>NW_027673068.1:0-356640 GCF_964194105.1 Spermophilus citellus
ATGAACTGTGGGAGCCTGGACTTAAATCAAGCATGGAGGACGACAACAGGACAACTAAGAAATTGGGCTATAGACTAGAGGAAAGTATTGTGTCAATGTTAGTTTCCTGAATGTAGGAATTTTCCAGGGTTATGGGAGAGAATGTGCTATCCTGGACAATTCACAGCAGAGTAAAGGCATTAAGTGCACAGGGGTAGGAGACACGAATACTCTTCTCAGACTGTTCAGAAAGGTTGAATTAGGGAAAGAGGCAAGATAAAGTACATGTGGCCAAATGTGAAAAGTCTGTGACTCCTCCTAGACATTCCAAAGAACTCTCATGGAGAGACAGGAAATAAAGTTTGTCCAGGCAGTTTTAGTGGTCTTCCCTCCACCACTAGGAAGAAAAGTTTGGCATCCATTTGCAAATACACTTCAATATTTCACATGTATAGATGAATCTTTCAACTATTATAATATAGACCTGTCTCCCTCATGAATGATGTGTTAAAAATCTTTAAAAGCTGTTTCCTCCACAAGATTAGTTCAACAAGATTGACTAGATCAATTAGGAAAGAATTCCCATATGGAATTCTCTTCAGAGTATTTCTAAAGTTTGAAAATCCTGCAGAGTAAAAAATATCTAAAATTACTATAAAGAGTCAATAACAATGGATTGGAACTGATGTAACAATGACTGCAGATTGTGTTTACATAGAAAACAGAATTGGGCTTTACAGGAGGAAATGTGAGCAGGCCAGAAACAGGGCAGCAATGAAGTTATGTAAGTTGTCAAGAGTTTGATAGCACCATGACGTTGATCATAAAACTGTTCCACGATGTGTGTCCTCATGAGAACCCTGAGGTGCCCGTTTCCATGACTCTGTACACTATGCTTTGTTTTGCTTCACATTCTCTCTATTGAAGAAGCTGGAGTAGAGCAGCTTTCTATTTCCCAAAAAGATTAAATTTAATCTCAATTGGAGGAAGACCTTTCTAACATGTGGGTCATGAGTAGTCACACTGGGTCTGGCCTTGTGATCCTCAGGTGGCGTATTTGTCATCAAATATAGCAGTTGTCCTTGGGGGGAGGATCAGTATTCAGGGTCAGTACCAAGCAGCAGAGAACTCAGCCCATCACAGGTTGAAAGCAGAGCACTGCAGCACCAAGGGAATGAGGTTCTTGACTCAGCTAACCATTGGTGAATTAGGCTAAGGCTTGTTGAATATTTGTTGATACTTGCCCTCAAATAGCTTTGAACTATGAATAAATATATCTGAGCAGCTGGCTCCGACAGAGGGCAAGATGGAAGCACCCAAGAGAGAATAATATGAACCAATGTTCTTTTCCCTGGAAGTGTCTTTCTTACTCTGATTTTTCTACTCCTTCCCATTTGCAGGCCCCACCTCCTTTGCCATAGGAATGAACTCACCAGCTGGACTGGCCCATCAGGGAACTCAAACTTCCCCAAAGAAACAAAGGATTCAAGGTGGAGAGGTGTTCCATATGGAGACCACCCAAGTGGAGGAAGGGGAAAAGAAAATCAGACACACTGGCATGAGAACTGGTCCACACTCTGTTTATTCTTTGCATTAGCTTCAACCAAAGGAGGAACGGTACTTTTCTTTTCTCAGTGAGACCCTCGATATCATTCATTGCCTTCTGAAGAGATGACTGGTCACTGCGGAATAGAAGAAAAATACTCATGCTCAAATTCCATTCCACTGTAAAGTGCACAAAAAGAGTACTACCACATGAAAAATTCATGTGTCAGGAAAAAGAATTCTTGAAAGAATGGTCACAATTTTTATTAGATGTTTTGGCCATGAGTCATTTATTCACTTTATGATTTTTTTTTTTTTTATTTCTGGGGAACTAAAGCAAAACTTGCAAATGAGAAAAGTTAACATTCTTCACTTTTAATAAAATATGGGTGTGTTTTATAAACTAATTCATAGATCTTACATCTTATTAGCTTCATCTCTTTAATTCCGGTCTGACAACAAGAATAACTGCTCAATAAACTTAAGTTAATACTACTAAACTGAATAAAAAACAGATTAATAAGAAGATTTCATCAGTTCATCTGTCAAATCAATACTTAGGAATTAATTGTGGATTGTGAATTTCATTTTAGTTTACTTAATTAGTACTATATATTTGGGTGCTTCCCTATGATTTTGATCTAAATATATAAGGAAATAATATTTTTAGATTGCTATAATAGAATCTGTCAAAGTTATGTTTATTTTTATGGTATTTTCTTTCTCTTCCATTTCAAAGTGTGAGGGAAAAGAAATTTATCTGTTCAAATTCTATTTTATGTTTTGTATTAACAATTACCAAAAGTCTTTCTTGAATATATCATTTCTGGAAGAGGATGATTTTGATAAAATGTGAGGATACAACTAGAGTAGTAGTTACAACACTAACTCCATATGCAATGTGAAGGTCAAGAGTAATTACTCATTCATAAGTATTTATTGAGTATATTCTCTGCATGGTACTACCTATAAATTGGTTTTGAGCAAAATAAATATGGCCATTACTTTCAAGTAATTTCAGACTAATGGGAGGGTAATGCTTGTAGGAAACAAAAGTCTGAAAGAATTGCAGTGTTTAAGCACTCTATCATAATTCCCTTGGTGACAGGGACAGAGACTGGAGACAATAAAGATCTTTTTTGTCTTAGTTTGGAGGAAGTAACTAATTTTCATATATAAAAGTGTGGTTATGTAAGAGACATCAGAGGACAATAAGGTAATAAAGGATATAGAAATACTGTGGTTTTCCTA
Source organism: Spermophilus citellus (assembly GCF_964194105.1). Taxonomy (NCBI): domain Eukaryota; kingdom Metazoa; phylum Chordata; class Mammalia; order Rodentia; family Sciuridae; genus Spermophilus; species Spermophilus citellus. The sequence goes on from NW_027673068.1 coordinate 2,776, forward strand.
ACTAATGGGGTGATTTCCATCAGGAATGATAGAAACTATGTAAAGTTTGGGGTGTAACCTAAAAACTTAACCTGCAGTTATAAAGAATGCTCTGGGAGAGCAGTACATTGAATGTAACTAAAAGAGATCACTTTAAGGAAAAGTACTAGACAATACAAGAAAAGAAAATTCTACAAGGGAGAAAGGAATATAAACAGTCATACAAATATCTGAAAACTTCCAAAAGATCACAAATCATGCCTGTGGACCTTGGGAAACTAAAACTTAGAAAGAATTTAGAAAGAACTTGTTAACACAATTGTGGGATGTTAATAGTGTATTATGAAAGTAGTTTTCACTGTATTTATGTTATAGTCTCTTAAGGTAACTCCTCCTAAGTGGAGTAATCATTCACTGCAAAGTCTATGTGGAGTTTGTGTGTATAAATACAATCCAAACAAAGTGACATTTTCCTTTGTGGATCCCAGCAAAAAGGAAACAAAAAATGTTCAGCTTATATGTTACTTTTGCAAATGTAATTATCAATATCTGTCTCTTAATAGATTTTATTAGTAATTCACCTACATATCATAAGAGGGGCCAATCAATAAAAATTTAGTCAGCTGAATAAAGATCAGTAATCTTTCTTAAATAATAAATAATTTTAGAATGGAAAATATAAATATTGGGTTTGGCAAAGTACTTTATCAATTGTGATCACTCAAACAATATGGAATAAAAATTTGTGAATTATCAACTTTCTCATTCTTAAGTTTTCAACATATTTATTTATAAGAAATACTTCCTAAGTTGCTTACCTGCCGGTATATGCCTGAGTACTCTCTTCCGATGTGGACCTAAACATAAATTTTAAAAAATAATGTCTAAAACTTAGCACTAAAAATATTGCCTATTCTTAGAATAAGGAACAAGCCATTTTACACCAATACTAATTCTTTAAACAAAGGACATGCAAATCAAAAGCATTCTTGTTTACCTAAACACTGACTGCAATGTATTCTCCAGTCGAGAATAGTATCAAGGCAGCAGAGACCTTTTTTTCTTGTGAATTCAAGCACAGAATATAAATTTGACTCTAAATTCCTAAATCTGGTCTTTAGGTTCTAAGTTAGTTTTTTTATTTGTTAAATATATAAATTGCCATATTTTGTAATTTAAAACTTATATTTGCACTCTGGCATACTGACTTACGAAAGCCTCTCCTTCCTATCCCATACCTTAAAAAAAAAAAAAAAACAACTAAAGAAAATAGCACAAAAATCTAATCTACAACTGAGACTGAGAGCTACAAAAGGCTTTCCCATCGCTCAGTGAAAAATGAAGAAACTAGAAACTCATAGGAAAAACAGGAGCTAAAGCTGAAGTACACATGCCTTAAGGTATATGGTTTTAATAAACCTAGCTTGGAAGGAGTTGAGAATATGTGGTTTTTTTAAATTTGTTAGAGAGCTGGAATGAGCTATTTGTCCAAGCCTGAGTCTTAAATAAAAATAACAAGCTATGACCACTGTACTTGAAAATGAACCAGGCCAACTGTTTCAGCAATATGGATGGAAAGGATCAGCTAGGGATGCAAGAACTCCATAGGGCAGGGCCTTGATTGCTCCATGCCACCACTCACAAGTTGGAACTGCAAGCATAGAAAATATTGTAACATTTATGTCATATCATAGGAGAAACGGCCCTGGAACACCTTCTTCCTCCCAATGTAGGTCTTTACAACTAGGGGCAAGCAGAATTCCCCCCCAGAATAATCATTACCCTGAGGATGAACTTACAAATCTAAATTATAAACTACTGTAAAATTACCACAGCCACAGTGCAAAATAATAAAAATTTCATATATCAACATCAATATATAATATAAAAACCTTTTTAAAAGGGGTTTAATATCTCCAGAGATAAAGGCAAGAATAAGGCAAGAAAATGGTAGCTCTTAAAATAATGGGTGATCAGGAAACTGCTTGGAAAACAAACACTGTCAGATACAGAGGTATAAGAGCATAGTTACAAACAATCCAATTAAGAAACATGGAAGCTAAGTTGAGAAGACCCTCCTGAACATAAACATTTCAGAAAGAGAAGAGAAAGATGGGGACAGGTCAATCACTAAGGAAATCATGACTGAATTTTTCCAGAATTGATGACCTGGGTCCTGACATATAAAGACTACACTAAATCCAGAGGTGGATAAAAAATATATCAAAGTATATAATAATAATAAAATAAAATATTTAAGGCATGGATGAAACCTTAGAAACTACCTAGAAAAAACACTCATTAATATGATGTAGGGGAATAAAGGAATGAGTAAGTTAATCAGAATGACAACAGAAAACTAATCAATGACAGTAAGTGGAATATTACAACAGAGTATTTTTTTCAAGTTTCAGGAAAGTGACTCACAACTAGCTGTCTGTAACCACTTAAATGATCATTCAAAAATAAATATAAAAACAAATCATGCTCAGCCATTTAACACAAAATGCTTTATAACACAGAGATTAGCTCAAACTAAAAGAGTAGTATTTCAAGAAAAAGGACATTGAAGCCAGAAAGAAAAATAAAGAGATTCAAGAATGAATAATGAGCAAAAGAGTTGATAAATGTATTTTAAAACTCTTCTAAACATTCATTTAACATAAAAAATGATAATGACAACAGGGACTAATGGAGTGTGGAATTCTATAGGTTAAACATCTGAAAGAAACTAAATCACAATAATATGGGAAGATTAATAATTAGAATTTGCTGTTATATTGTCTAAGATCCTTCTGTTGTTTAGGGAAAGACTGGATATATTGATGGAATGTAGGCATTTAAAACTTAGTTATACTAAAGTGTTACTCATAATGAGATTCATCCTGTGTCTCTGCTGTCTTTAGCTTCAGTATCCTTTCCCACTAACTTTCTGCCTGTAGAAGATTATTCCAAAGATAAGTGACCTAAAATTTCAATGAATACTCATCCTAAAAGTGTCACCCTAGTGCACATTATGCCAGAAGGGTAAACCAGAGGATTAACATTACAAAATTAAGCTATTTGAATTGAAACATGCATTTTCCTGTAGGTGATGCAATCATCCCTCATTCAATACAGATGAATGATGATTCTAAGAAAGATTATGTTAACAAGATTTCAGGAGGAGCTGGGCTGTGGTGACTTATGCCTGTAATCCCAGAGGTTTGGGAGGATGAGGCAGGGGGATAGCGAGTTCAAAGCCAGCCTCAACAAAAGGGGCACTAAGCAACTCAGTGAGACCCTGTCTCAAAATAAAATACACGATAGGGATGGAGATCTGGCTCCATAGTCTCATGTCCCTGAGTTCAATCCCTGGTCCCCAAAAAGATTTCAGGAGGAGAAGTAATATAAAGAGAGAGACTCGGAAAGGTACAACACTACAGACATATATATGGATGGGAGTATGTGCACATGTGTATACAGATCTGTTTATAAAACTTATTTCTATGTTTTTGTTTTATTGATAATTTACTATATGTCAAGTATTCTGCTACATGTTGGTTATGCAGTACTTAGCAAGATAAATCTGGCCTTTATTGTCTGAAATTACATAACATAAAAGACGTATATCCTCAGGTAAGGAAAAGGTAATTAAGACTTGCTGTGTTTGAGTACTATATGATAACTCCCTTGGTCACAATAGCAAAAGAAGACATCATACACAAAATCAACTTTTTCATTTGGATGAGACTAATTCATAACTCCAAAGGAAAAGATCATAATAACAAGAGATTAAGAATAAGAAAAGTAGATGGCAGCGGGCACAGAGAGATCAAGTCCCTGACCTCTTCAGCTGTGCAGGCATAGGGAGTCGTAAATAACCTAAATCTGTTTGCTCAGGATCACTAGGCAATGCTGAGCTGACGTGGTTCTGGGGCGTACAGTCTGGGCCTCTCAGAACACATACTGATCCCGGATCGGCTGAATTCAAGCTCCCGTTCGCCTGCTTCCCGCAGACAAACAGCTGTGACTCAGCACTAATCCATCCAGCTGAAACAACTGGTCAGCCCTTCTGATCCTACGGAGGTAAATGCCTACTGAGCCTTCATAGGTAGTGGCCACAGGTTTGAAACGGGGCTTAGGAGAGACAGTAAGGACCCACCCATTGCATTGGTCACCCGGCAAAGGGAAACGAACTGTCGCCATTTGCAAGAGATACCACCATGGCAGAGAACTGACGTCATCAGACTGCAGCGGAGGAGATAACTTCATTGAAACCTGCGGCTACAGGTGTGTAATTCCCTAGCCTTCCCTCTCCACACATCAGGGAAACCTTAAGGGCCCCTCCCAGCTCTCCCGTGAGCGCGATAGCCAGCCCAAGGGAATCAGAGGTGGTGTGGGACCCGTGGCGCGGAACTACCGCTCCCACCAGGGCTGATAGCTGAGGTTTCTTGCACCAGCTACCGGGGGCGTGGCTACCAGAGGGCAAGTAAAATTCGCTGAGGATTCTCAGCCCCAAGCTCTACAAACTTAGGGTCTGAGAGAATGGCAAACTGGAAGAGTGTGCCCAGTCATTCATGAAAACAGGGCTCCCAGGAGCAGCAGACCTGGCATGTAGACAGTATTGTGGTGAGCGGCACCCGTGAGAGGGACCTGGCTAGAGGAAAAGTGGGAAGTGACTAGACACAAGAGGAGGCCCTAGGCACTCAGGATTGGAGACTCGCCCAGTCTGGGAGGAGCTGCTGCACAGTGATTGGTTCCCACTTATTGACAGGAGAAACTTGGCCTGGTGGGCACAGCGCCACCTACTGGAAGAGAAGTTAATCAAACTCTAAGACTGCATTTATTAGTTTTTTTTTCTTTTCTCTTTTTTTTGATTTGGGTTTTTCTTTCATTTTCATTTTTCTTTCTTGTTTTTTTTTTAATTTTTTTTACAATTTTTTTAAAATTTTTTTCTTCTAATTTTAATTTCAATTTTTTTATTATTTTTTTTAAAAATTTTTTTTTCTTTTTTTTATTTCCTATTTTTTTCTTCTTTTGTCTTTTCATTTCTTTTCAATTATCTTATCCCCCCTTCCTTGAATTCTACCTGCTTACTCTCATTCTCTTTAGTGACTTTTTCCCTTCCCTTCTAATATCTTTCCTCCCAAGCATCAAATAAATTTATAGGAGTAAACAGTAACTCATCAGTCAAACAGAACAAGAAGTAACATGAGCAGCTTAAAAAAGCAAGGAAGAAAAGGAGTACAAACAATGCAGGACAGCCTAAATATTCAGGAGGACCTAGAGTCATCGGAAAAATGGTCATATAAAGAACTCAAGGAACACCTTAGATAGATGGAATGGAACCTTAAAGAGGATACAAGAGAGCAAATTCAAGCAGCGAAAGAACACATTGAGAATGAATTACATAAACAGATAAAAGAAGAAGTTAAGCATCTTTATCAGGAGATAGAGATTATAAAAAATAATCAAACAATAATTCTAGAAATGAAGGAAACGATAAACCAAATTAAAAACTCAATTGAGAGTATCACTAACAGAGTGGAGCAAGTAGAAGCCAGAACGTCAGATAATGAAGACAAAATATATCATCTTGAAAAGAGTCTAGCCAACTCAGAAAGGCTGGTAAAAAATCACGAGAAAAACATCCAAGAGTTATGGGATAACATAAAAAAACCAAACTTATGAGTCATCGGGATAGAAGAAGGTACAGAGATTCAAACCAAGGGAATGAGTACCCTGCTGAATGAAATAATTACAGAAAACTTTCCAGAAATAAAAAAGGAAACAGATATACAAATTGAAGATGCATACAGGACACCGAGCACACAAAATCACAGTAGACCAACGCCAAGACACATTGTTATGAAGATATCCAATATACAGAAGAAAGAGAAAATATTAAAAGCTACAAGAGAAAAGAGACAGATTACATTCAGGGGTAAACCAATAAGGTTAACAATGGAGTTTTCATCACAGACACTGAAAGCAAGAAGGTCATGGAACAATGTATTTCAAACACTGAAAGACAATGGATGCCAACCAAGAATTCTGTATCCAGCAAAATTAAACTTCAGGTATGACAACGAAATAAAAACCTTTCATGATAAACAAAAGTTAAAAGAATTTGCAGCCAGAAAACCAGCATTGCAAAGCATTTTGAGCAAAACACTACTCGAGGAAGAAATGAAAAACAATAACCAAAACCATCAGTGGGAAGTGCCTCGGTAAAGACAGAGGGCGAGGGGAAAGATAATCATGGAAAAACAAACTAAATTTTTTAAAAAGAGGATAAATAATCAAACATGGCTGGAAGTACAAACCATATATCAATAGTAACTCTGAATGTTAATGGCTTAAACTCTCCAATAAAGCGACATAGGCTGGTAACATGGATTAAAAAAACAAATCCAACAATATGCTGCCTCCAGGAGACACATCTGATTGGAAAAGACATACACAGGCTCAAGGTGAAAGGATGGGAAAAAATATACCATGCACACGGTTATTTTTTACACTTCTGAAAAGCTAAAGCATTACACAATTTAGAAAAATATACAATATATCAATATACTTATAGAATTAATAATGCATTAATAAAATTAATATGCATATGCCTACTGTCCTGTCTATATTATATGTGGGTTCTGTCAACAGAATTATATATTATATTATATTCCCATCAATAGCCAAGAAAAGTCTTGGCTACCACATAGCTTTGGTATTTTCCTTTTTTATATTTTTTATATACAATGAAATGCAAATATTCAATTACATGAGATTTGACAAATATATACACCATGAGACAAACTGTCACAAGACACAAAGGAAAGAATGTGTAAAATGATAAAAGGGTCTATTTATCAGGAAGTTACAATGACTACAAATATACAGTAATATGCACTTAGAGTGGGATATGTTTTTAGAAATGCATCAACTGGTGATTTTGTCATTGTTCAATCATCACAAATGTACCTGAACAAACCTATATGATATATCCTACTACATATCTAGGCTATGTATTATATCCTTTTTCTTCTCACCTACAAATGTGTACTAAATATTAGTGCACTGAATATTGGAGAAAAATAACACAATAAGCATTTGGTTATCTAAACATATCTACATATAGAAAAGGTTCAGTAAATACAGTATTAAAAGATGAAAATTAAAAAAAAAAAGATACAACTGGGCTAGGGATACAACTCAGTTGTTAGAGTGCTTGCCTTGCATACACAAGGCCCTGGGTTCAATCCTCAGCACCACGAAAAAAAAAAAATAAGGAAAAAAAAAAAGATACAACTGAATAGGGCACTTACCATGAACGAAACTGCATGCAGGACAGATAGTTGCTCTGGGTGAGTCAGTGAGTAAATGTAAAGGATTGGACTACAGAAGAATTAATACACACTGGACAGTAGGGCCTCAGTAAATTTTGTTTTTAAGTTCTATAATAAATTAACCTTAACTTACTGTAATATTTTATTCTATAAAATTTCTAATTTTTTAATCTTTTGATTCTTTTGTCATAACATTTGTTTAAAACAAATACTTTGCATAGCTGTGTAAAATATTTTTTCTTTGTACCATTATTGTATGTTTTTACGTACTTTTTTTTAAAAAATAAACTTTTTACTGTTTTCTGTTATTAAAAACACATAAATACAAACATTACTCTAGGTTTAGCCCAAGACAGATAATAAATATCACTGTTCCACTTGCACATCTTGTCCCACTAGAAGATCTTCAGGGGCAAAAACATACAGGAGCTGTCATCTCCTGTGACAATAATGTCTTCTTCCAAATGCTTCCTGAAGGACTTGTCTGAGCTCTTCTGGAGAAGGTTGTGTTATTCTCTTTGGAAATATGTGCACAGTGGAATGCACCATGAACGTTCTTCTCTATTAATAAAAAGCTTTTAATGTTTGAGTCTATATTTTCAAATTTTTGAGAAGTATACTGAGGTCTACTACAAAAGCATCTACTAAACCTTTCACTGTAAACTTCCATGGGGGTGATTATTATTTTTTTTCTTTTAAGTATGTCCTCCTTTTCCAATTTCAATAAATCCACTTTGGTGCATTTCTCAGGAACCACCTCTAGGTGTCATCCTTATCCACACCTAGATTAATGTGGTTTGCCATACCAACCCCAGCCTGTTGAAATATGTAATTCCTCATCCTTGACAAATCTTTTAAAGTCATGGATAAACCTCTTTAGTGTTTCCTTCTAGATGCCATTTCATAAATTCCTTGGTGATATCATCTCAAGTCCCAATAAAGTTCTTGTTTCTGTCATAGATGTTCTAATTCTTCCAGAATTGGAAAATCTCCTGAATAACCTGCTTGGTGGTCTTCTTGAGGAGGTCTTGCTCTTTCTCAAAATGTGTTTATGCTGGTTTGATTGATGTCTTCTTTTTTTCTTTCCATCATGGTAGATAATGAACCATGACATCATAGAAGAGGGTTTTGATTATCCTTTACTTTCTCTTGCTCCTGCAGCACACTCGCAGTGTGTGTGCTTGAAACTTGGCCTCCTCATGATGATGCCTTTGAGGTATCCATTTCCAGAACACAAGCTTCACCCATTTTGGATATTTGCTCTCACAAGTAATTTTCCTCGGTAATCAGTTTATCTAGAGTTTGCAAAGGTCCTTCAGTTTCCTTCACATTAGTACCTACAGACTTACCACTAACATTCATGTAACAACCAACAATCCTTAAATCATTCAAACCAGCTAGAACTACCAGTAAATTTGCTGTTGCTTTCCCTATATGTTCAAATATGCTTTATATTTTTTCATTTTAGTTGGTGTACTTTTTTAATTCCAAAATTTGTTTGGTTCTAGCTCTAATGATATTCTCATTTTGTTCACACACGTTTCTGTGATTAGCTTTAGTTCTTTGTCCATGTTTCTCTGTAGGTGTTGAGCAGGTTTAATAAGAGAGTATTTAAAGCTTAAAGCCTTTGTCTAACACATCATATTTGGGGATTCCTGGAGGATGGCTTTTGTTAATTTTGTTCCTGTGAACTGTGAATGGGTAAAGTCCTGTGAAACTTTTCTTAAAAAAAAAAAAAAAAGAAAACTAGAGATCTCATTCTGCCTTCTTTACTTGGGGTTTACCATTTTGTTTTGGTTTGGTTATTGTTTCTCTTTTGGTTGTTGAAGAAAACAAAGCTAATGCTTTTTTACAGTAGTTTCTTCCTGGTTGAACTACTACATTGAGAGAATTGAGTCAGAAGCAGCCTATGGAAGTAAGTCACAGACCTCACACTCTGTTATCAGAAATAGTCTTCATGAATAAAAACCTAAAAGGACTTTCATTGGTAAGGAGGCCAAGTCAATACCAGGTTTCAGTGTGCTGCAGGAGAAAGTTGTGGATGACCCAAACAACCTTCTGTTATGTTAAGATTCATTATAATCAGCTGTTGGTTGATGTCTAGAAAAGAATAATGGTTGGGGGAAGTTTGGGGCCATTACTTAAAAAAAAAAATATCTGTTCTGTACATTCACTTTCTTCTCTTCATCTGAATCTTCCAAAACACACAAGAATGGTTGACAATGTCTCACCATTGTGCTGCTCATTCCATGTTTCCCTTTTCTGAATGATCATACTCCATGTTGTCACTTGTTGACAAACATTCGGGTAACTTTCTGTTATTACTTTGCCATGGCCAGAAGTACATATCTGTTTTGCTACTCCTTTTCATTCTGTTTCCAGGATTATTAATCATCTCAGAGATTTTGTTTCTAAACTCCTGTTGCTTCCTGAAGTTATATCTCATCTCATTGTGCATACTTTTATCATTCCATCAATTACTTTGATTACTTAACCATAAACTATGGATTACTAATCTCTGAGAAAATTGGATTATATTCATGCTCTGTCCATCCTCTGATTTATTTTATTTTTATTTGTTATTATTACTACTTTTACTTTGGGGTACTGAGGATTGAACCCAGGGATATTTTACCACTGAGTTCCATCCCCAGGCCTTTAAAAAAATTTTTTTTGAGATAGGGTCTCAAAAACTTGCTTGGAGCCTTGTTAAATTGCTATGGCTAGCCTGGAACTTGTGATCCCCCTGCCTCAGAGTGGCTGAGATTACAGGTATACACCACTGCACCCAGCTTTCTTCTGATTTCTAAGGAAAATTTGGTTTTAATTCTCAAACACCTTTTCTTCGTGTATCAATTTTAACTGATAATTTTTCTTTACTCATTGTTACTTACATATACCTGATATTATATAGCAATTTACCTGTCTTCTCTTCTTTCAATGTTTGCTTCAGGCCCTTATAATTAAAGTCATTGCTTTTCAAGTAATATATTTTCATTCAGTCTGACGTTACCAAACGCCTTGTTTTAGTCAGCTCTTGTCACTGCTGTGACTTCAAGACCCAACCAGCACAGTTATAAAGGAGGAAAAGTTTATGTGGAGGCTTACAGTTTCAGAGGCCTTAATCCAGAGACACAAGACTCCATTCCTCAGGGCTCAAGGTCAGGCAGAACATCATGGCAGAATAGTATGGCAAAGGGAAACAGCTCACATGGTGATCAGGAAGCAGAGAAAGAGACTCCATGTTCCAGATACAAAATATATACCCCATAGCCAGGCTCCCAGTGAACTACTCTCTCTGGCCACACCCCCACCTATCTCCAGTTTACTCTCAGTTAATCACACCAGGGATTAATTCACTGATTAGGTTAAGGCTATAACCCAATCATTTCTCTTCTAAACCTTCTTGGTTGTCTTACATGTGAACTTTGGGGGACACCTCACATCCAAACACCTAGATAACTAGTTTATGAAATATGAATCTTAATTTGCCTCTCCAAATATCCAACAACACGTCTGTAGAGGGAAAGTATGAATGAATGGTTGAATCAATGTACCTTAGGATATTGTATTCATACATAGGAACAGGGGAAAATATAAATATGCGCTCCCACTCCAAATGTAATTGATTTAGTATTATTCCATATAAAATATACTTTTATATTTTGCCATATGTTTTTCCAAATTTCATTCAAATTGCACACTGTATCCTACAGTTGCTTTTAAATGATTTACAAAGTTTTAATAATATGAAATGCAAATCACACGTGTATTCTTCGTTATTCTATATGATTTTTAAAATATTAACTGAAATTTAGGAGTACTATTTTATGTTATCTCATTTAACTAACTAAATAAATCTTGGATGTCTCAGAAAATCTGATTAAAAATTTGTATAACATTAATTTAAATAGAAACACCATACATGTAACTCTTTGAATTTCTCAGGAGAGCATGAAAGACTTGATGCAGAAGTAGATTTCTTTAATTAGTACCCTGTAAAACAAATAAAATTCTGTTTTGCTTTATAAATTGAACTTTTGCTCACCAGATTTTAGAATATTTCCATCATCAATACTGCCCCCTGGTGAACCAATCTGAAATGTACAATCTGGAGGCCTATGGCCAGGAAAGCACTGACAATTGCCAAAATTGTTACATATATGAAACAGAAAAATGTGTAATTACTTTGGATTATCTTGGTCTTTATATCTGGTATAAGTGTTTGAATTACAAAGGATAATGAATTTTCATAAGATTTTTATGACTACATAAGAAATAATTAGAATAAGTAGTGAAATCTTGACGACATTAATTATTCAAATGGCAAAAATCATGACTTACATAAAAGTTTATTTTGTATTCCTCCATCATCTCTTAAAAAAATGAAACTCAATAAACTTATGACCTTCAGGTGAATTTACTTTTTCATAAGTATTATTTTATTTGATTTGGAAATATTTGCTTTCACCATTTGGACAATTTCTATTTATGTATTTATAATTGTTATATACATTTTGATAAAATAACTATCAATTGACATGGATACTATAATGTCTTATTCTAAACCCTTCAACATTTTATACTACTGATCAAAAATTTCCATTTTATTTTACATGAATATCTTTTCTTAAATAAAACATCTGAAAATAAAATATAAAAATGAACAATAAATATAAATTTCTGATAAATTTGCATTTCTAGAAGCTTATATTTGGCAGTTTTCCATATTACCGGTGCTTTAATATTTTATTAGTGTTAATTTTTATTTTAAAATTAAGCACATATTTTGTAGCTTAAAGTATGAGATTTTGTAACTAAAAGTGAGATTACAGGTATACAGTGGTATATACCTGTAATCTCACTAAGTCCCACTTCCCACTAAAAGAAGTTTACATTTCATTCATACACATATGTATTATATGCATTTATAAACACACATATTTACAGCCACAAACACACATTCGTGTATTTTTGCCAAAATAATACCATAAATATATTTCCATCCCTGTGTAAATGCACAGAATTTGCCCATTTAAAATTTAGATTAAAAATATTCAGTAGTTTAGATATTTCTACAGAATTACATTGTGCATTTACCATTATTCTGTTAAACTGTTTAAAGTTCATTAAATTTTTAATCTCCCTTTCCTATACACCAAAAGAAATTTCAATTAAAAAAAAATTGAATCAGAGTCTTACATTTCCACAAAGTCATCTCCTATTTTATATAGCCACACCAGAGCATTTGCCTAGCTTGTGAGAAGCACTAGGTTTGATCCTCCACATTGCATAAAAATAAATAAAATAAAGGTTTTGCATCCATCTATAACTTTAAAAAAATACTTATTGCCAGTGCACAGGCTAGGCAAATGCTCTACCAACTGAGCTACCACCTGAGCCTGGCAATCAGCATTTTAATATACAGTTTTGAAATTAGGATTAGAATATCACTTATGCATTATTTTAAATTTATTCCACAAAATCCCTTTGTAAATTAATTTATATTTATTTAAACAACATAAAACAACAAAGGATATCATCATCTTATTTTTACTGGTATGAAAAGATGATCAGCCAGAACAACAACAACAAAAAAAGGTAAATGGTATTGGACACCTTTTCTGCAGTGAAGAAAATTTGACATAGACCATGTGAGCAGACTGATTTTCCAATAGGAAAAATGAACAAACCCATCAAATCTCAAACATTTGTTGGCTATATTTCTAATCTCAAAAAATATTCATAACAACAAAAAGAAAGAAAGAAAAAGGAGGAAGAAAGAAAAACGATAGAAAGAAAAGAAATCACATTCTGTACAGTGTAAAGAGAATAAAACTAGCATTCAGTTCCTTCCTGACAGGACTAAAAGCATCAAGAAAATATAATAGGGGCTCTGAGTTTGGGAATAAAACTGAAATTTTAAAACTTTAGTCAAAAAAAGGGACCAATTATTTGGAAGGGCACATTTTTTTGTATTTTTAATATATAAGAACTCTAAAATGCGTATCTCCTATGTATATTTTCCCTCTACACTATAATTAAAAAGGTACTCCCAAGCCACACTAACATAAGTGAAAGAACACCTGACATAAAGTAGCAAACTTAAATATAGATTTAAATGTTAACAATTTTTAAGAGACAAAATTAATATAATGCATAGAATCCCTTATAATGTCAGAGACTTTGACTTTCAAAATTGCCAAACAAAAACAAAATTTAGAGGTAAAAGGTGGAGGGCTTTCTAAAGTATAAAAAAATGGTTGCTTTAATTGTGCATACAGGGAGAAATAGTTTTATTTTATTAGCTGGGTGTGGTGGCAGATGCCTGTAATCCCGGTGGCTCAGGAGGCTGAGGCAGGAGGATCTTGAGTTCAAAGCCAGCCTCAGCAAAAGCGAGGCTTTAAGCAACTCATTGAGACCCTGTCTCTAAAAAAAATACAAAATAGGGCTGGGGACGTAGCTCAGTGGTTGAGTGCCCCTGAGTTCAGTCCTCAGTACCTAAAAAAAGAAAAAAAAAAAAGAAAGGAAAAAAGGGGAAATTTAAGGAATAAATATTCTGTGATGTATGAAACTATAAGCATATTAATTAATAAAGACTGAGATGTTAAAAATGGATTAAAAAGTAAAACTTAGGAAATAGACCAATACATATATTGACAAATTCAAAAGAAGTATCAAGAATGGACCAATTCAAAAAGCAAAATAATAAAAATAAGATATAAAGATATATCTGGCACATATTAGGTTTTGGAACATTTTAAAATATACACAAAATACACTAGTTTTTAAATAAAATGCAAATAAGCAACTCTTGTTAGAAGAATTTTAATCTAAATAGATCAACAACTAGTAGAAAAAAAATGAAAACTATAGTTAATTATCTAAGTCCTATAGAAATAGAGGTCATAATTCACTAATTTTGACCAATAGTTTTAGAATGAAATGTCTATATCTTTTAAGCCTGACAAGATTTGAGAAAGGTATGATAGAATATTTCTCAAGTCACTTTATAGTAGTAACTCCAAATTTTTCACATCATGTTATAACTTGATGTTTGTTAATACCCAATTAGTTAAATGGAAAAGGATTAGGAAACGTTATTTTTATTAAATTTTCTCTAAATAATTATATTTAAAAAGATAAATTATAAAATATTTGGGAATATATTAAATATTGCTTTTATATGTGCATTTTTTAAATTTAATAAGTCTAATCTTAGATTTATAATAAAACACATAAACCCAAACTATGAGCTTACGTTGATAAAACTAAATCCACACTGGATTTTAGTAATCAGGCCCACAATATTTCTGCAAGGGAAACTATGAAGCTTCTGTTGTGAAAAATACCATCACCATCATTTAACCAAAAATTCAAAGTTTTAATTAAAAATTACTAACCATGTAAAGAGACAGAATTTTTTTTAAATAAAAAGGCAATTTAAGATGATCTAAAGAGGAAACAGCAAAAAATAACTTTCCAGTCACTGTGTTAATATGCTCAAGAAAATGATGAAAAATCTACAAAATAAACAAAACCTTGGAGAAATTCAAAAGAAATCCAAATCCACCTGGAGCAATCAAATGGACATTCCTGGATATCTATGTTCAAGAACTATGAAAAGTGTGCAAATAATTATTTATCAAAGAAGTGAAAATGCAACCTCAAATTTGTAATACCATTCTACAACCACCAGGATAGCCAAAATGAGCAAGATAGATATTTAAAGGAGTATAAATATGTCAAACCACTTTTAAAATGTTTTGATATCATTTATTAAACCTATAGATAGCCTCTGAAAATATAGGGAAAGACAAATTTGGTTTTACCTGCTGAACTCTCATAATACAGTCAACACAGAAAGCCTCCATGACTACTGGTGTGTGGGTGTATTTCCCCCTCACACCAAGAAAATTCTCCAGGGGACAACACTGCAAGTCTTCTAATTCATTTTAATTCTTACACTATATCTCATACTATTGGAGACAGTGTCACATTCCACAGGTTGAGGACTCATTCCCAAAAGACAGTTCCCTCATTTCAGATGCCAGGTAAAACTAGCTTCTAGAACTTCTGGCCAACTGGTTATAAATTAAGATTTGCCACAGTCACTTCCTAGGATCAATTACTTTACTAGAATGGTTCACAGAACTCATGGAAGCATTTCACTTATAGTTGCCCATTTACTACAAAGGGCATTTTAAAGGATATAAATGAACAGCCACATGAGCAAGATGTATAGGACAATCTCTGGATTCATCCTGAACACAGGAGCTTCTGCCCACATGGAGTTGATATATGCCATTCTCCCTGCAGATGCATGATCTAAGTCCAATGCTTTGGGATTTTTGGTTTTCTCAGACAGGCATGATTGATTACATCCCTGGCCTTTGGGTTCCAACCTCTCCCCTTTCCAGAAGTTGAGAAGTGGCTTGAAAGTTCCAATCCTCTAATCATGTCTTCATCTTTCCATTGAGTGGTCTCTATCCTGAAGCTAGAGTCCCTGAGCTACCAGTTTTCTCATTAGACCCATCACTCCAGAGATGACAAGAATTTTAGGAGCCATAAGCAAGGAAACAGGGAAATTTAAATCCACATGTTAGGAATCAGAGAAAAAGACCAAATATATATTTCAGAGCAGCACATGTGTCTGTGCTATGACAATGATTTGATTCTTAGTTCTGTTATGGACAAGATTGTGTTCAACCCATCAAATTTGTATCCTGAAATCCTAAACTTCACTACCTCATAATGTGAATACCTCTGGAGATAAAAATGGTGGTTAAGTTAACTTGGGTCTTTCAGAGTGAGCCTTAAGGTAGCCTTTCATGCATCTTTATAAAAGGGAGACATCTGCACATACAAAGAGCCACTGAGAGGTGTGCATACAGAAGAAAGATCACGTGAAGGCATCAAAGAAGCAGCCATCTTCAAGCCAAGGACAGAGAAAACAGAATTAAACCAACTTTGTTGACACCTTGATCTTGGACTTCTAGACCCCAAAATGATGACAAAAAACGTATACCTAGTTTTTAATCTAGTTAGATATGGTATCTTGTTATGACAGCCTGAGCAAACTAACATTTATGCCAAATAGAAATAGTATATGTTCACTGAAAGATGTGAATAACAATCTTATTGCATCGTGTCTGGTAATAATAACAAAGCATAGCATAATGTAAAACTGGTAACTGCCAAAATGCCCACCAATAGTAGTGCAGTGGATGGTGATATACTTGCACAATACAAATATACTAAGAAATAAGATTGAGCCAAAAATTTACATGCAATAATATGGATAAAATTTAAAATAAGACAAATTTTTTCATGCCAGAAGGCAACAATTTTATAAATTAAATTTACACAAAATTCAAAATCAAGATAGTAGCTACGTTTCCAGGAAAGTCTTGACTAGAAGAAAGATAAAGAGTACTTGACAGATGCTAATAATATGAGACAATTATGTGCTCCAAAAAATAATTTATATATACTTAATATTTTTGAAAAGATTTAAATGAAGTTGCTATGTTCTAAGAAACTTGCATTATCAATGGAGAATGGAAAAAACACAATACAATGAAACATTTTTATGAGAAAATATAAAAACCCATGGTAATCAATGAGAGTAAAGAATTTTCTTACCTTTAAACAGAGGAAAAAGTATGACTTAATTGGAAATCTCACCACACAAGAAAGAAGGCAACAATACATAAAAAAAAAATTAAAGATCTGAGTACAAAATAAGTGATGTAATAGACATTTTAATTAGTTTGATTCAATTATTCCACATTATGTACATATATTGAACATAACATTATACCCAGTGAATATATAATTAAGATTTGACACTTTAAAATAATATTAATAATAAAAGGGAAGCACATACATATGAGATTTCAATATATGTTAATAATTACAGTACATATATGTTTAAATACAAAGCCTGACAGTTAAGTTAGAAAATCTATGATTCTTAACAAATCTCAAACATGAGGTAGGGAAAAAGGACTGAAAACCTATATTATGCAGATACTTGTTAAAAGAAAGCTAATATATGTAAATGGACAATGCGAAGTAAAGCAAAATAATTGAGGAAATATTTTAAAAAATTAAGAGGATTATTTGTAAAATGTAAAATTTGTAAATTGATTTGACTATGTCACCTCAAAACAAGGAAAAACGGATAGATTTATGGAGAAAAATAGTCACCTCCAAAATAGTAATGGGAACTTTCAATTCTGATAGGGAACTTACCCTATCAGAAACAAGAAAAAATAAATCATAAGAGACAATATAGAATAATCTTGAATTATACACATGTATATATGTCTGATTTAGTGCTGGGGATCATACATATTAAGTAAGCATTCTTCCACCAAGCTGCATTTCCAACATCCCCAACCCAGCTCTTTCTCCCTTAATGCACATTGAATTAATGATCTCACAATATATACCAATGTTAGTCATACACTCATGTCAGGAGCTGCCACACAGGAGTGAGCACGGACCCTTAGCCTTGAACAACAGAGGTGTGTGGGACTGGCTTCCCATCCATACAGCAGGTGGACCCCACCTCTGCTCCAGGGGAATGATGCTCTTGGACTGGGTATCACCCAATGAGACTGGGCTACACCCCCCCCCAAACCCCATCCCTTGCCTCATTTGGGTGGAACTTCCTCAAGTGTCTTTCTCTCAATAAACAGGGCTTAAGATGTGCGCGCGCTCGCGCTCTCTCTCTCTCTCTCTCTCTCTCTCTCTCTCTGTCTCTCTCTCTCTTTTTGCCAGCCTCCCTTGTAGGAGCTGGGACAGAGGCACCATCTCTGAACCCCAAGAAAAAGGTATTTTCTCTGACTCTGTGTGATTATTTTGTGCCAGCCCAATTCACCTGGAGTGACCCTGACTGAGTTAGTCGAGTGTCGTGGCACTCATACACTGGGACATAAATTAAGTCACAACAAATTTTAAAACACTGAAATAATTTAGTTATGAACTAAAGGTAGGTCAATAAGAAATAAGTAACAAAAGATAAATGGTTTTACTTCTCATATGGAAGAGTGCATTTCTCTTTTTTATAATTATAAAGTGTAAATTTTGTACAAAATAACAATAACAATAAAACAGTGGTGGCTATAAAAGGCACAAACACTTGCAAAGTGGTGGAATGTTGGAGGTGGAAATTATCCATATGGGAAGGGCTTTACACTGCCCAGTTTTTCTCTTTTCTTTTTTTCTGACTGAATCAATCTATATTACTTAGGCTGACCTCAAACACCTGGGGTCATACAATCCTTCTTGGTACAACACTGCCCCTGGCCTGGCAACCACTTTAATCTGAGGACAGCAACACTCACAGAAGCAGTGGGACAGCTAAAATCTGATAAAAATCATAATAATTGAGGATGAGGACAGAGGAATCCAAACTCTCTCTATAAATCCAGCCCAAGTTTCTAGATAATCCCTGAATGATTATTATGAAAACTGTATGTGGGATAGAAGAGAAATATTCAATTCCAAATCATGGAAGATTCTGAAACCTCTCTCTCAATTATTGACAACTAGACAATTTTTAAGACAGTAGAGACACAGAGAATCTCAAAATAATTACCAGTTATGTAGACATAGTTGTTATTTATAGATCTTTAATCTTATGACTAATGGGTACAACCTGTTTTCACAGGTACATGGTATAATCATCTTTTCAAATGTACACAATATATTCATAGGACATACGGTATGCCATAAAGAAAGTGATAAAAGATTTAATAAACATTTTGGCAATAAATGCATTTCTAAATAATCCACTGTTCAAAGAAACAAATCAAGAGGAAATAAAAATTGATAGGTGATGACAATAAAACAGTAACAATTTAGAAATACAACTAAAGAAAGGAAAATTTATAGTTTTAAATGCTTATTTTATAAACGAAAATCTAAAAGTCAATGACCTAAGTTTAATCCTAATGTCATAAAACAAAGATCATAATAAACCATCAGCTTAGTTTTTATCAGAGCTCTCAGCTTCTTGCTAACCTACATTCCTCAGCCTCCTTTGGGAATTTCTTCAAATAAAGAAAACTAACAAATTTCAAGGTTATAACCTTTTCAGGAAAGTTTACAATTGATGGACGACTGATGTGGGATTTTAAAACCTTGAATCTCTCACTCCAACTTGGGTCATTTTTAACAGGTCATTTCATCTTTAGGACTTCCTAAACAGCTGAATGAAGCTTTTATTGGAAACTACTTTGCAGCTCAAATTCTCTCTCACCATGCCCAAATCTATTTTGCCTTTCTTTTCATAGATATTTATCTTTAAGAGCACTCTCTTTATTCTGCAGAATTATCTCCATCTCTTCAATTGCTGTCCAGTAAACACAACTTATAATAGTTGTGAGCATTAGTAATCTGAGAAAATGATATCTAGTTAGTCTTTTGGGGCTGAGTCACTTACTGTTCAGGTTTCATTGAAGACATTGAGAGAGCATAGACAGCTTTTGGGATGCAGTGACATTTCTATTGCTAAAATATTTATAGTTGTTAAACTGAAATGGTATACCAATGGAAGAAAATGAATTAACCCAGATGCCATGTTATGCATTTGAGATATGTGAAGGAAATAATGTCTAAAGAAAAAATAATTTGATAGCTGTTCCCAAGCTTGGTAGCAATTTGGAAAGTGTGATTTTAAAGCTGAGCAAAAATAATAGTGACAACAGTATGCCAAATAGGGATAACAATTTGCCTCTAACTTTGAATAATCAACTGCACATGGAATACCATGTTTCCTCTTCTGGTTAAAGAATACCTCTGTACTCCAAATTTGTGGAGTTGTTTCACCTCAACCCCTTAGCAGAAATCAATGGGATGACCAAAAAGTTCAATTCAATTCTGCTACTAATAAGAGATAACAGACTAAGTGTAAAATAGTGACATCCTGAAATATGTGACATCCTTACATGCCAGACTGAGTAAGAAGATCCATCCTCACCATTGTAGGTCTGCATTATCTAATGGGTTAAGTATATAAACAGAGCAAAAGATGGGGAAAATGTGAAATTTCTTTCTGAAACCCATTTGCTTAGATATTATAGAATCAAAACTCCTTGTTTGAGGGCTTTTGAACTAAGGTTGCTTTACACTACCTGTGGGTTTTTCTTGTTCCCTAGTTGGAAAATGACAGACTGTGAACTTATAGTCAGATAGCTAATTCCAACTTGTTCTGATTTTAAATTATGTTTTTGTTTTATTTGGGTTTTTGGGAGAAAGGGGGGAAGCCTGATATATCCATTATATGTGTGCTATACTTTCATATCTGTTTTGATCAGCTTTTTTTTGCTGCTATGACCAAAAGACCTGACATAAACAATTTTAGAGGAGGAAATGTTCATTTGGGGGCTCATAGTTTCAGAGGTCTCAGTTCAGAGATGGCCAACTCCATTGCTCTGGGCTAGAGGTGAGGCAGAACATTATGGCAGAAGAGTGTGGAGGAGGAAAGCAGCTGAGGACCTCACATCAGAGAGAGACAGAGAGGGGGGGAGGGAGGGAGGGGAGGGGGGGAGAGAGAGAGAGAGAGAGAGAGAGAGAGAGAGAGAGAGAGAGGAAGGAAGGAAGGAAGGAAGGAAGGAAGGAAGGAAGGGCTCTGAAGACCAGGAACAAAATATGCCCCAAGGGCATGCCCCAATTGACCTATCTCCTCCAACTACACCCTATTTGCCTACAGTTACCATCCAGTTAATCCCCATCAAAGGATTATGCACTGATTAGGTCAATATTATCATAACCCAATCATTTCACCTCTAAACTTTCTTGTACTGTGTCTCACATGAAGTTGTGAGGGACACATCATATGTAAACCATAACATCACCCTGGCCCCCAAATGTTCATGCGAATTTCACTATGCAAAATACATTTAGTCCATTTCTAAGAGTCCACATAGCCCATAACTGCCAAAAGTCCAACTCCAAAGTGCCCTCTGAGACTCAGAACAAACACTCAGTGTGAGCCCTTGTAAAAATCAAAAGCAAGTTACATATATCCAATATATAAAGGCAAAGAGTAAACATTTACATTCTTCAAGGGAGAAATAGGAGCACAGAAAGAAGGGATGGGACCAAAGCAAGACAGAAATCCAGCTAGGCAAACAAGTCCTGTAACTGCAAATCCAGCATCTGGGGCACATGACATCATGATGTTCTCACCAAAGGACTTGTGTCGCTTTCTCTTTATGGCTTTGCTAATTGTAGCCCAAATGGCTTCTCTCTTGTCTTATTTCTGCTTGATTCCTTCCTGAAGCTGACCTCAGCAGACTTTCCACTAGCTCTCTTAAGCTTGGAATCTCCACTGTAGCTGAAGCTTCAGCTTCCTTTTCATTTCTTCATGCATTGCCTTCTCAAGGGCTGCCCAAACTTGCTGCACTTTGCCTAAGTCCTGGGCCTTCCTTTGAAATCTGTGTAAGCCTCCATGACCTCTAAATTCAGCATCTTGTAATTCTGAAGAACCAGCACCACATGGTTGATGGTCTGCCACCATCTTGAACAGTAAGCAAGTCTCTAGGGAATGCTGCAGTAGGCTCTGAGTGCCTAGGTGACTAAACATAGTGAAATAACTTCCTAGGACCCCTGTGCAAGCAGGGTGTACCATTGTCTTCTTTCTCTTTCTCTCTCTCTCAGGAGGAGGAGGAGGAAGAAGAAAAGTTGATTTGGAGGCTCATGGTTTAAGAAGTCTCAGTTTCCATTGATCACTTCTCAAAAAGAATTTTTACATTTATACCTTTGAGCTTAAGATAGGTGTGGTCTGTCAATTCCTGAGTTTCCCTCAAGACATCTTTCTTATTGTTCTTAAGTAAAGTATCCAGTGTTTCTTTAGTGACTATAATCCATTTAACAACCACAACTTCCTTAACCCCAGTTTTACTTGCAATTTTCTGGGAAAACTCCAAGTTTTTCAAATCTCCCTGCTCTACTTTCTGCTCCTGATTGTCATAGTATACTTGGCTAAAAGCCACCAGTAATATCCATGCCATTGCCTAAATGCTATGCTGTCTAGAAATTTCTTCTGCTAAATTAAGAAGTTCATCACCTTTAATTCAGCCTCAGGAAAAGTCTCAGGATATGGGAAAAGTGCAGACAACTTCTTAGCCAGAACCCTATATGAATGGTCTCTAGTCCAATTTTCAGTGGAGTCTTTTTTCCCCTCAACACTCTTTTTATTTATTTATTTATTTATTTATTTATTTATTTATTTATTTATTTATTTATTTATTTTTTTATTGGTTGTTCACATCATTACAAAGCTCTTGACATAACCCACTTCATACATTGGACTGAAGTGGGTTATGAACCCCCAATTTTACCCCAAATGCAGCTTGCAGAGTCACATCGGTTACACTTCCACATTTTTACATAATGTCCTATTGGTAATTGTTGTATTCTGCTACCTTTCCTATCCCCTACTATCCCCCCTCCCCTCCCCTCCCAACTTCTCTCTCTACCCCATCTACTGTAATTCATTTCTCTCCTTGTTTATTTTCCCATTCCCTCACAACCTCTTGTATGTAATTTTGTATAGCAATGAGGGTCTCCCTTCATTTCCATGCAATTTCCCTTTTCTCACCCTTTCCCTCCCATCTCATGTCTCTGTTTAATGTTAATCTTTTCTTCCTACTCTTCCTCCCTGCTCTGTTCATAGTTGCTCTCATTATATCAAAGACGACATTTGGTATTTGTTTTTTAGGGATTGGCTAGCTTCACTAAGCATAATCTGCTCTAGTGCCATCCATTTCCCTGAAAATTCTATGATTTTGTCATTTTTTATTGCTGCATAGTACTCCATTGTGTATAGATGCCACATTTTTTTTATCCATTCATCTACTGAGGGGCATCTGGGTTGGTTCCACAGTCTACAATTGTGAATTGTGCTGCTATGAACATCGATGTGGCAGTATCCCTGTAGCATGCTCTTTTAAGGTCTTCAGGGAATAGTCCAAGAAGGACAATAGCAGGGTCAAATGGTGGTTCCATTCCCATCTTTCCCAGGAATCTCCAAACTGCTTTCCAAATTGGCCGCACCAATTTGCAGTCCCACCAGCAATGTACAAGTGTACCCTTTTCTCCACAACCTCTCCAGCACTTATTGTTGTTTGACTTCATAGTGGCTGCCAATCTTACTGGAGTGAAATGGTATCTTAGGGTGGTTTTGATTTGCATTTCTCTGACTGCTAGAGATGGTGAGCATTTTTTCATGTACTTATTGATTGATTGTATATCCTCCTCTGAGAAGTGTCTGTTCAGGTCCTTGGCCCATTTGTTGATTGGGTTATTTGTTGTCTTATTGTCTAATTTTTCCCCTCAACACTCTTGAACCCAGTCTTTACTGTTCATAGTCCTATCAGCATTCTGGTCTTTTTAGCTCCCACCATAATTGCTCATTAAGCTCTGTTTATGCAATCTGAAGCTTTTCCAGTTTTTACCTCTCAAAATTCCTTCCTTCACAAACCAGATCCAAAGGCTTTTAAACCACATGGTCAGGTTAGTCATAGCAATGGCCCCATTTCTCAGTACTTCTCACTGCTGTGACGAGAAACTGCGTCAATAACATTTTAGAGGAGGAAAAGTTCATTTGGGGACTCACAGTTTCAGAACTCTTAGTTCTATTGCTCTGGGCTAGAGGTAAGGCAGAACATCATGATGAAAGAGTGTGGAAGAGGAAAGCAGCTTAGGATGTGGGAATCAAGAAGCAGAGAGAGAGTCTTCTCTTACCATGGACAAAATATATATCCCAAAGGCATGCCCCTAATGACCCACTCACTCCTCTTCCAGTCACATACCTGCCTACAGCTTCTATCCAGTTAATCCCTATCAGGGGATCAATGCACTGATTAGGTTAAGACTTTCATAACCCGATAATTTCATCACTAAACTTTCTTTCATTGTCTTACACATGAAGTTTTTGGGAACACAATCATGTCTAAATCATAAAAACATGTTTTAAATTGTCCCACAATCCTTAGAATTTTTTTCCTGACTTTTTAGTTTTTTTTTCCTTTTTACATTTTAGTTTTTGAAATTTCTATGGACATTTCCTCAAGCTCACCAATCACTTCTTCAACCACGTTCAATCTATTGATGAACCCACCCAGGGCATTCTTCATTTAAGTTAGATTTTTTTTTCTTTTTTCTAGTATTTTATTTTAATTATTTCTTAGATTTCAATCTCTTTGCTTACATTATCCATCTGTTTTTGCATGCTTTCTCCACTTTCCCCCAACATATTGAGACATATTTGTTTTAAAAACCCAGTCTGATAATTCTGATCTTTCATCCAGTTGAGTTCTGGCCCTTGTTATTCCTTGTTATTTCTCTTAAAGTTGTGTTTTTCATCTTTTAACATTCCTTGTAATTTATTATTGAAAGTTGGATATATATATATATATATATATATATATATATATTATAAGTAAAACAACAAACTGGATCAAATATTTTTTGTGTTAGAATTTAAGAATTGTTTACTGTCTTGTATTGACATAGGTGTCAGTAGCTATAATTTCCTCTCTTGTTCTTCTTTTTTGTTTCCTCTATTATCTTTGAGTTACCTTAGAAATTTTTCAAACAAGGTCTAAGGCATGCAGTTTTATTTTTTAGTTGTATTCTACTTTACAGAGTTCTTTGTTGTGGTTAAAAAAAATATGGAGAAACAAGCATTCTGTAGTTTAACCTTAGGTGTCTGGTTGTTAATGAGCTTATGACCCTATGATCTGACATGTGGACATATTTTGCAGCCAAACTGCAATTCATGCCACAGGAAATCTAGTGGGATCAGGAATTAGAAATTCCTCTTACCCTATGCAGGAGTTTTAAAAAAGTTCTTTTTTTAAAAAAAATATTTTTGTTGTTGTTGGTAGACCTTTATTTTATTTATTTATATGTTGTGCTGAGAATCAAATCCAGTGCCTCATACATGCCAGGCAAGTGCACTGCCACTGAGCCACAACCCTAGTCCTTAAAAACGTTCAATGTGAGCATTTCTGTTACCCCAGGTACAATGTTTGAGTGTATTTTAGTTGAGTGAATATTTCCTTTCTGTTTTAAGTTGGAGAATTCTGAAATCAGGTATTTCCTTTCATTCAAGTTAGGATCTGTTAAACTCAAGTCATTTAGGTGCTGATGAAATATTTTACTTTCAGTGTCAATTCATTCATAAAACACAATTCTTGGAGTATATTTCACCATAACTACTTTTTCCTCCCCATGCTGGAATCATGGTGGGGGAAGACAGGTCATGCTTTCTAATCTTCACTATCAGAATCTGATTGGTCCCCAGGTGGTAAAACTCATGAAAGTGTAGGAATCCCTCCTAAGACTGGGTCCCTGTGTGATTTTTCACTCTTAAACTTGTCTACACTAGTCCCAAGCAATCCATTAACTATATTTTAGATTTTGCTACTCCAGCATGGATTCTTGTGGAGTTTTCTGTCTGTGGATTTGTTCTAAACTTCTGTATCCATATTTATGAATTTACAATTTTGAGGGCAGTGTTGGCATTGTGACCATTCTCTGATGGATCTAAAAAGTGTTGCTGGTTGTTAGTTTATTTGGCTTTTTTTCTTATTATGAGGATGGCAGTGTTTGACTTCCAAGTTGCTCACATGCCAGACTAGAAACTGGAAATCTATAATAGAAAATTTTCATAAGTTGGCATCATTTCTTCTCATATGTTTGGCATAATTTGTTGTGGGAGCCATTTGGATCTACTTTATTATAATAAGGCAAATGATTACAGTTTTTTTCAATAATCACAAATTATTTGTGATTATTTTCTTAAGTTAGTTTTCTCTCTTAAGATTATTTTCTTAAGTTTTCCAACAATTCTGCCATTTCATATACATTTTCAATATTTTAAATTATTTGTTTTATAGTTTTTTTCTAGTGTCAGATGCAATAATAATCTACTCCTCTTGTTTTTCTGATATTATAAATGAAAACTTTTATGAAAATATGCTATTAAATAATAAGACCATAATTTGAACATATAATAAGTATGCAGTTCAGCTAATTTTCAAACAGAAAAGCATAACTAACTGAGATATACTGAAGTAATATTATGCCACCAACATCCTAGAAGCCCATGTATGCCCCATTCAATGAATTAGAAATTTCTGAAGGGGAATTAATTGCTATTCTAATTTCAAACACTTTAGATGGGGGTTTTGTTTCCAAAACTTGATTTTTTCATATATGGCATGATTAAATATACTTTCTGCCTTCTCTCAACAAATAAATGAGGAATAGAGAGAAAGTTCCTCAAACTGAGAAAGAACATCTACAAAAAAATTCCTCCACTTAACATCACAATGGTAAAAAAAAAAAATCAGAGGCTTTCTTGGTAATATTGGAAGCCATGCAAACATATCTCTCTTTACTGCTCCTTTACAGCACTGCACTATAAGTTCTACGAAATGCAATAAGAAAGGGAAATGAAATATTTAAAAATTGGGAAGAAATAAATAAAATGTATTTGTTCTTAAATATCATGATTATCTGTGTGAACAACCTAAAAAAGTCAGTGAAAGTATACCAGTACTATCAAGTGATTATGACAAGTTTACATAATGTGATATTAATGTACAAAAGTCAAATGCTTATCTATATAGAGCAAAAAGCAATTGACATTTAAAATTAAAAATATAATACAATTTGTCCTGGAACAAAATGGCATTCTTATTTATAAATTGGGTAACTTATCTTCATGATCTATGTTAGAAAGCCATAAAATTCTAATTAAATAATCTGAAAGATCTACATAAATGTAGGGATGTTCCAAAGGAAAAAAGACTCTATATTACGAAGATATCAATTCTTTCTTATTTGATCTCTACATTAAACAAAATCCCAGTTGATTTAATTTGGATATTGACAAACTGATTTTTCAAACTAAAGTTTTCATGTAAAGACAAAAGACAGATTAGCCAACACAATGTTGAAGAACAAAGATGGACCACTTTGCTGACCCAACAACAAGATTTACTATAAAGCTACATTAATCACAAAAAGTGTAGCATTAGCAGTAGAATAAAAATAAATAAATACATATAACAGGAGAGAATCTAATATTAGATCCAAATAAATATGTTCAAATAGAAATCAAATATATTCTTTGATAAAGAAGTAAATGTAATTTTCTTTTCCATGATTTTCTGACAAATAGTGCTAGATATCCTCAGCACAATATAAATCATTATGTTTTTCATAATACAACTTTAAAATGGATCATAGACTTAAAAGTAAAATGAAATGTCATTAAATTCCTAGAAGACAATGTAGAAGAAAATCACTCTAAAATGGATCATAGACTTAAAAGTAAAATTAAAAGTCATTAAACTCCTAGAAGACAATGTAGAAGAAAATCTAGTGACATTGACTTTGATGATGGGGGCTTTCAGACATAATGCCAAACTTATTATTCTATAAAATACAAATAGATGGGCTTCATTAAAACTGACTCTCTGTTCTGTGAATGGTATTCAAGGAAACAAAAGTCACAGACTGAAAGAAAATATTTATAAGATGACATATCTAATAAAGGACTGAGCCAAAATATACAAAGAACTAATACTCAACAATGTCAAAATTCCTTTTTTTAAAGAGGCAAAGAATATAACAGATACTTCATCAAGAAGATAGGTAGATGGTGAAAATGCTTATGAAATAATGATCAAAATTATATCATTAAGGAATGATAAATTAAAATGAAAACCAGTTAGTCCTACGCAGCAATTAGAACAGTTAAAATCCAACACATCAATTGTTGGTGAAGATATCTATCAATGGGAACTCCCATTCATATTTTATAGAAATGAGGTAGAGCCACTTTAAAAGATAGTTTGGCAATTCTTTACAAAACCAAACAAGTTGCCATACAAACAAGTAATTGTGCTTCTTTTTGTTTACCAAACAGATTTGAAAATTTACATCCACACAAAAACCTGCACCTAAGTAATTATAGTAGCTTTATTAATAGTTATCTAAAATTAGAAGAAACAAATTAGTCTTTTCATGGAGAAATGAACAAACTGTGCTACCTTTGTATAATGGAATACTATTCAGTGACAAAAGGAAATCCACTATAAAGCCACTAAAAAAATATGGAGAATCTTAGATTAAATATTGCTAAGTGATAGTAAAAAGATCATTGGAGTTTGAAAGGCTATAGGAAATGTGTAGTATGTCATATAGTATATATTTAGGACAGGGAACCTATTCTGTATGACATCATCATGATGAATACATGTCATATATATTTGAATACCCATAATATGTACTAAAAAGCATTGATCTTAATACAAACTATGGGGAACCTAGATAATAATCCCGTATAAAGATGACATATGAGTTATATCAACTATACCATACTAAGGCAAGACACAAAGATATAAATAATAGCAAAAATGGGGTCAGGGAGAGAAAAGGGGACATATAGCAACTGTCCTTACATGGCACTTTTTCTCCGAACTATAAACTGTCCTGAAAATGTCTACAAGTTTTGAAAGGTACTATAGAAAATATATAAGAAGCACCAGCAACATAGCATAACCTTGATATTGGTATTAAGTAAAACATGTTAAACAAAGACATTAAGTACAATATATTAAACTTATGATAAATAGCATTCATAGAATTTTAACAGTTGTACCAAACAAAATATTCAAAAATTGAAAAGATCATGAATGGTTTAATTCTGGGAATTGAAAGATGATATCTAACTAAAAATTCAGTTAATTTATCCATGCATTGTTATGGTTTGGATGGCAGATGTCACCCCAAAACTCATGTGTGAGACAATTCAAGAGAGTTTAGAGAACAAATGATTGGATTATGAGATCCTTAACCCATTCAATTAATTAATCCCCTGAGGCGATTAACTGAGTGATAACTAAAGGCAGGTGATTCAGCTGTTTATGGACTGAAACTTCTGAAACTGTGAGGCCCAAGCTTTTTCTCCTTTAAAATTGTTCTTGGCAGGTTCTTTTGTGACAGCAATTAAAAAGCTGATTAAAACAGAAATTGGTACTGAGAGTGGGATCCTTGCTGTGACTAACCTGACCATGTGGTTTACAAGCTTTTGGAATTCTTTGGAATTTGTTGGAGGAATTTTGGCAAGTTTATTGATGCAAGCTGGAAAAGTCTTAGATTGTTGTAAGTGGCGCTTAATGAGCAATTTTGGTGGAAGCTCAGAAGACCAGAATGCCAATCGGACTATGGACAATAAAGACAGGGCTTAAGAAGTTTCAGAGAAGGAGGAGTCTATTGGAAATTGGGTTAGAGCCCATTTGTGTTATGCTCTGGCTGATGCATTTTGCCTGTGTCCTGAGATTTTCTGTGAAGCTAATTTTAAAAGTGATGGACTTCTTAATCTGGCAGAAGAAATTTCTAGGCAACTTAGTATTCAGGCAGTGGAATGATTATTGCTGGCAGCTTTTAGCCAAATTTATTGTAATAATCAGGAACAGAAAGCACAGCAGAAAGATTTTTAAAAATTAGACTTGAAAAGTGGGAGCAAAACTGAGGCCAAGGAAGTTGCAGTTGTTAAAGACATTACTGCCACTAAAGAAATGCTAAATATTTTGCTGAAGATATGAAAGATAGCTTAAGGGCATCTCAGGAATTGGCAAGACCACACTCATCTCAGGTTCAAGGGAATAAAAGTAAAAATTCCTTTGAGAAGAGACCAATGGGGAGACTTGCTTGCACTGGGTAGCCTAGGATTTTTTTTTTTTTGTACTCATGCTCAGCTGCCCAGGATGCAGCAGCTGTGATCCCTAGAGGCTTGCCTACTGCTCAAAATGATGGCAGACCTCAGCAACAATCCTGGTTCTGCAGGATTACAGGATGCTGGAGTTAGCAGGTCTTAGAGGCTTCCACTAAGATTTCAAAGGAAGGCCTTGGAGGCCAGACAATGTGCACGAAGTCTGGAGCCTTGTGTGTAGCCCCAGAGAGGGCAATGCATGGAGAAATGAGGAGGAAACCAAAGCGGGAGTGGGGAGCCCCAAGATTAAGAAACTCTAGTACAGTGAAACAATCTGTTGAGAATTGAGCATAGACAAGCCAAAAGAGAAGCCATGTGGGCTGCAATCAACAAAAACAGAGGGTCAGAGCTACAAAAGCCTTTGATGAAAATATCATGATACCACGTACTCCAGATGCTGGACACAGATCTGAAGAACTTCTTTGCCCAGTTGAATTTCTGTCTCGCTTTGGTCCCCTCCCTTTTTCCTATCCCCCTATTTCTCTGAATGACAATATTTACTCTGTACTTTTATATATTGGATACTTGTAAATTGCTTTTGATTTTTACAGGAGATCACAATGTGAGCTTTGAGTCTCACAGGTGTCTTTTGGGGAATTTTGGAACTATTTAGTCTATGGGGACTCTTGAAAATGGACTAAATATATTTTACATTGTGAGATTATCAGCTTTGGGGGGCCAGGAGATATGGTCATGTGTGAGGCAATGCAAGAAAGTTTGGAAGAGAAATGATTGGGTTATGAAAGCTTAACCCAATAAGTGAAATAATCCCCTCATGGGATTAAATGAATGTAGGTAGGGTGTGACTGGAAGAGGTGCATCCTAGGGTCCATGCCTTTAGGGTATATATTTTGTATCTGGTAAGTGGAGTCTCTCTCTCTGCTTTCTGATCATCATTGTGAGCTGCTTCCCTCTGCTATGTCTTTCCACCATACTGTTCTGCCTCACCTTGAGCCCCCAGGGATGGAGCTAGCTGTCTATGGACTGAGACCTCTGAAACTGAGAGCCTCCAAATAAACTTTTCCTACTCTAAAATTGTTATTGTCAGGTCTTTCAGTTACATCAGCTAAAAGCTGACTAAAACATGCTTTGATAGATTAAAAAAGAGAATTTATATGTTAAGAGCAACAGATATTTTAAAAAACTCAGACAAAATTTAGCATTGATTTATATAAAAATAGTGAATTGAAATATAAGGATTATTTTCTTTAATATGAAAAGCATTTAACCAATCTTCTGTAAACATTAAAGTAAAATGTGAAGTTGTAAAATCATTTCTTTCACTATGAGAACAATATAAGTATATTCACTACTTATATTCATTTGCATACTAAAACTTTGAATTTAGTACTCTGTTCTTTTCCTTTCTAATATTGATGCCTGGATTACTAATTTTCAGAGTAATGAAATGATAAATTTCTAGGGAATTTAGTCAAGAAAAAAGTATACCATTAATGAAACAAGAATAAGACTATAATTGTCAATATTTTATAATTGAAATATAAAATATATTCAGCAATAAAGAAAGTCAGCTACAAAGTCATGGAAAGATATGAAAGAATTTTAGATAAATGTTGCTAAGAGATAGTAAAAATATAATTGAAGTTTGGAGGGATAGTGGAAAAACATAAGATGTGGCACAGGACATTTGTAGGGCAGTGAAACTGCTGTATGATATTCCATCATGGATACAAGTCATTATACACACTTGAAGACCAATAATGTGCACTATTTCTGAGTACTTATGTACTAATAAAACTGATCTGAAAATGAAAACAATAGAGCAGTCCATTGAAATCTGGCATTGGGGTATAAACATAGCTTTTCCTAAATTCAGTAACTTTTTAGTTAATTAATTATTTTTGAAGAGTTTTATTTTTAAATATTTCTACTGTGGAATATAGCATTCACAGAAAAGTATAAACAAAAATTAATATAAAAGTTCTAACTTACAGACTTTCTTAATGAATGTCCTATTTCATATTACATATTTCATCAAAATGAAAACATCTAGAATGCCTAAGTAAAATAACAGTTGTAGTACTCTTTTAAGAAAACATTTTATATCTGATTAAAGCAAAGTATCAAACTTCACAATAACATTGATTTGAGATTTTATAAAAATATTAAGATTGAATGATTAAAACAGAAAATTGGACAAAATGATGCAACCAATCATGGAAAACATTGTTACTGAAAGTGAAAACGAGAACATGGTTATTTCCTTGTTAACAGTTCATAACAGATTAATAACAATGTGGCAGCATTTTATTTCTTCAGCATCAAAACAATTTAAAAATTACAAAGTTGAATGCTAATATATTTTATTAATTTTAGTCCATCCATATATAATTGACTGGATCATATACTCATCTTATTTTAGAAAATTAACAAAAATCCCAAAATTATAAATTGTAAAATATATGTGATATAAAAGTACAACAAATTTATCTTTATAGATTAAAATAGGTGAACAATTGATAAAAAACATTTATTTTTTTCAAATGAGGCTAAGTTTTTTATTGGAAACCTCTTCATAGGTATAATATAAAAAATACTTAGCATGTTAATGTTTTTATTATTTTTGTAAAATATTTTAGAGCCATACATTTTCATTATTAAGCATGTGAGGGATAAAAATGTTCATAACATAAGTTAAATATTAATTTATTGTGTATACAAAAGAATAAATGCTTTTCACAAGTTGTGAATGCTTATAACAAATTAAATAAACATCAAGTACAATCCAATTAAAAATGTTAAATTAACTCAATTTTTTTCATAATAATCTTGGTCAGTTTTAAAGGCAAAGTTAGTTTTAAAGTAACATAGACCCTCAATCTCCTCAAACAGGATAATTATTTACTTTGAATTACTCATGATAATAAATGAAATTTAGAATTACTGAAGAAAAAGTTACTTACCCCATTCCCTTTGCATTTTTTAGTGGCATTACAGTTATATCTCATTAAATGGGTTTCTCTGCAGGGTTTATTTACACAATACTAAAATAAAACATAAAATAATCATTCTCAGTTTCATGTAAAATAAAAAAAATAGTTTGTCACATGCTTAAGATTCTGGTACAAAAATTCTCATATTGCAATATAATAATCTCAGCAGTC
Organism: Spermophilus citellus; assembly: GCF_964194105.1. Classification (NCBI taxonomy): domain Eukaryota; kingdom Metazoa; phylum Chordata; class Mammalia; order Rodentia; family Sciuridae; genus Spermophilus; species Spermophilus citellus. The sequence goes on from NW_027673068.1 coordinate 36,012, forward strand.
ATAATTTCAAGAAAAAAATCTGAGCGGCTTGCCTTCACATGGTTTCTGTAAATATTATATATAGTCATTGATTTTGATATCTATAGCTAGGATTATTCTGAATTTTATATCAGTGGTATTTTTATTGTTAACATTTTTAAAAATTTTTTATTTGTTCTTTTTAGTTATACATGACAGTAGAATGTATTTTGATATTTCACACCTGCATGGAGTATAACTTCCTATTTTTGTGGTTGTACATGATATGGATTTATACTTGCATATTCATATATGATATGTTAACATTACATTATGCATAATTAGTTAGATAATGACTTGTCATGTCATTTGAGTAAGCCATTAATAATTAGTCATCTGGGTATGTGATTATTTTTGCCTCACTTACCTTTTTCTAATTTAACTAGTTTTGTAGGGATATTTTTGGAAAATATCAGCATAAAGTGTGATTGAGTAATTCACAATATGAGGCTAGCAAACAAGAGTAAAAATTAGCTTTTTTCCCCTCAAAATTAATGAATGAATTACAAGATGTATATGCTACCCCAGTTTTGCTCCTGTACCCAACATGTTATTGGCTTTTTGAGCTATAGCAATTAGGTAAGAACAAGAAAGAAAAGACATCCATATTTTAAAGGAAGAAGTAAAATAATTTCTGTTCATAGATAACATGATTTTATGTGCAGAATATCTAAAAAATAGAAAAACTTAACTATTATACATAAACAGAAGCACATGGAAACACACACACACACACACACACACACACACACCCCTGATACAACTATCAATGAATTAGCAAAGTTTTAGGATAAAATATTAGCATATAAAAGTCAATTGCATTTCTATACACTAGCAAGAGCCAAACCAAGGAGGAAAATTTAAAATCCATCTATAATCATGTAAAACCAAGAAGAGAGACGTGTATAGTAAAAACTCTAAAACACCATTGATAAAAATAAAGAAGACATACGTAAGTAGATGTCATGTGTTGAAAGCATTGTTAAGATGAAAATGCCACCCACAGAAATTTAGAGATTCAATGCCAATCTTATAAAATCCTAATAACATTTTTTAAATAGAAAAACCCATCCTAAATTTCAAATGAATGTTCAAGAGATGCCAAATAACCAAAATGGTCTTGAAATAAAAGAAAAAAGTTAAGGGACTCACACTTTCTGATTGAAAACAAAACTCCAACTTACTGCAAAGTCACAATAGTAACATAAATAAACTCAATGAGATAAATTAGCCCAGAAATAACTGATATTATACCTGATCAAATGATTTTCAATGAGGCTACTAAAGTTATTCAATGGGGAAAATCAATGCCTTTTTCATAATGTTGTGAAAACTGGATATTAATATAAAAACAAAGGAGACTGAATTTGTATATTTATGTGATATGCAAAATTAACTTGAAATGAATAAAAAATATAAACATAGAAGCTGAGACTACAAAGATCTTAGAAGAAAATATGAGAAAAACTTTCCAAGACTTGGATCTGGCAATGACTTATTAGATATACTTCCTAAATCACAAGCAACTGAAAGCAAAAATAGATAAATTGATTTTTTTTTTGGTACTGGGGATTAAACTCAGGGGCACTCAACCACTGAGCCACATCCCCAGCCCTATTTTGTATTTTATTTAGAGACAGGGTCTCACTGAGTTGTGTAGGGCCTTGTTTTTGCTGTGGCTGGCTTTGAACTGGCGATCTTCCTGCCTTAGTCTCTTAAGCCACTAGGATGACAGGCAGGCACCACTGCACCCAGCAATAAATTGAATTTAATGAAAAATTAAACATAAAAAAATTGTGACTCTATAAACATTACCAAAAGACTGAAAAGACAACTTATAGAATGCTAAAAAATTGTTAGCAAATTATATGTCTGATAAAGTATTAATATTTAGTGTATAGAGGGAACTTCTAAAACTAAAAATCAAGTCAATTAGAAATAGTCCAAGGTCTTGAATATACATATCTTCAGAGAAGATAAATGAGAGAAAATATGCAAATGAAAAGCACCATCATTAATCATTCATGAAATGCAGGTTAACATATAAGTAGTATACTAGTTAGCTTTCTGTTGCTGGGAACCAATACCTGAGAAACACACTTGAAGGAGTAAGTATTTATCTTGGCTCACAATTTCTAATGTTTTCAAACAAGGTCAAGCCCATTCCATTTATTCTGGGCCTGTGGTGAGACAGAATATCAAGGCAAGGGCAGGGCAGGGAAAAGATGCTCACCTCATGGCAGCCAGGATGGCAGTGGAGGAAGAGAGTACAGAAGCTAAAGAAGTAGGAAGGGTCAGGAGACAAGACATACCCTTCCAGATCATACCTGTAGTGATCTACTTCTTCAAACCAGGCCCAATGCCTAGTTTCTACCACCACCCAATACTGCCATTAAATTAGTAATCCATCAACGGATTAATTCACTGAGGTCTTATTCCAATTATTTCCCAAGAGCCCCGCTTTTGAACACCACCACATCAAGGAAAAAAAATGTCAACACACAAGGCTTTGGAGAAAATTCTGGATAAAACCCATAACAATTTTGTTAGATTTTTAGTAGCACAAAAATATGAAATATATGGGCATGAAAGACCACATAGGCACATGAAAGTTAAATTAACTTTATCTTAAAATGTGTGTACATATTGCAATAGAACATATTTGGTTAATATCAATTAATCCATTAATATCCTAGATTCCTACAATCCACTCAGAAATTCTGATTAGTTAGATAACACATGAAAAATGGAAATCCAAAATTTTAAAAACTATCAACATTTTCTGAGTCCTATGATGTCAGAATTTTTTTCCTGTCCTTTAATACTATCCTTCTATCTGTGTGCTCAATATGCTGTGTGCTAAGAAAAGTCATGGTGCAATATTTTTAATCTTGTAATATATGAAAAGTATTGGGTAATAGTTTTAAAAAGAATCCCCTAATTGCATTAAGTTCTGTATCCTATGCATTTAATAGGAACAAAGAATATATTTTAAAAATCTCAGGGTCTAAAAACATTTTTTATAAATAATCAGTGTTTGCTTCACAACAAAGGAGAAAATAACCTACAGATATTTTAGAAATATAAATAGGTTAAACAAGATAGCAATGTGCTGTGGTTTGAGTGTTTGCAGACCCTCAAATTTCCATGTTGAAAACTAATCCCCAATGAGATCGTGTTGAAAGGTGGCCTTTACAAGCTGATTCGGTCATGAGAGCAGAATGAGTGCCTTTTGAATGGAATGAGTGCCCTCATAAGAGGCTAGAGGGAGCTTGTTCACTATATCCAACATGTGAGGATACAGGAAGGTGCCATCACTAAGGCAGAGAGCAAGTCCTCACCCAACACTGAATCTGCTCCTGCCTTGATCTTGAACTTCTCAGTCTCTAGATCATGAGCAATGTGTGTCTGTTGTTTAAAAATAACAGTTTAAGATGATTTTTATATCATTCCTAATGAACTAAGACAAAATTTGATATTGCTCAATGAGATGTTACTATGTCAAATACCTAAAGAAGTAGAATTAATTTGAAACTGAGTAATGGGAGAAGGATAGAAGGGTTTGGAAGTTCATGCCTGAAAAAAGCGTATACTCCTATCAATTCATTAAGTGTAATTCAGGCGAAGGTTCAAAAGAAGAAGAAAACCCTAAAGAATGGTTTCAATTTTCTCAGATTATCTAAATGGTTATGATCAGAATATTGGTGGAGATATGATAATAATATTCATCCTGATAACGTGTCAAATGGAAGAAGGTATTGTGAACTAAGAGAAAGATGATCCTTATAAAGTGTCAAACTACATTACTAAATTGTATTTGTGCCCCAATGCTCTGCAGATGGTGAAATTTCTGTGTAAGGAAATGGGATACTTGGCAAAAGAAATATCTAAGCAGAGTTGAGAGTATAACGTAGCTCTCCTGACTTCGTAAGTATGTACATTCTATGCCTGTCTCACCAATATATATTGAGAAGCACATAAATGGTTGGATTTTTTAGGTTCACAGCTGGAGAGAAATAGGCCTCGGGATAAACTGGTCCTTGAGTTTCATCCATATCTGAATTAGATAATATTTAGATAAGATGAAACTTTTTGGACTTTAGGCTTTTGAGTTAACATTGAAACAAGTCAAGGTTTTGGGGAATATTTGGATGCAATAAATGTATTTAGCATGTGAGAAGAACATAAATATATGATCAAGAGATATAAAGTTATTGTCTGAGTGTTTGCATCCTCACAAAATTTATATTTGGGGACTTAATCCTCAATAGAGTAGTATCAAGAGGTGGGGGCCTATTAACACTGATTTGTCTGCATCACTGTAGTATATATGGGGTATATACCAAGGAATGAAATAACTGGGTCAAATGGTGATTGCAATCCAAGTTGGAATGGAACTCTCCAAACTCTACAAACTCCTTTCCAGAGGGGTTGCCCCAATTTTCAGTCCCACCAGCAATGTACTAGTGAACCTTTATCCCTACAACCTTGCCAACATTTATTGTTACTTGTATTCTTGAAAATTACCATTCTGACTGGAGTGAGATGGAATGTCAGTGTAGTTTTAATCTTCATTTCTCTAATTGCTAGAGATGTTGAACATTTTTTCATATATTTTTTGACTATTCATATTTCTTCTTCTGTGAAATGCCTGTTCAGTCTCTTTGCCCATTTATTGATTGGGTTATTTGTACTTTTGGTATTTTTTGAGTTCTTTATATATCCTGGAGATTTATGCTCTATCTGAGGTGCATGTGGTAAAGATTTTGGTAAAGGTTTTCTCCCATTATGTAGGCTCTCTCTTCACATTCTTGATTGTTTCCTTCACTATGGAAGAAGCTTTTTAGTTTGATACTATCCCATGTATTGACTCTTGATTTTACTTCTTGAGCTTTAGGAGTATTGTTGAAAAAGTCAGTTCCTAAACCAACATGATGGAAAGTTGGGCCTAGATTTTATTCTAGTAGGTGCAGGGTCTCTGGTTCAATGCATATGTTCTTGATCTACTTGGAGTTGAGTTTTGTGCAGGATGAAAGGGGTTAAATTTCATTATATTATATATGGATTTCTAGTTTTCCCAGCATCATTAGTTATGGAGGACACTTTTCTCCAATGTGTGTTTATAGTGTCTTTGTCTCATATGAGATAACTTTATATATGTGGGTTTGTCTTTGTGTCTTCTATTCTGTCCCATTGGTCTTCATGTCTCAGCCATAAAGAATAAAATTATGGCATTTGCTGGTAAATAGATGGAACTGGAGACTAATATGCTAAGTTAAATAAGCCAGTTTCCCAAAACCGAAGGCCAAATGTTCTCTCTGATATGTGGATGTTAACACATAATAAGAGGGAGAGGAAAGGAAGAATAAAAGTTCATTGGATTAAACAAAGGGGAATGAAGAGAAGTGAGGTGGGATGGGAATAAGAAAGACAATAAGAATAATTGGAAATAACTTTCCTATGTTCTTATGTGAATATACTACCAGTGAAACTCTACATCATGTATTATAACCACAAGACTGGGATCCTAATTAGAATAAGTTATATTCCATGTCTGTATGTATGATGTATCAAAATACACTCTATTGGCATGTATATCTAAAAATAACAAATTAAAAAATAAATTATTCCATTTAAGTATTTCCACAGAAACCTAAATGAACTAAGAAAAATATATTATATACATACCAAATATCATACCCCTATAATAATGTATTCATACTTTGACAAATGTAATACTTTTCATTCTGCTAAGAATGAAACCCAATCATTAAGGAATCTTGAAATAACCAGGGTGCTGAGCAATCTTATATACATATCCCAGGTAGTTATCATCAAAATCATTGTTTAAAACAGTTTTCCTAATTTCTGCATGTATATTTTATCACTTGTGCATCCTAATATCTACCAACATAAGTTATATGTAGAATGAGGGGACAATTTACTATCTCCATAAACTATTGTTTTCCTTGTGGTCTAGTACATCAAAGTCCCAAGCAGCATCAAAAACCTTCCATACTTTTTTTTTAATTTGGCAACTTGGATTAAACAGAATTGTAGTTCAAAACAAGGATAATTACATGATCATATCAATTGATAAGAAAGAAGTCCCCAGTGGCACAGCCACTGCAGCTGAAACACTAGCCAGAGTGGTCTCTTCATGAGCATAGTGGAGGGATAAGGGAATTAAAGGAATCCACTTTTGGGGGGAGGCCAGAGGCCTGTCTGGGTATGGAGCATCCCAGCAAACCTGAAATACACACTGCACAATAAATGATGTGGAGCGCCATGGGTCCTGGTGGTGTGTGGAGGGCAAAGGAAGGAACCATTCTGCAGGCACTGTGCAGGGTCAGCAATTGATGAAGTCAATTCCTGGCAAACCTGAGTTTGACACCCAAAACCAGGAAACATGGGGTCCACAGGTAATGTAGGGAACTCAGAATCGCTCCACCACAGGAATGGATCCCCGGGGAGATCCCTGGAGTACAATCTTCCAGTGTGGAGTGGCAAGTACTGAGCCCTGGAGGTGTGCTGATTTAAAATCTCTAGACCAACTGGCCTCCAGGGAAAAGCCTGGAGGCCACCTAAGCCTAAACTCTACCTCCAGGAATTCTGCTTAGTGGATTACCTCTCTCACCACAACAATCCAGAGTGTGGAGCATCATGCTCCAGATGACCCCCCTTAAACCTTCTGAGAAGAGAAGCTGTGAATCTTTTGAATTTCAATGGAAATAGTTTTTTAACTTTTCATTGAGATTTTTTTTCTCCTCTTCTTTTCTTTACTCTGACCTTAATGGTACTTGGGCATTTATACATATTCATATTTGTTTTTTTTCTCATTTCTAATATTTTTTAACCCAGTTATTTTTCATGGGTTAGTTTTTTGTGAACTAGGATGTTCCATTGGTATATTTTAGTTTTGTTTTATATTCTTTTATTTTTAATTTTTTGAAAAAAATTAATTTTTATATTTTTTCTCTGACTTGTTTTCCTTGATTCTCTTTTCATTTTTTACTTCTTTCTCTCCCCATTTGAAATTATAAATGCCTTTGCAAAATTGCTATTTTTATTGGAGGCAATAATTGATCATGCCATTTACATTCATTGTGATAATTAACACTGTAGATGTCATAGTAGAAACTATTTTAATTTTGTAATGTTGTTTACATTGGTTGTTATTACTTGTCTCCCCTGAACAGTGAGGTATTGGAAAACTTCAGACACTATAGGTCCACATGGTAGAAACTGTACTGCCTCAGATCCATACTGTAAGATGGGTGGACACAAAAACAACATCAAAAAGCAAGGAAACAAAGTGCCCAAAACAAATGAAGATACTCCAATAACAGAATCCATCAACACCACAGTGGAAAAATGACAGAGAAGGAGTTTAGGATGTACATGTTAAACTGATCAGCCAAGGATAGCACAAAGAGTGAAATCAGAGAAAAATAGAGAAAGTGAAAGATCACTTCAATAAAGAGGTAGAGATTCAGAAAAAGAAAACCAAGCAGAAATCCTCACAATGAAGGAAACAATAAATCAAATTAAAAATTCGATAGAAAGCACCACCAACAGACTAGGTATCTTGGCAGACAAAACCTCAGGCAATGAAGACAAAATACATAATCTTGAAGATAAAGTTGATAATGGAGAGAAGATGGATGTTAAGAAACCATGAGCAGAGCTTCCAGGAACTACAGGATTGCATGAAAAGCCCCAATTTAGGATTTACTGGGAAAAATGAAGGCTTGGAGATACAAGTCAAAGGAATGCACAATCTTGTCAATGAAATAATATCAGACAATTTCCCAAACCTAAAGATTGAAATTGAATATATATTACAAGAGGTTTACAGGACCCCGAAGGTACACAATTACAACAGACACACACCAAAGATCATTGTAATGAAAATGCCTAACATACAGAATAATGATAGAATTTTAAAGGCTAGAAATAAACCCAATGACTGGGAATATAAATTATATCTCAGTAATAACCTTGAACATTATTCACCTAAACTCATCAATCAAAAGACAGACTGGCAAATTGGATTAAAAAACAAGATCCAACAATATGCTATCTCCTAAAGACTTATCTCATAGCAAAGACATCCACAGACTAAAGGTGGAAGGATGTGAAAAAAACATATCACTTACATGGATCACATAAACAAGCAGGGGTTTTTATCCTCATTATCAGATAAAGTGGACTTTAATCCAAAGTTAATCAGAAGGACAAAAAAGGCAATTTCATACTTCTTAAGGGAATTGTAAATATTTATGCCCCAAATAATGGAGCATCTATGTGTATCAAACAAACCCTTCTCAATTTCAAGAATCAGATATATCATAACACAATAATACTGGGCAAATTTAACATTCCTCTGTCATTACTGGGTAGATCCTCCAAACAAAATCTAAATAAAGAAGATATAGAAGTAAAAAATATAATTGCTAATTTAGACTTAACAGACATATATAGACTATTTCATCAATCAACACTCTTTATTCTCAGCAACAAGCAAATCCTTCTCTAATATAGACCATGTTATGAAAGCTATCATGTATGTTGGCATACAATTGTAATATTGCCTTAATATATTAGTTATGGTTTGGATGTGAGGTATCTCCCGAAGGCTCACATGTGAGACAATGCAAGATGGTTCAGAGGAAAAATGATTGGGTTGCAAGAGTCTTAACTTAATCAGTGAATTAATCCTCTGATAGGGATTAACTGGGTGGTAACTGAGGTGGTAGGGTGTGGCTGGAAGAGTGGGAATTTGGGCATGGCTTTGGTGTATATATTTGTATCTGGAGAGTGGAGTCTCTCTCTCTGCTTCTTGATCACTATGATGCGAATTGCTTCCTTCTGCCATGCACTCCACCATTGATGTTCAGCCTCACCTCCAGCCCCAAGAAATGGAACCAGCCTTCTGTGGACTTAGACCTCTTAAACTGTGAGCTCTCCAATAAACATTTCCTCCTTACAATTGTTCTGGTTAGATCCTTTAGTCACAGCAGCGAAAACGCTGCTCGATGATAAGCATCCCCTAGCAGTGTGGGTATTCATTCTGCTCTGATCTTGCAGGGTTGTGGTAGCCTCGATGTATGGCACAGCTTGGTGAAGATGGTGGTCTCATATATGGGTGTCCTATGATAGTTGTGAATTGTTCATTCACAGTATTCTGTCCAAAGCCAAGAGGAATTCTGTAGTGCCTGACCACAGGTTGGTACTACCTTTTCTAGGTACTCCCCTGGTTTATTCTGAGCAACACACCAAATACAGATTGGGGTCAAAGCTGCCCTCTAATGCTGAAATAGTGACAATATAACAGCAGACTTGTGGTAAGCTTGGAATGGGCACCATACAGTGGTAAAATATTGGAAATGACCATACGTTCAGAAAAATTAAGCAGGCTGCTTATTTTTTGTTTTGTTTTGTTTTTGTTGTTGTGGTGGTGGTGATGGTGGCAGTTTTTAGACATAAATGAACATGGAGTATAACTTCCCATTCTTGAGGTTGTGTATGATGTGGAGTTGCACTAGTTGTGTCTTCATATATAAATATAGGAAGGTTACATCTGATTCATCCTACTGTCTTTCCTATTCCTATCCCCCCTCCCTTCACTTCATCCCCCAGTGAACTTCTATTCTTCCCTCCTCCCACTCCTTATTGTGTGTTAGCATCAGCATGTCAGAGACAACATTTGGCCTTTGGTTTTAGGGGATTGGCTTATTTCACTTAGCATAATAGTCTCCAGTTCCATCCATTTACCAGCAAATCCATAATTTCATTCTTCTTTAAGACTGATTAATATTATATATATATATATATATATATATATATATATATATATATATATCCTACATTTTCTTTATCCATCTGCTGAAGCACACAAAAGTTGGTTCTAAAGCTTTGTTATTGTGAATTGAGCTGCTATAAACATTGATGTGGCTGTATCACTGTAGTATGCTGATTTTAAGTCCTTTGGGTATATAACAAGGAGTGGGATAATTAACTGGGTCAAATGATAGTTCCATTGCAAGTTTTCTGAGGAATTTCCATACTGCTTTCCAGAGTAGTTGCACCAATTTGAGCCCCACTAGCACTACATGAGTGAACCTTTTCGCTTACATCCTCCCCAACATTTATTGCTACTTGTATTCTTGAGAATTGCCATTCTGACTGGAGTAAGATGGAATCTCAGTGTAGTTTTACTTTGCATTTTTCTCATTGCTAGAGATGTTGAAAACTTTTTCATATTTTTGTTAGCCAGTCATATTTTTTCTTCTGTGAAGAGCCAGTTCAGTTCCTTTGCCCATTTACTAATTAGTTTGTTTCCCTTTTTTTTGGTGCTATGATTTTTTAGTTCTTTATATATCCTGGAGATTAATGGTCTGTCTGAGGTTGAGGTGAGAAAGATTATCTCCCATTCTGTAGGCTGTCTCTTTGCATTCTTGATTGTTTCCTTTGCTGTAAAGCAGCTTTTTAGTTTGACACCACCCCTCTAAGCAGCCTGCTTAGAATTTCTGAAAAGACAGGCCCAAAGTCAGATTAGAATGACTGGAATACCTAATCTTCTAATGTCTGATGAAGTCCAACATGTAAAAGGAGAAAGAGGAACAGGAGGGGGAGAGGGAAGAGAAAATAAGGAAAAAGAATGAGAAGGAAGAGATGGAGAAGGAGATGGAGAAGGTGAAATTTTTGAATTTTTATGGAACCCAAAAGGATTCCAATTAATCAAAGTGATCTTTAAGCAAAATGTACCAAATTGGACTATTTGACTTCAAAATATATTACAAAAATTAGTGTTCAGACATATGGAATAATGGAAGAGAATAGGGAGACCAGAAATAAATTCACACATTTATGGTAAATTGATTTTTGGCAAAGTTTCCAAGAACACAATGAGAAAAGGGCAGTTGCTTCAATTAATAATTATGAAAATGAGATATTCATATGTAGATAAATAAAAGTAGACAATTGTCTCACAATCCTGATTTTTGTTTATAAAAATTCAACTCTAAATGAATCAAACACTTAAGTGTAAGACCAAATATTATAAACTAATGAAAGAAAATATGGGAAAAGACTCCAAAACATTGGCTTGGCAATTATTTTTTTGCTGTAAATTCAAAAGCAGAGGCCAAAAAGCAAAAAAAAATTATGAAATTATATGAAACTATAAAGCATTTGCAAAATCAAGATATAATCAAGAGTGAACAAACATTCTATCATTCTATGAAATGTGGGAAAGTTTTTACAAATGATACATCTCATAAAGGGTTAATATTTAAAATACATAAGCAATCCAAATACTAGTAAGAAAACAAATAGTCCAATTAAAAATAGGCAAGGTATCTGAATAGGCATTTCTCAAAAGAAGACATCCTAATGACCAACAGATAAATAAAAGAATCTTCAAAATCATTAATTATCAGAAAAATACAAATTAAAACCATAATGACATATCACCTGGCACCTGTTAAAATAGTTATAAAGAAGGAAGTAAAAATAACATGCATTTGATAAGATGTGGATAAAAGGGAACCTTCATGTCTTGTTGGTAGGAATGTAAATTCATACAGCCACTATGGAACACTGTATGGAGGTTCTTCAAACACTAAAAACAGATCTACCATATAATTCCAGCTAGCCCAGTACTAGGTTTATATGCAAAAGAATATAAATTGGGTTTCCAAAGATATATTTGCACACTCCCATGTTCACTGTTGATATTTTTCTCAATACTCTACTGATTTCTACTGATGGATGAATAGATGAAGAAAATGTGATACATACATACAGTGGCATATTTTTCAGCCTTAAAAAAAGGGATTCTTGCTACTTACTACAACACAAATGAATTTGGAGGACATATGTTAAATGAGAAGCCAGAAAAAAATTGGCAATTACTACATGATATCACTTACATAATAAATATTAAATAGTCAAACACAGAAGCACAGAGGTAGTTGCCAGACATTTGAGGGATGGGTAAAATAAGGAGACATTAGTCAAATGGTACATTGTTTTGGTTATAAAAGTTAAATAATTCCTAGAGATCTCCTGTACATCAATAGTTCAGTATAATTGTTATGGAATGTATGTTTAAATAATATATAAGAGGGAAAATAACATTTTAAATGCTTCAATGAGATAAATAATTAAGTAACATATATTGGAAGTTATAAACTTTTAGAAGTTATAGGAAGATTTATAGCACAAATTGTGGTGATAGTTTCATTGATGCATAGTTATCTCTAAACTCATCAAGTTAGATATATAATTATGTATAAATTTTTATATGTGAAAGTGATTCAAGAAAAAACATTCTACCAAAACAAATAAAAAATATAAACAACTGGAGAATAAGAGAAAATATTTGCAATCTTGCATGTGGAATAATTAAAAAACAAACATATAAGGGGAGTAACCAAGGACAGGGTAGAGACGAAGAGCTGGAGAAGAAGAATAACATTAAACAGGGATGATAGGCGGGAGGGAAAGTGAGAGTTAAGGGAAATTGCATGGAACTGGAAGGTGAGCCTCAGGGTTATACACAATTACATATAAGAGGAAAGGAGGAGTAGGAGAAAAATTATATAAGTGGAAGAAACGATTTATAGTAGAGGGGATGGAGAGAGAGTAGGGGAGGGGAGGGGAGGGGAGGGGTGAGGGGACAGTGGAGAATGGGATAGACAGCAGAATACATCAGTCACTAGAAAGGCAATTTGTAAATCAATGGAAATGTAACTGATGTGACACAGCAATCTGTATACGGGGTAAAAATGGGAGTTCATAACCCACTTGAATCAATCTGTGAAATATGGTATAATAAGAACTATGTAATGTTTTGAACAACCAACAATAAAATAATTAAAAACAAACAAACAAACAAACATACTGAACATTAGAAAAAAAAGGGATCCTATCAGAAAACTGGCAAAGGACATGAGTGGACATTTCTCTGAGCATGCTTTGATGGTAAATAATTACATAATCAAATGTTGAATACAATTAACCATTAGATTATGCAAATTTTTTGGAGTGGGGCACTGGGGATCGAACCCAAAGGTGCTTAACCACTAAGCCACATCCTCAGCCCTATTTTGTATTTTATTTAGAAGCAGGGTCTCACTGTGTTGCTTAGCACTTCTCTTTTACTGAGACTCACTTTGAACTTGCGATCCACCTGTCTCAGCCTGCTAAACTGCTAGGATTACAGGTAATTAAAACCACAAATATCAATCAATATACTCACATCAGGATGGTTACAATAAAATTAGTGGTAACACCAAATGCTGGTGAGGATGTGTGAAACCTCATCACTCACCCATCATGGAGAAAAATGAGAAAGTGTACAGTTTCTGGGTCAAAGTTTATAGCTATTTCTGATACAATCAAACATGTACATACCATGTGAGCCAGAGATGGCACTTCTGGATATTTAAGAAATTGAATAATATAAATTTATTATCTTGGTTTCTGTGAGACAGAGTTCCTGTGCATGGCATAACTTCAGGATATTTGCTCCAGGATTTCATTTGAGACTGCAATTAAAGTGCCAGCCAGTTTCATCAGAAGGTTTTACTCAGATGAATCAACTTACAAACCTTCCATGTGATGTTGGCAGGCTTTTGGATTAACATCCTAAATTTCTCAAGGGTTGTTAGGTTGAAGACATACTCAGTTCCTTCCCATGAATTCTTTTCTAATGAGGCAATCAAAGAAGGAGAGAGAATGGTGGTAGCAGGGGAGCAAAAAGGAAGATACTGTCTTTTATAATCTATATTGAAGTGACATTCTGTTATTTTGCAATGATCTTCTTAGAAGCAAGTCTCTAGGTCCATCCTGCCATATGATATAACAGGGATGTGCATTATTCAAAGAAATGGATAAGAGAAGGTAAGATCTTTGAGGGGCATTTTAAAAACAGAGGACCACCATCCATCCTCTAATGTAACATGTCCTTTACAAATGCATGCCACATTCATTCCCAAGGTCTCCATTATAGTATGAGTTCAGTTCAAAGTATTTTTAACTAAATTAACTCCAGCTGTGAGACACTGTGGTATAACTCTTTTGAGTATGCCTTTTCCATCTGTGGCTATGTAAAATTAAATAATTAAATCTGTCCCTAATATACAAATGTAACACAAGAACAGAATAACTTCTATTGACATTTCTACTCAAAAATGGCAGGGGACAGAATATAAAAAGGAAAAACTGATACATAGCAGTTCTGAAATCACATGTCCCATGTTGGGAGTTCCTTGATTAGGATTCAGGGTCTGTGAATAATAATCTTTCTTGATTTTGAATATGCCCTAAGAAGGGCAGGCTGAGATTTTTATTAAAGTCATAAACCCCTTGATTCAGTGTATGTACTCAGGGTCATAAACATTTGCTTGTCAGCATGTACTCACTTATGTAACCTGTTGGCAATATGCCTTCTTTGTCTGGTCTGCATATAAAAAAGACTTATGGAAATGACTAGGACTGGCTGGCTAGAGGCTGAGCCTAGGGCCTGGGGGTGGGGTTCTGCTGCCTTGGAATAAAGATATATACTATCCCAACTGAAATTTACATCTTTCTCCACCTGTCAGAGTTCTGAATCTGTTTCCTAGGGTCCAAGTCCCATCTGAACACTTTCTAAATTCTTCCCTGACATTCACACTATTTCATTATTTTTCATAAAAGATTGCATGTTTGTAGCTGCACATTTTCTACCTACTTCTTTTTTATTCACATTTTTTATTTATATATGACAGAAGAATGCATTAAAATTCTTATTATACATATAGAGCACAATTGGTCATATCTCTGGTTTTATACAAAGTTTATTCACACCAATTCATGTCTTCATACATGTACTTAGGGTAATGATGTCCATCACATTCCACCATCATTTCTAACCCCATATCACTCCTTTCCTCTACCACCCCTCTGCCATATCTAGAGTTCATCTATTCCTCCCATGCTCCCCCTCCCTACCCCACAACAAATCAGCCTCCTTATATCAGAGAAAACATTTGGCATTTTTTTTGGGGGGATTGGCTAACTTCACTTAGCATTATCTTCTCTAATTCCACTTATTTACCTGCAAATGCCATGATTTTATTCTCTTTTATTGCTGGGTAATATTCCATTGTCTATATATGCTACATTGTTTATATCCATTCATGTATTGAAGGGCATCTATGTTGGTTCCACAGTTTAGCTATTATGAATTGTGATGCTATAAACATTGATGTGGCCGTGTCCCTGTATTATGCTGTTTTTAATTCCTTTGGGTATAGACAGGGGAGAGGGATAGCTGGGTCAAATGGTGGTTCCATTCCCAATATTCCAAGAAATCTCTATACTGCTTTCCATATTGGCTGCATCAATTTGCAGTCCCATGAGCACTGTGTGAGTGTATCTTTTTCCCCACATCCCTTGCCAACACTTATTGTTGTTTGTATTCATAATAGTTGCCATTCTGACTGAAGTGAGATGAAATTTTAGTGTAGTTTTGATTTTCATTTCTCTAATTGCTAGCAATGATGAATATTTTTTCATATATTTGTTGAATGATTGTATATCATCTTCTGAGAAGTGTCTGTTCAGGTCCTTTGCCCATTTATTGAGTTTTTTTTTTTTTTGTGTGTGTGTGTGTGTGTGTGAGTGTGCTCAGCATTTTGAGTTCTTTATATACCCTAGAGATTAGTGCTCTATCTTATGTGTGAGGGGTAAAAATTAGATCTCAAGAAGTAGGGTATCTATTCACCTCACAGATTGTTTCTTTTGCTGAGAAGAAACTTTTTAGTTTGAGTCCATGCCATTTATTGATTCTTTATTTTAATTCTTGCGCCAAAGGAGTCTTATTAAGGAAGTTGGGGCCTAATCCCACATGATGGAGATTAGAGCCTACTTTTTCTTCTATTAGATGCAAAGTCTCTGGTTTTATTCCTAGGTCCTCGATCCATTTTGACTTGAGTTTTGTGCATAGTGAGAGATAGGAGTTTAATGTCATTTTGTTGCATATGGATTTCCAGTTTTCCCAGGACGATTTGTTGAAGAGGCTATCTTTTCTCCAATGCATGTTTTTGGCGCTTTTGTCTAATATAAGAAAATTGTAATTTTGTGGGTTATTCTCTGTGTCTTAAGTCCCAGGCAAACATCATTCTAAACGGAGAAAAATTGAAGGCATTCCCTCTAAAAACTGGAACAAGACAAAGATGCCTTCTTTCACCACTTCTATTTAACATAGTTCTTGAAACACTGGCCAGAGAAATTAAACAGACAAAAGAAAGAGATACACATAGGAAAAGAAGAACTCAAATTCGTACTATTTGCTGATGATATGATTCTATATCTAGAAGACCCTAAAAGTTCCACCAGAAAACTTCTAAAACTAGTAAATGAATTCAGCAAAGTAGCAGGAGATAAAAATCAACACCCATAAATCAATTGCATTTCTGTATATCAGTGACAAGTCCTCAGAAAATAAAATGAGGAAAAATACCCCATTTACAATAGCCTCAAAAAAAAACCCCTTGGGAATCAACTTAATGAAAAAAAGTGAAAGAGCTATATAATGAAAATTACAGAACCCTAAAGAAAGTAATCAAAGAAGACCTTAGAAGATGGGAAGATCTACCTTGCTCTTGGATAGGCAGAATTAATATTATCAAAATGACTATACTTCCAAAAGCACTATGTAGATTTAATGCAATTCCAATCAAAATTCCAATGACATTCCTCATAGATATAGAAAAAGCAATCATGAAATTTATCTGGAAAAATAAGAGACCCAGAACAGCTAAAGCAATCCTTAGCAAGAAGAGTGAAGCAGGAGGCATCACTATACCAGAACTTAAACTATACTACAGAGCAATAGTAACAAAACTAGCATGGTATTGTCACCATAGCAGACTGATAGACCAATGGTACAGAATAGATGACACAGAGACTAATCCACCTACTTCTTACTAATTGATGAGAAGTGGGGGGTCCAATAGCCACTTTTCATTTTTATTCTGTTTGTGATGTTCATCATTGCTGGCAATGTGCCTACTACTATTTTTCTAAAATAGTGGACTTCCTATGAAGATTACTGTGGTTAATTACATTTGACAATACCCACATTCACAAATATCTTGAAAATAAGCCCCTTGCTACCTTGAGCTTTTGCTTAGATGGCTGCAGATCAAAGCCCTGATGATTTTACAGAACATATCTTTTTTTATATGTTTTTCTTAAAGTGGATCTGTGAGGCATGTGCTTGCTTTAAATGGAATTTTAAATTAATTGAATGTGCCCTGATTCTTTGCTCTATTTGAACTCATGACTAACGTTTGCAAAATTCTTTTTCTCTTTGCTTTGTCTCTGGGCCACATTTTCCTAATAGTCTTTGGAATAATTTCTTAATTAAGCAGTTTTATGTCTGGAGAGGTTGATTATTTTCAAAATCATAAAGTCATAATACTTTTTATTTAATAATTATTCTCTCAATTTCTTTCCTCCCATTAGGTACAAAGTGCTTAGCTCTTAACCATTAAATCAAAGAACTATTCTTCCTTCAGTTTTCAATGACATATATCTCACTATTTCTTGACCTCTCACTAATACATGGCTCTCAAAGGCAAGAGGGATACTCATGATTTGTTGCAGGCAGCTTCCTTCATTAACGTTTTCCAAATGCCTCCAGACCCTCCCCACTTCCTGGTTCTATGTTCACATCCCCATTTTTAGGTATTTGTTATAGCAGCACCATACTTCAGGTACCAAAATCTACATTATCTATTGCTACATAACAAATTTTCCCTATAATTAATGACACTAAACAACACATGTTTGTCATATCATAGTTTCTGTAGGGAAAAAATCTGAGAACATCTTATTGTTCTCAGAGACTGGTTTCCCAGTCTCACAGTCCCCCATAAAGCTATGCTCAAGGTAGCATCTGGGGTTGCTGTCTCCTATGAAGTCTTGATCTGAAAGAGCTTCTATACAGCTCGTGTATGTGGTTATTGGCAGAATTAAGCTCCCCATGGATTGCTCGACTGAGGCCCTCAGATTCTCTCTGGACTCCAGTTGCTTTCCTTGTGGGCTTTTCCCTGAGGACACCATGCTGCACAAGGTGAGAAGGCGGGAGTGAGCATCCATGCAAAACAGAAACCACTGTCTTTTCTGACCTAACCCAATGACATCCCATAACTTTTGCCTTATTTATTCTGGTTGTTAGAAGCAAGGCTTTAGATGTAACCCACACACAAAGGGAGTGGATTACACAAAGCAGTGGATACCAGGAAGTAGGATCATTGGGAGCCATTTTACAGGACACCAGGACAAGCAAACTTCTTAATGGACCAGGATTGCTGATATTACATTTAAGAGTTGGTTTCTGTTTGATCCACCATTTGCAGGTTTTGCTTTATTTTTATTCAGCAAGTAAGTGCTAAATGCCTTTTACATGTAACATGCTGATTTATAATTGCTGCTTTATATCTCAAATGTCATATTATTTTTCCAGGAATATGTCCTTCATATCTTCAGACTGACTAAGTCTTTGTACAACTTCTGTCCTTTATGGTATGACTACAAGCATATAATTCTCACATAAATATACACTCACATGCATATGTACATGAGCATATATATGTACTATTACTATTATTCCTGCTACAGAAACAGAGAAACGGTTTTCTTGTTTGGTTCTTCCAGACTTCTGACATTTTTTTTAACTATCATTGCATTTATCATTGTTATTGTTCTACAAATACTAGCTAACACCGTAGGACAAGAAAAATGGTGAGGTTGAAATACTGACACTTAGTGCTTTGATCAGATACATAAGTAGATGACCTAAGAAATATGAAAGATTGATTATGGTTCTGTATAAAGCAAAAATTCAGAACTAGAATTTTAAAGCTAGTATTTGAAGGCTCAAAAAACATCATCCGGCAGTTACTATAATCTTGTGTTTAAAACACATATGTTCTTTTTTTCACTGATAACAGGTTCATACAAAGAGCAACATTATTAGATAACTGAGACTTTGTCCTTCTTTATATTATATGGGAAATTAATGTAAGCACCAGGTTGAAATCCATTCGGTATAATTATGCTAGCATCATGAAATGTGATAGGTGATAATTAAGAAGATTTCATAAAACTGTGTATAAATTATCACATTTTGTTACCATTTGTGGTCCACACACAGTGCCATCAGCCACATAAGCATTATCTCTTCCATCTGAACTCAAAGACGACCCAGGAATTATGGATAGACATACATGATCATGAATATATGAATAAACTGTATATTGAGCAGCAGTTTTATAAGTATTTTTATGTGGCCAAACACAAGTTAATTTTCCACAGAGAATATCCCTGGAAATGGAAAGCAGAATTTCCTTATTATTTTAGTTTTTAATGATACCAACTTCCAATTGAATATTGCATGAATAAAAACATAAATATTGTTTAGTCAATGGCACAAAACCATAAATAAAATGGAAACATGTTTTATATTTTTATAAAGGTAAAACACATTTTAGAAACAAGTAAATGCAACCAGATAAATCAGCATTGTAGCAGAATTGAAATGTACATACTGAAATTAGATATGAATACATGATTTTCTTTTTTGATTATATAGCTCCAAAAGTATTATTATTCTCTATTTTCCAGTTATCTTAAGAGCATTCATCATAATTTACCACATTCTTTAGGAGAATTCACCACTTGTATCCCTTTTGATATAGGCTGGCCAATCTGGTGACTTTTTACTTAAAATTGCTGAGAGTAGCTAATTGTATTTACTCTTTCTGCATCTTCTGATATGCCTATGGTCCCTGTCATGATCTCTAGAAAATATGTTTCAGTACATCCTGAGCCCCCTGATACATATGTGCAGGGATATACAGATGTTAAAAAGATTAGATTATGAGAGCTATAACCTCATCTGTGAATTAATCCATTTGGTGGATTAACACTCTGAAAGAACTATGGAGTAGTACTGCAGGCAGCTGGGGCATAGCTGGAGGAAGTAGGTTGGGGGTGGGGCATAATGTTGGGCTATATCTTATCCCTGGCTCCTCTCTCAATCTCTTTATGCCTCTGACTGCCATGAGTTGAGCATATTTCCTCTGTCACACCCTTCTGCCATGATATTCTGTCTCATCTGTGACCCAGAGCAATGGAGTTGGCTAACCATGGACTGAACCACTTAAACAGTGAGCCCAGATAAACCTTTCCTCTTCTAAGTTGTTCTTGTTGGGTATTTTGGTCATGATGATGAAAAGCTAACTAACAGTACTGTTATACCAAAGGCAACAATTTCTGGCCATCTTGGAGAGAGATTAAGTGCACTACTATATCACACCTTCTCTTTTTATTGGGATCCACTGTGGTATATCTTACTGTGTTTAGTCACTGGAGCTCAATATCAGTATCCAACAAGGTGTAGCTGATTATACCTTGTCTTTTAGTTATTATACAGGGTTTACTCATGTTGTTCCCACTAATCTTTATGATTCCACATCCCTTTTCCATCCACTAGTCCTCCTGTGTTGGGTAGTGGGGGAAATTCTGTATCTTCTTTGTGCCATACATGATGTATAGATGATTAATGGATGGAAGAGCCTTGAGGAGAATATCGTCTTAGCCTCACTCAAATAGACACCTTCATAAGGAGCCAAGGTTGTTTGAACTGAACTGTGATGATTACCTAGGAATTTTACAGTTGTTTTTTTCCCCCAGGCAATTCATTGAAAAATAAAAGAAAGCTCTGCTTTTCCTGAATTACTTGATCTATCTGAGGGGTTTTCTATAATCTTCCTTATTCTTTATTTTTTTGACTCTGGTTTGGTTATTATTGTGTGTGTGTGTGTGTGTGTGTGTGTGTGTGTGTGTGTTTTAGTATCAATACCCAATGAAATTAAGGAAGCATTTGTTTGTTGCAGGGTAAGAACTTTCTTTATTGGATTTCATTAATCACTTTCTCATGTGGCTTTTAGCAGCTCCAGTTGCCATGTTGACATATTAAAAAGTAATTCTATGCTTTTTTTTGGGAAATAACAAAAAGAAAATTAAAAATGTTTTCTTCCTTTCAACAATCCTGTCTTTAAAAAATTGCTTTAGGATTATTGTCATTGATAGACCTAATCTAAACTCAATTTCAATTACAGAGCAGGAGACCTGAATTTTGAAAATTTGTGCTTCTTTCTTTCCTCTGGTAATAAGCATAAGCCTTCTTTTCATTCAGTCTCATTCTTAGGATGGTGTCAACAAAAAAAGTAAGGAAAAGGAAAACTCTTAAGGCATAGAAGGAATATATATACACACACACACACACACACACACACACACACACACACACTGCAATTTGAAAACATTGGCCTGTTATTCATTTATTGTTTGTTTTATTATTTGGTGTCTCTTGACAAGAACTATGTAATTTTTATGACTTAAATAAATAATCCCCCTTCTATATACGTACTTCTGTTCACAAGGTAATGGTTGAGAATTTTTAAAACCACAGTTTCCAAATCTCTCATTAGGAGAATTAACTTCTTTAAAGCAGGTGTAGGGACCTCCTTGAGCACCTATAGCAAACATGTCAACTGCATTATCATCCTTAATCCAGTTAAGTATTTGCCAGTAATGAACTAATGAAACTCTTATTTCAAAATAATCATGTATTTGATCAATTTTGGTTTTCATATGCACCTTGTCAATACAAGTTGAAAGAAATAATACTCATATCTAACAAAACAGAAAAGGATTATGTCTACTGAGGCAAGTTGAATCATTTTAAAAGACAACTACTGTTTCTCCCTATGGGAGCAACGACATCCTAGTCCAAAAGTTATTAGCTGTAACCTTGTAACTTGCTCTTTTTAATCTGTTGAGAATTTTAAAGCATGTCATTTGGGGACAGAAATCTTTGGAATTGGCATATACTTTGTCATATTATGGGTTTTTTTCCCTCTCTTATGAGGGGATCAGTGGTATTTTAAAACTCATCTTTCAAGTTGGGTATCATAGTGAAAATAACATGGAATATTAAATCTTGGAGATTTGAGAGTTATTCCATTTTGTTAAACACAGGAACAGAAACCTAGAAGTGGTTTACCTAATGAATTCAAACCGCTATCAAATATGGCTAACAAATGTGGCCCTGGCAGTGAAGCCTAGTGATGGGTGATTAGAAAACTACTATAAGAAGCTCAGAAGTGAGTAGCTCATGCTCTGTGCTGTTACCACATTTGGAGAAACTCTTCTTAATCATTTAAAGACAGTGGCACTGATAGATGAGTTGCCTTAGGCACAGAGGCAAGAAAACAGAGCGTGTGTCTTGGTTACTCTTGGCTGCCTTTGACCAGGTGAGGCAAGTACTCAAGAAAGAGACAAGCCTCCTGCAGAAAAATATCAGCCCTTTCAAAACCAAAAAGGAAAAGTAATAGAGAAAAATCCAGGAATGTATCTGTGCTGCATGCCACAATGTAGCTCATCTTTTGTTGATATTCTGTCTCATCTGTGGTTGAGTCATTACATCTATATGTGCTTTGTGTCTTTCCATGATAGATTTTCTCCAATGAGTGTTCACCTAATGAATTCAAATGCTGATCTTCACATTGCATCCCCACTTTAAGTTGTCTACCCATGTATTTCTACCCTAGAACTTTTATTTCTAATCTTCCAATCTTTTCACATTCAGTTTCCCCACCAAGAAACTGAGCCCTTTGTCACTACCTATAAAAAACATCTGTAGTCCAATGACCAGCCATACCTCTTTCTATAGAAGGAGGATGACCAGGTGGTCAGAATATTTCAAGACCACTCCCAAGTGAGGTTGCAGTGAAATTACTGTTTTTTTTTCCTTGCCTTACAACCAGTTATCTAGACAACCCACCTAAGAAACAAGTCTGGGCTTGTTCTTCCTGTGTCAGCTGGTCATGATGACACCCCAGGTATTCATAGTTGTGAGATGAGAGAAAAGAAAAGCTTTAGGAGGGGAGAAAGGCACACCGCTCTAAATTTCCTGATCTTGGATGTTTCTTGATCATGGATGTTTCTTCTGTGATTTTCTTTTTTTTTTTTTAAGCAGACTGGAACCCAGAGGAATGACTCCTCTATCTAACCACATAACTTGGTGTTTCTGACATAATTGAGCTTATGATGCATATGGTCATTCAGTTGGTGTCCTCAAGTCAGATTTTCTATCATTGTAAGAACTAGCATCACACACAGAAATGTTTTGTTAAAGTGATATACTTCTGTTCAGATAGCAGCCTTGCTCTAAGAACACTAGAACATGAACTGCCATATTTCTAAAGAGGCTTGTTACAGGTTATATGTGATTTTTTTTCCTCATAACCTAACACTTCTAATATTATTGGGTCTGCTGTGATTTATCTCCAAAAGTCAGGTCTGCTTGCAGCACAGCCTGGACATGCTGCTGTCCAGGACCAGCCTGTTGATTTTACTCAAAATTAGCAAATTTTATGCCATCCAATGAGTGGAGCTGAGCAGTTGGTTACTTATGTGAATGATACTGCTTCCAGAGAAGTTACCATGGATTGCAATTTTTTCCTTATAATATGAGGTACAAGATATGGTAGTTTGTCTTTTACTTTGTGGGAATAACGGATCATGTCTAACCACAGGGTTCCTAAAAAGTTTCCTGTTGTTGACAAACCCTGAAAAGTTTTGGTATCTACCTCCTGTTCACTGTAGCACATGTATTTAACACAGACCTTCTAGCATGCTTGCTATACTTTGCTGAGCCTTATTATATAAAATCATTAATCAATGAAACGGTTTTGGGGATGTCCAAATCTGCCTTATGGGTATCCATGACAATTCAGACTGTTTACGTCAGTTTTAAAAATGCTTGGGCATTTTCTTTTCCCCAGTGTATAGATACCTAGTTAAATAGTTGTGGGAACATGGTAGGAGAACTGTGAATGCATGTTTGCCAAGGTACAGTGGGGATTTTCTTCTGGGGTCTTAGCTTCTGCTTAAGTCAGTATGTTTTGGTTCTAAAAACTGGTTTAGATTCAGAATTTGGACATGGCATTATGACATTTATTGAAGTTACAAAGTTCATCAAACTTTGTTTGATGGTACAAATTTAGTTATATTCTTTTGGTCTGCTGACAGAACAAGAAAAGTCATATTCTATCACTTCCCTTACTCTCAGTAGTTACTCATGTCTGTTACTCCAACCCTATCACTAATTATATTGACTTCATCCTTTTAGTTCCTGAAAGTTAAGCATTGCTGAGTTTGGTATCCCTCTCATAGCACTTTCTATGGCTTTGGGGTTTCCTGTTGGACCAAATATTTGGCCTTATACACCCAGTATAGACAATACACTTTACTGAGAATTTTCTTTTTTTCTCCATAATCTGTTATGGAAATTCTGGAACTTAAATTTCACTTTAGAATAAGGATTCATGGTCTGGAAGCCATACTATTAAAAAGTTTTTACTATTGTCTAGCATCTTATCCAGGATGGTAAATCCTAGATTTTGCAAGAGTGCTTCCTAAACAATAAATGTTTCTTTATCCAAGGGGATCATACTTATGCCATGCTAAATTGAGAGACAGAGAAAGAGGGAACAGAGATGGACCATTCCATAGGGTCAGATGTTTCAGAGAAGCCTAGAAACTCAGGATTTGGGGAGCCATGTTTTCAACCATCCCCATCCCAAATACAAGTCCAACTTTTTCTTCAGACAGAACTTTAACACTGAGAAAACAGACCTAACAAAAACTTTAACACTAACAAAGAGAAAACAGACCTAACAAAGAACTTAACCTTTTTTAGAGTTGTTTAAAATTGATAATCAACTCTTTAGTTCATTAGAACCTCATTTTTAAGTGATGAAAGAGTCATTATATCTTTGCAGGTAGACCTTCTGAAATCACATTTTGCTTTGAAATACACATTTTTCTTATCTTTTCCTAGACCTAATAGTGCTTACTTACTAATTACTATCAAATTCCACTGTCCTTGCAGATATTTTTTCAGTCATGCATTTCCATTGGGCCAGTTAGCATATTCTCTTTCACTAAGCAATTTAAGTTAATGCTAACTATTTGCTAGTCTGCACATCTCACATAAGCAATCTCAGAACACTCTTTGGCTCTATGGTTTTTGCATTAGATAAGAGCCCAAGTGAATGAATGAATAAATGATTGAACAAATTATATCAAAAAGTGAGATTTTTTTTGAACCTTGTATGTCCATTTTGTGAATATACTAGAGCTTGTATTATTAGAGGAAGAAACACATGATTTGTAAACTCTCCTAAATGTTTCAATTAGAACTCAAACAGACATAAAATGTCAGGTTAGCCAATGAGTACAAGGTTTTAATTTTTAGTTTTAACAAAAGAGAGTATATCCTAGATTTTCCTTACAAGAAATAGTATCTGATTTTATTTTTAAGAGCTGTGTTATATCATGATGTAAAGTTATTCTGATAATAAAAAATAATATTAAAAAATAAACAAAAATGAAAAAAACATATGCAAACCCATACAAAAATGTAGCATTAAAAAACAGCATAGAAAAAACAGCATGCACATGTGATTTAAAAATTAAAACTCAGATCTGGTTGAATTTGGTTAAGTCACCTAACCTGAGTTATTTAAGACAATTTCAAATAATTAGCCAACATGGACCACACACATACCATTTAGTACAAACTATACTCCTTGTCTTGACAAATAATTAAAACTAGGTGTTATGTAACCTCTAGTCAACTAGCAAATAATTATATTTGAATATATTTCATTGGGTAATTTTGATGTATTCAAATCATCGTAATCCCTCTAAAAACACAAAATCATACTGAGTACTTTGAATATTTACTCACCAAAAAGTAAGCATATATGCATGAATCTTTTTTGAACTACACTTAAAAGATATCTGAAAAGCAAACTATGAACATGGAGTTTTGATCAAGTGGCCTGTGACTACTATTATCCTAGCAGTTGCTCTTCAGTGAGGAATGGAACTCACTATGATCTTTGTAAGTTTCGTGCCATTAAAATTAGATCATGAATGTGGGGAATAAAAGTAAAGTAAATAAAATTTCAGAATCTACTGATTTGCCATTCAAATCTTTATATAAATTATGAGATAAATATAATAAGAGTTTTCACCAGGTAGCCAACTATCAAAACCAAAACATCAAGCTGTGATAAAAGGAAGACACAACACTATCTTGGGAAAATCTCAAGAAGTACTATACAACTTTACTTTCTTAGTTTGAATTCCATCCTCACTGAGTTAGTTATCCACTTCTAGAATTGTGTGGTACATTTTGAAACCTACAGAAGGATCCAAATTTAAGGTAAAAAAAATATGAAACAACAGTACCTTTTCCAAATATCTTGGCACACTGGTTATCAGTAGTTCGGCATTGCCCATTATAACAATATGCAGTTCCAAACCTGCACAAGTATCCATTCAGTGCATAAGTGTCAGGAACACAATGGCTGGAAGTTCCATTGCAGTATTCTGTAAAATCACACTCCTGGTCAGTACTCTTTCTACACGGAGTTCCTGCTACTGAAAACTTGAGGAAAATGAAAAAGAAAATTATGATCTGTGAATTCCTTAATTAATTACTGAAGAGATTTATCAAAGAAAACATGCGTGGTCAGGGCTGGGGTTGTGGCTCAGTGCTAGAGTGCTTGCCTAGCACGTTCAAGGACCTGGGTCTTCAGCACCATATAAAACCCATACAAAAATGTTCAAGGTCCCCAGCACCACATAAAAATAAATAAAATAAAGGTATCATGTCCAACTGCAACTAAAACTAAATTTAAAAAAAAAAACATGGCTGGTTATCGATAATTGAGGGAATGACAGAATTCCTGAGGCTAAGAGTTCTCCCAAGGAAAAATAAGGTACAACATGCATGGAGAAGTCCAGGAAAGAGTAACTATCTCAAAGGTCCCTCTGACATCAGGCTTACAACTTCCCACCTGTGTGGTTTCCTTCAGTGTGAGGCAGTTTGATGCAACCAGCATTTAAAGGGAAACTAAACAGACTGGTCAAACTGGTCAAATGTTTCTTAAAATTGAAGGAACATTACCACTACTTTTTTGTTCTTAGAGAGATCAAGAAGCCAGTCAATCTAACTTTAGTCCCTGGCTTTGACTCGTATTAGCTTGTTTGTGTGAATGCAAAATATGGTATCTCATTTTACAATTGTAAATTTAGAGTAATAATCATAATTTCATAGAGCTCTTATTGGTATTAAATTGACTTAATGGAAAAATGCTTAGAATGCTTATAATACTTGATAACAGTGTATATAATACTTATCAAACCAACATCATTATATTTATCATTACCAGAGAGCATAAAGGTCTCCCTGCATAGCTCAGAGTGTGCTTAGTACTAAATGTTTGTGACTTGCTGAAAAAACAATTGGTTATCCTTTGCATTTCATAGCAAAGTCCACCACATCCAAATGCTGTTTCCCTTCTTTCTTTTTCTTCTCTCTCTGCTCGCCACACATACCCAGACAGTAAAATCCATGTTGAAAAAATTGCTTATTTAATAAAGCAAAGATGAGAAATAAATGAAGTGGCATCTTAAAAGTCATGGAAAGTAAAAATGAATCAGAAATAAGAATCTTCTATACAAACAAATTAGATTAGATAATTTGTTTTCAGCAGACCCACATTACAAAAAAAAATATTAAGGAAAGGTTTTTAGGACAAGAAATATAAATCTAAACAGACAAAGGAAATAAGAGCTGGAAATTGAATAAATTGTATGAATTATAAATTTTTATTTTTCTTCTTTCACTTGGTCTAAAAGATAAAAGGCTAACTAAAGCAAAAATAGAAACAACATATTTTGTGTTTGGAGTAAACATGAATGTTCTTTTATAAGATCAATTTATTACACAGGAAGTGGTAGGTTATATGAAATTAGCCTCTGATTAATCAAATACTTGTAAATTTTGGAGCAACCAGTGAAATTATTTTTAAGATGTATAAACAGCAAACCAATAGAGAAGATAAAATAAAACTAGTAGTTTATATTTAATTTGCAAAGCAACTGTAAATTTTTAAAAGTTACTGGTTGGAATTCAAAGTAGCACAGTTTCATATGCATTTACTATATGGTTCAGCAATCCTACTTCAAAGTATCCAGTTAAAAGAAATGGCACACTATGCTCATATACAGTCTACTATTTGTAGTAGGTACATTTTTTATTTCCCTAAACTGAAAATGACCCAAATATTCCTCAACTGGGGAATGAATAATAAACTGTGGTATGTCATTCTACTCCTTTCAATACTATTCAGCAACAAAATGAATGAACCAATAAAACCTGCATAAGAATGAATCTCAAAATCATTGTGCTAAAATGCCTAATTCATATTTTTACACATATTGTATAATTTAATTTATGTGACATTTGTATCAAAGCAAAATTATAAAGGTAGAAAACAGACTGGTGGGTACTAGGAGCTGTGGGTGAAATATGGATTGATAGCAAAGAAGTAAGGGAGGTGGACTTGTGAGGGCATGACAGAATAACCTAGCCTTGGCTGTGATGTTATCACTTATAACACTCAGAAATCCTCACAAACAGAACTTTGCAGCACTAAGTTAGATCTTAATAGAAAAATATGGGAAGAAAGAATATACATAATATTTAAGTCTAAGTGATTGACCAGAACTGAAATCATAAAATATTTTGTATTGGGGAACTTGATTTCCTATCCAAACTCATTGTATTGAGATAACTTAAATTAATAACCCACATTTACTAACTTTTTTACATTAAGGAATAATTTACATAATTATTCCAATATAATAACCATTGTTCCTATATGTGAGTTTTTGCATATTTTGCATATAGACATTGCGCCTATTTTTAATGTTATAATTTCTTCATAATTAGTCACTTATTCATTTCACTTTATGATTTATTTAAGCACCAATATTTTTGATATAGTAATATATATATATTTCCTTGTCCTCTTTATTTGATAATTTAGAAGATGGTAAGCTTTGTGGTTTCAACACTACAGAATAATCAGTACCAGTCGGAGATGTCTTTTTTATTTCATACCAATTTTCCTTATATACTTATTTGTTTATGCAATTTATATTTTATTTCACTCAATTAATTCTATATGCTTTTTATAAATTTCATATTGATTCAGTTAACACAGCCTTCTGTTATTGAAAATCAACTTCCTCTTCAGGAATGTCAGCAACTTACCTCACATTTGGATGTACAACATGGTCCAGAGCCACATTTTACTGAGCCTTTCAGTTTACAAGTTTTAAAATCACAACACTTTTTAAATTGACATTCCTAAAATTCCAAAAGAAGAGCTATTATTCCAGTTGAACAACTCAAAAACTTGTTTCTTAATCTTAACTTCAATTCAAAACTCCATGTTCAATTTACTAATTATATGCAATGAAGCTTTACTTTCTTTTACTATTTCTAGGCTACCCATTAAGAACTAAGAAAACAGCATCTAAATTAGCAGTTGATCAGTAACATTTACTGGCTAAAATATTTAGAAACTTACTCATAAATCACTAGCATGAAAATATATTTTCAGGGGATGTTTTTTAAAAAGGGAATTTCTAGGAAAAATATAAATTTTCCTTAATTGTGTTGTTAGTGAACCATTTATCAAAGATTTCTATTATAAGTATAACAAGCATAATCAAATACATTTAATGTGTATTAATGTATCTATTTTTCTTTTAGTAGTGTTAGTGGTGGCTTCTTCCTTTATTCTACAAAGCACCTACATTGATAAGACCATGGATACAGAATCAGTGCCAACCATGATGATGTCATCATTGTTAGTATAGATTCTTCATACAATATATTTCTAATGTCTTGGTTATCATTTCATTTAACTTTCACATAGTTGAAATTGCTTTCTAATTTCTTCATCAACTACATATTAGTCCTTAATTTCTATTCTGGTAATTTCTGGTGTTTCTATTTGTCCTTTCCTGTCTTTATAGCTCTTACTGCACAAGTTAGAGAACCAACGTGAGCACCTGTCAACTTCCAAATAGATCCACCCTAGTGTGTCACTAAAGGACTCCTGGAATGATAATGAGTTAAGATGATAGATCCACTTGACCCCTGTCAGATGGATTTTTTGCAGGAATTCCAGGAATTGCCTAGATTCCTTGCACTGCTATTGTAAATACAATGGTATTCTGGGCCTTCTGATGTATATACTGTGATTTTGTATCCTGAAATGACCTGGGTATTCACTGTTGTTCCACGGTGTAAAGTTACTTTAGTAAATAGCTGTGGGCCACTTTGGGACAAATTACTGAATAAAAAGCTAGTTATCCTTGCTGGAGCATTATAGGATCTCATGCTCTATTCAGACAAATAGCTATAGCTCTGAGATTGGCTTAGATCTGGAAATTGGCAATGAATTGTAAGTTTTCCACTTAGAGTAACTGGCACCAATCCTGTGCTCTTAATTTTTGGTTATATACATTAAACAATATCATTGAGCGGCCAGATCTATCTGAGCCACAAGTATAAATCCGTGCAGGTCAAGACCCTTAGCTGTCATCTATACCTCACTTCCCATTATGCTAATTGCATCTGTGCTAATTACATTACATGGTAAAATGCTACCATTTAGCCTTTGTTATTATGCAATCTAATAATCCCATGACATAAAGGAAACCAGCTCCATAATAAAGCCTCCAATGACCAACACCAGTCTATAGAACAAATATATTGTTAAGGTTTTCAACAATGTTTTGAACTTTTCAAGTGGCTGTTTTGAAATTTTGACCCCTAACTCTGCCAAGGTAGTTCTGGCATCTCAACTTCATTTATTGTAGGACAGGTTGTTTCCAATCTACAGGGATCAATTAAGCAGCATGTTAAGATTGGCCTTCGGTTTTCTTTCCAAGGATTGAGGTCATTCATCAGAGAGCCTTCCCTCTCAATAAAGAATACTCTATTCAGGTGCATATTTTAACATCTGACCATGGCATATTCTTATCTATGCATATCAGCAAAATCCTGAAAATTAAAAAGCATAATAATTCTTTATTCCATAATCAGAGAGTGCCTTCTCACTTGAACTGTCCTTACACTTGACACAAACTGTGGTCTAGAACCAAGAGAGGAAGCTGGGTGCAGAGCTTCGGAAGAGCAAGCATTGTCTTGTGAGGCAATTGATCTCAGGTGAAGTTTCATTTGTGGTTAGATGGAGTTTATCCAGATAATCCACAATAATCTCTACCAATTAAAGTTCATAATCTTATTTACTGTTGAAAGGCACTTTGCTATGTACTGTAACATATCCACAAATGTCAGGTTTTACAGGGAGGCTACCTTTGAAGGTCCATTATGCCTACCACCAAGCCACTAGGTATGGGAGTATGGAGGTTGTGGAAGGGAAGCAACTACTACATGTGGGTTACTGCACTCTTTACTGCTCCAGCAAACTAACTAAACTAAATCCCACAAGAAACTCTGACAGAGGATATAGAACAGAGATCAGCAACATTTACTGTAAAGGACCAAAGAGTGCTTATTTCCAAGTTGTTCACAATATGATCTGCACCACAACTTTTCCACACTTATGTAGTAGCACAAAAGCAGCCATAGATAATATGCAAACAAATGGGCATGTTTGTATTCTAGTAAAACCTCACTACCAAACAACAATAACAACAAAAAAGTGGCAGCTGGATTTAGCCAACTGACTACAGTGTGAAAAAAGCTGATATAGATCATTCTTCAGAGAATTTCCTCACAAGACACAGTAATTTGGAACATTTATCTACCAACTGAACATAATGGTTGTCTGAGGGCCAATCATTGGTTCTTAAGTGCATGGAGCCTCCTCTGATAATGGCTATACACACTGTTAAGGCCACAAGAAGCAGTACTGGACCAAGTCTCTGGTACAGGTAACAAAACACTCTGCAGCAACAGTACATGCTGGTAGGGCACTGATAGTATCTGTTATAAATGTCAATCTACCCACAGTTTGTATTTGTAGAAAAACCACAGTATGCATATCTAGCCATGTATTGGGTTGTGTCATTTCATCCCTCTTTAATAGTATTTATTGGCAGGGAGATGGGTACCATATTTAGGTGTAGGAAATGCAAGAGGAATGTGGTACTGCTTCTCAGAAGAATAAGAGTTGGGGAATGCATAATAATTGCAAACCTTTGACACACACTCAAAAATGCACACAGATAAGCAGACTCATACATAGAAGTTTCATTTTGTGGAGAAGATGATTAAGAGAACTGATAGGGATTTAATAGTATATAAACATGGTAGTCAGCTTTTTTTGTAAGGGGAAGTAACTCATGAGACTGGTGGGGGGTAGAATCATAAAGATACTTTATTTTTGATAAATGAGGAGAATTGATAAATATTTGGAACATGATATTTATAATAGACTAAATATTCGGTCCCACCTGTTGAGAGTAATGTACACTAAAAATCTGACTGATGAAGTATAATCAAATGATGAAAAAAATAGAAAAAAATTGACCATTCAAAAACTCATAATCACAGGAATGTTTGAGAGTGATTAAATACAACTCATTATAATGCTTAGAAATTCATGCAGCCACAGAAGATAGGGAAGAAATGTACAATAAAATTTCACAGATGTTTGTATAGAAACAAAGAATAAAGCCACATGAGTTAGGAATTGAATAGAAACTAACAAGGACTTAATTTATCCTATATATTCAAACCTACCTAAAGGCATAATTTACAACAGTTTTGATAAACCAAGCCTTCACCATACACATCTTCTCATTTCAAGTGGTGTTGGAAAGTGATTCATTTACATTTATATTCATTTTTATATCTGTTATTAACTAAAGACATAGTTGCATGTATCATTCTATGTATACCATTACTAACATGTTTTATATTTCATCAGAAATGTAAAAATTATTCTCAAACTTCAAATTTATTGCTTACCTCTTCATTACCACAGTCACATTCTTCATTAGATTCCAAAATTCCATTACCACAAACTGGTTTATTTTTATATAATGGTTGCAAATATGAAAGGTCTTGAAGACATGGAGCCTCAAAATTTGAAATAAAATTCCTATATTCATATATGCTACAATTGCTAAATATCTTCATGCCACTGGCTCTCCTAAAATGAAATAATATTCCTCAGGTAAAAAAAAGCCTTGCTAATAAAATATTACATCCATACACAAATCATATAACTCATATAATGATGCAAATAAAAATTTATATATTATAAGGGATTAAATCATCATAATTAAATTTCCATTTCAATATTGCTTAACTTCAGTATTTTCCCCAAAAGCATTTCTTATAAACTACTTTGGTTTGAATATATTTTGTACCTTACAAAATCATCTTGCCTTTTAATATCCATTGTAAGTTATTAAGCAGGTGTAATCATAATCAGACTATGGTATTTAGAAATGAGAGCCTTTGAAAGGGAATTAAAATCAGATAGTCAGCAGAGTGCAGCCACCACAATTGAACACTGGTGGCTTTCTGAGAAAAGCAAGAGACCAAAAAAAAGGAGACAGTCAGTCTCTCTCTCTCTCTCTCTCTCTCTCTCTCTCTCTCTCTCTCTCTCCCCCCCCACTCTCTCTCTTCCAGTTTCTTGCCATGTGGTGACCTGCATGGCCTCCGGACTTTGCCTTCAAGAGAGCCATCCATGGATGTTTCCCCTCAACCTTGGCCACTGTCAGCTAAAATAAACTTCTTTTCTGTAAAACTTACTATCTGTGTTATTCACAACAGAAAATGGACTAAGACACCAATTTAAAGATGGAAAAAAATTATTACATTCATATGTCAAATTCTGAGAAATGCATCGATTAGGTGATTTTGGTCATTGTTCAAGCACAAAATGTACTTATCCAAACTATGATGGCTGCAACATCACCAGGTGATACAGTCTTATGGGACTACTAAGTTACATGTAATTTATTGTTGATGGACAGTCATTATGTGGGGCATGAGTATATGTCTATATTTGATCCCTAGGTATACATAATTTTGATAGACAATAGAAAGAAAATGTAAAACAATTCATCTCCTGCAGATTAGATTAACATTCTGGTCTAAAAGATAATTTGAATAAGGTAAGGTAGGGCACTTGTCTCAAAATACGTTGATTTCTCAAGCAAAGTTCTATGATGGGGGGAATAATTTTTGAAATACAATTATTTTGGGAGAAAGCAGCTTATACTACAGATCTCTTTCTGAATCCCATGGACTTAATATGGAAAAAAACCTAACTCCATTTTTACTGAATATACCAATCAAAAACTGATATTAAATCAACCAAAGCAACCAACCAGGCTGCTTGAATTCACATTGTTTATCATCACAAATTTGAATGTTTCAAAATGGTCAACAATCCTAGCATGTTTCCTAAAGCATTTCAATTTCCAGTCTCCAAAACAACTGTTTCACACTGTCCATCAGAGATGTTACATACTCAGCTCTTAGTTTTCTCTCAGAAGAAACTGCCATCATCTTTACACCTGCAATTAATTAAACTATATACCTCTCTACATATTTATTCTTCTAACCCCCATCACAAGTATTAAATGTACCCAGTCCTAATAAGAAGTAGCCCCTATATTATGCACTACAGCTTCCATCCTCTCTGATTTTACTCTTAATT
The DNA here is from genome assembly GCF_964194105.1 of Spermophilus citellus. Classification (NCBI taxonomy): domain Eukaryota; kingdom Metazoa; phylum Chordata; class Mammalia; order Rodentia; family Sciuridae; genus Spermophilus; species Spermophilus citellus. The sequence continues at coordinate 70,736 of NW_027673068.1, forward strand.
ATTGCATCTGACATTACTGCACTTCTGTCTTTCTCTTTATTTTTCCCTGTCTAGAGATGGTATATAGTGTCCTCCATATATAAAATCCTTCCTTTAATCACAAATTCCATCTCATACTCTGCAAAATATTGCTCTATTTACTGACTTTATCACCTCTCAAGAATTTATCAAGTGCCTTTAAATATAATATAAATTATTCATGAAAACTATACTGAATTTATAAAACTTTACTGCAAAGAATACCAATTGTATAGTAATTCATTTAATTTGTTTAGTGCTGATATAAACAGTATTTTCTAAATCCATTTACCTAATGAATTTTTATTTTGATATTGTCTTAATTGTAAGTTGATTCTATTGATATTTCAAGGTGGCAAGATAACATCACAAATTAAGGACAGTTTGTTCTTCATCAGATATTTCGTTCTTTCTTTTTCTTTCCCTCAGTATAATAGCCAAAGTTGCCAGTACTGTTTTATTATTAAGGGTGATGTTAGATATCTTTGTCTTGGGTAACAAAGACTACAACAAAAAAATAGCATCATGTATTTACACAATATTCCATAGTTTTCATCAACTTCAAGTTTATCCCTCTAATTCCCTTAAGTGAAAATATCTTAATAATAGTACATATCACTTTCCACACTCTCAGGACACATAGAAAAAATATTACACATGATATTCTCTTCAAGTATAACATACCTTTCCAACTTGTGATAGAATATGAAAGATTTAAAAATTCATCAGATCTTAGAAACAACCTCATGAATGTGTATGTGAAATTAAGTAAGAAATAAAAGACTTACACTGCTTCTTGATTCATTACGCATGCAGCTCTTGGGCAAGAACAATTATTGGTGTCATCATATGTTAATCCTATATTAAATCCAAGCAGCTGAGCTATAATAACTGAAAATCCCTCCAAACTTATAGCATCTGGATACTAAAATAAAGACAATTGAAGAAAAGATTATTTTAGTAGAAGAACACAGAAACAACAAATAACTTGAAACATTTTTGTTTCTGTAAAACTTTACAATTAAATACTTTTTATGTTAAGTATAATTTATAATCATTCATTTTGATTTTCATTGATGTGTATATTGGTGCTAATTTAATTATTAAGTAAAATGAACTAGTATAAAACATTAACTATGTCACTAATTTAAAATATAGTATGCACAAATTTTGCAATTTTGAACACATTATTTTTGATGCAATGCAAAATATTTCCTTTTAATTAATTCATGCAATTAAAACATTTCAGTGTATTTATGTTTCAGGCACTGTATAGATGATGGACTTCATCCATACCTAGAGTTTATAGAAAGGGAGAAAAACAAAAGCAGAAATCCACAATAAACTTCTTAAAGGCAAATACATCATTAAAAGTTTCTTGAAGAAAACAAAATACTTCAAAAGAGAATTTTATGAAGGAGTATAAGGTAAAATATTAATATAAGGTAGTTACAAAAACCTCTTTGGTATGTAGGCTGATATGTTAAGGTTGGGAGATGACCCAACAATATAAATATGGGTAGGGTTCTTGAATGGCTACCAGTTAATAAATTATGGTCTGAGTGAAGGGAAGAAATGACAGGACAGAAGCTAGGGATATAAATACAACCATGGTAAAGAAATTTGAGGTGGAAAATGATTTAAAATGGTGGCAAAGCAGAGTGTCAATATATTTCATAATATTTAAATACATTGTTCCATATTATTTAACTCTAATGATATTTTACATATTCTTTAATCACTACAAATAAAATTCTTACAGCATTTCTAATTTTGCTATGTGAATTGACAAACTGTACACTCAATCTGATTCAAATGTATGATATGTCAAGATCATTATACTGTCATGTGTAACTAATTAAAACCAAAAAAAGAAATTTATAGTAGAAAATTTTAATTTATACATAGAAAAAAAGAAAAATATATTGTTTGTATGTATATGCATGTGTATGACTGAAAAAGAATACATCTAGCAGTATAGAAAAATTCATATCTATCCCAGTGTTAGAATTTGAAAGAAAGTTAAAGCAGAACAGGACATGAGTGATGATCTCATTTGGGGGCATAAGGTTTACATTTGGAGGCATTAGTTTACATCTTGGGGCAAAGTGTAAAAACCAGAAGCTGGACTTTCAATACTGGGTAAGAGAGGGGGACGGTCTTCTACTTCTCTAGTTATCCAACTGAAAGTAAGCCTCTAGGATAAAGTCATGTAGACAAGAGATCCCCTCAAGATAAAATAATCCTAATTAAACTGTTCAAGAAAATGAGATGATAAAAATAATTAGTATGAGTAATAAAAAAGAAAACATCTATAGATTTTAAAGAGAGGGCTGGAGCTATGGCTCAGTTGTAGAGTGCTTGTCTCACATGTGTGAGGCCCTGGGTTCAATCTTCAATATCATTAAAAAATATATATATATATATATATATATATATATATATATATATATATATATATATTCTATCTACAACTAAAACATGTTTTAAAAAGAGATATGATGTATGTGTGAAGACAGAAAAAATGAACAAAATAAGGGAATATACAAATAATTTGTAGAGATTGCAATCTTAACATTAACTTGGATATTTGCTTCAAATAATAAAGAAATTTGACATATAAATTCTGCTCCTTTGCACATGATACAAAAAGCAGCTACTCAATAATGTTGTAGAATTAAACAAAGCTGGAAAATTTATTTAGATGGGAATCAGGCTCAAAAAAAATAATTGTAGAGAGTATGATTTTTGTGACATTTACCTTGGAGACATTTGGAATTGGCATAGCATATGTATTCATAAAAAAAATTTTCCCACCTTTGCCCTGGGAAGAGTCAAATATGAGTATGAGAAAATGATAGCTCTGGGTATGTAGAAATGTAAAAAGGGAAAGATCCAGAGTGAGGATCTTCTAAATTCTGTCTCCAAGTTTCTGATGGCATCTGAACACATTCATTCATGGAACAGCCTCAACACAACTTAAAGTCTACAGATATAAACTGAGGGGAGAGCTATTATCCAAAATACAAAATTGCTGTTCTGAACATAAAAAAGAAATTTTCTGATACAACAGATTTTTTAAAAAATCATAGAACTGATGTTAGCAAGATGACAAGTGGATCTAACTTTCACTCTCCCAGAGAAATACCAATTAAACAACTATCCATAGGAAGTCATTTTAATAGCTTATTAATAGGGTTCAGTTTGAAAGCCCTTATAACCTGTTGGGGAAAAGTTCCCAGAATTGCCACATTGAAAAGGGTAAGAAAAAGAGTTTAACATCACCTGAACAACCCTCCTCCAAGTTGACACAGTTTAAGCCTAGGAGACATCCTCTCAGGCTGTGTTCTACTCCAAGAGAAAGAGAACAAAACAAGCATTTTACTTCAACAGGATTTTCTATCTAGCCTCACCCATAATGTACCCATAATGTACAGGAAGAACTAGATCACCTGGGGATTACTAAGAGCAAACAAAATGGTCAGGTACCCACACGACCACCCTGCATATCTCAATAACTGACACATGGACCTAGTCAGCCAACCTTTCCAAAGATCCTATCAGTTAGCTGAGAGCTATAGCCAGTCTGTCCCAGTGGTCCCATTTCCATCATGTGTCCTTAAAATATACTTGATAGGTAGTATGTATATCTCAGTAGATCTCGGCTATTGGTTTGAGACTGCTCCTTCAGGAGAGATTGCATCCATCATGTTGGCACCTCAGTGCACCGTTCTAAGGAATAGTAGTGGGTGATCATCACACATTGTATGGCTCTATAGAATGGCAAAGCATAAGAAGAGAGAAGTGGGTGCATTCATGAACTAGAATTATTAGTTTATTAGTGAGATTAGTGAGATCTCTCAAAATTTTATACACGCTATTTAGAAAAAGTTCTTCTCTGCTGAAGCCAGTCCATAAACCATGAATAAAGTGACTAATCCTCCAAATATATAGGAATCAATGGGAGGCTACACAAGTCAAGAAGAATCAGAGAAATATAACTCCTTCAAAGAAATTAATAGAGATGCAGCAATAATGTCAAAGGGATATAAGTTTATAAAGTCCTTGGCAAAGAATTAATAAAGCTCTTAAGAAAACTTCATGAGCTATGAAAGTAGAAAAAGAAAACTAAACTAAGGAAAACAATATATAAGCAAAATTAAACAATTATAAAGAAGTAGAAATTTAGAAGAATCAGAAATCCTGGAGCCAAACAATACAATGACTGAACTGGAAAATTTAGTAGAGTTTTAATAGCATATTCAATGAAATGGTAGAAAGAACCTAAAGACAGACCATTTAAAATTATCCAGTTAGGAGAGCCAAAAATTAAAAATAAAGAGTGAGAAAAGGTGTATAGGACTTATTGGACACCACCAAGTATATATGTATATATTTCACAGAGTAACAGGCAAGAGAGAGGAAAACAGAGAGGATAGCATATTTAAATAAATAATGACAGACATTTTCTCAAATTTTGTAAAATCAATGAATAGTTTGATTCACAAAGCCCCTAATCTTCAAATGTAATGAAACAAAATAACCCTACACCAGGATATATAATAAATTTCCAAAAGTCAAAGAGAAGGAGAATTTTGAAAGCAGCCCAGAGAAGAGTGACTTGTCACACGCAGGAAGGCTTCTGTAATACTTTCAGTGAATTTCACAGTTGAAATCTTGCAGGTGAGAAGAGAGGAAGATGATATATTCAAAGTGTTAGAAGAAAAAAAAGATAGCAAAGAACACTTTACCTGTAAAAGCTGTCTTTTAAGAATGAGGGAGTGATAAAGACTTCCCCAGACAAACATAAAGTTAAGAAGTTCATCACCACTAGACCCGCCTTTCAAGAAGTACTAAAAGGAATTTTTTATGCTTAAATAAAGACCATAAACAGGAACATGAAAGCATACATAAGTGTAAATAACTCTCTGTGTATACTTAACGACAAATTATCAGCTTAAAACAACTGATATAAATAGAAAAGATTCAGTGTAAACCCCACGGGAACCATAAAAATTTTACAATAGTTATAGAAAAGGCAAAGAGAAAAGAATCAAAACACACCTGTACAACAATAACCAAAATCATCAGGAGAGGGTGGGGGAGAGAAAGAAAGAAAGAAAGAAGAACAAATAAACGAAGAAAGGCAATACTTCTCAAAATATGCTGTCTAAAAAAGACATATCAGATTTCAGGACATACACAGCCTAAAAGTGAAGGGAAAGATACAGACATTCCAAATAAATGTTAACCAAAAGTATGCAGAAGTGACTACACTCATGTCAGATAAAGTAAAGTTTAAGTTCAAAAAACTTCACAAGACATAATTAAAGTCTTTATCTAATGATAAAACAGTCAATTAAATAGAAAAATAAAACAATTATGAATACATATTCACCCAGTATCAGAGTATTGGAATACACAAAGCAATGATAGAACTGAGGGAACAAAGAGAAATATAATAGTAGTAGGAAACTTGAATATTACATTTCTAAAAACCAGTAAGGAAAGAATACAATTGAACAATACTATTCCAAATGAGGTGTGTGTGTGTGTGTGTGTGTGTGTGTGTGTGTGTGTGTGAAATTTTCTACCCAATAGCACATTTCTCTCAAATGCACATAAAACACTGTCTAAGGTAAATCACATTGGTCACAAAAAAGGTACAAACAATCCCCAACTTATGCCTCCCAAGTTTAAACTATGATTTTTGACTTCATGATGGTGAAAAAATGTTATGTCTTCAGTAGAAACTTTACTTCAAAGTTTGAATTTTAGTTCTTCCCAGGCTAGTGATATGTAGTACCAGACTCTCTCCTTAATGGGATTCACTGTGATATTTCCATACATGTAATCATTGTGCATTGATCATGTCCATCCATTTTACTTCTACCCTCAGCTTCCCTTTTCCTCTCCTCCACAGCACACTTCTCAGTCCTTAAAAGTCACTCTCAATTTCTTTCTGTCCCCTTCCTCCTAACCTTCTTTGTCTCTAGTGACCACAAATCTGTTCCATACTTCTACAGGTTGACCTACTAGTTTCCGTAAATGAGTGAAAACATGTGATGCTTGTCTTTCTCTGTCTGGCTTATTTCACTCAATGTAAGATTCTCCAGTTAGATGCACATTGCTACACAAGACAAGATTTCATCCTTTTTATGGCTAAGTAGTATCCATGTGTGCTAATATGCACATTTTTTTATCCACTCATCCAATGAAGGACATCTGGGTTGATTCCTTATTTTGGCTATTGTGAATACTGCTGAAAAAATTGGAGGTGCAAGTGTTTTGTTTTGTTTTTCCATAAAGATTTAATTGTATTGGGGTCTATACTTAGTAGAATTGATAGATTATAAAATAGTTCTATTTTTAGTCTTTTGAGTAATTTCCATATTATGTTTAATAAAGTCTTTACAAATTTATATTTCTACCAACAGAGTATGAGAGTTCTTTTTACACATTCTCATCAGCATTTGTTATTTCTTGTCTCTTTGATAATAGCCACTTTCACTGTGGTAAGATGATATATAATTTGATTTTGATTTGCATTTCTCTGATTAATGAAACTGTGCATTTTTTCAAGTGCTTGTTCACCATTTCTATGGCTTATTTTGAGAAGTGTCTGTTTACTTCTATGAAGAAAGTTATAAAATTTTGAAGGGAATTACATTGAATCTATGGATTACTTTGGATACTATGATCATTTAAATAATATGATTCTTTTCATGAACACAAGATTTCTTTCCAATGTTGTGTCCTTTATAAGTTTATTAGTGGTATATTGTTATTCAGAAATCTTTTACTTTCTTGGTTAAGCTTTTTTCCTAAACATCTTATTTTTTGTAGCCATTGTGAACTGGATTGATTTCTTAATTTTTCAGCAAGTTCATTATTTCTATATAGAAATACTACCATTTTTTTGTATGTTGAGTTTCTATCCTGACACTTAACTCAATTCTTTTCTAAGTTAATTTCTAGTAACTTTATGAGTATTTATAAGTATTTAGGTTTTCCTATGTATGGAAGCATGTCATCCACAAATATGAATAACTGAATTTTATCCTGTCCAATCTAGATGACTTTTCTTTCTTTGTCTTCATAAGTGCTCTGGCTAAGACTTTCAGTACTATATTAAATAGGAGTGGTGAAAGTGGATTTCCTCATTATTACTTTCTTCTGAGTAGAAGCAGTGAGTTACATATCCCAGTGAGCCATGTGACCACAAGGGTAAAATACTAATATTCTAGAATGTACTGTGCACCCCAAGGCCCTAGAGAGAGAACAAACCAACAGCAAATTCAGTAGAAGACAAGAAATAATTAAAATCAGAGCCAAATCAGTAAAATTGAGATTTAAAAAGCAAGACAAAGGATCAACAAAACAAAAAGTTGGTTTTTTTGAAAGGATAAACAAAATTCATAAACCCTTAGCCAAACTAACCAAAAGAAAGAGGGAAAATTCTCAAATCATCGAAATACGAGATAAAAAAGTAAATACCACCATAGACACTATTGAAATCCAGAGGATCATTAGAAACGATTTTAAAAATGTATACTCAATAAGCTAGAAAATCTGAAGATATGGACAAATTTCTAGAGACACATGGCTAACTCAAACTGAACCAGGGGATATAGAAAACTTAACCAGATCAATTTCATGTAATACAATTGAAGCAATAATCAAAATACTTCCATCAAAGAAAAACCCAGGACCAGAAAGAATCTCAGCCAAGTTCTACCACACCTCTACAGAAGAACTAATATCAATCTGCAAATTATTCCATGAAATAGAAAAAGTGGAATTCTTCCAAACTGATTCTATAAAGTTAGTATCATCATGATACCAAAACCAGGCAAAGATATCAAAGAAAGAAAACTTTAAACCAATATCCTTGATGAACACAGATACAAATATTCATAACAAAATACTGGCAAATTGCATACAAAAACAGATTAAAAAGATAGGATACCATGATCAAGTGAGTTTCATCCTATCTTTTTAATCTGTTTTTGCATGCAAGTTTCCTTCAATATACATATCAATAAATGTAATTCATCACAATAATAGACTTAAAGAGAAAAAAATCATATAACTAGCTCATCAATAAAGAAAATGCTTTTGACAAAGTACAGAATCCATTCATATTTAAAACACTAGAAAAACTAGGGATGAAAGGAACTTACCTCAACATTGTAAGGGCTATATTTGACAACCCCAAAGCCAATATTATTCAGAAGAAAGGCAGATTGAAAGCATTTCCTCCAAAAACAGGAACAAGAGAAGGATGCCCATTTTCACTACTTCTTTTTTTAAAAAATACATGACAATAGTGGAATGCATTACGCTCATTATTACCCATATACAGCAGAATTTTTCATAACATTTTCACTACTTCTATTCATCATAGTCCTTGAAATTCTAGCCAGAACAATTAGGCAAGAAAAAGGAAATAAATGGATATAAATAGGAAAAGAAGAGCTCAAACTATCTCTGTTTTCCAATGACATGATCCTATATTTAGAAACCCCCAATCCCCCAGTAGAATTCCTCCTAATAAATAAATTCAATAAAGTAGCAGGATAAAAAATCCAGAGCCATAAATCAATTGCATCCTATGGTCCAATGTTGAATTTGCTGAAAAATAAATTAGAAAAACTATCCTATTCACAATAGCATCAAAAAAGTTAAATATTTAGGAACCAATCAAACAAATGAGGACAAGGACCTCTATAATGAAAACTATAGAACGCTAAAGAAAGAAATTGAAGAAGATCTTAGATGATGGAAATATCTCCCATGTTCTTGGATAGACAATTAATATTGTCAAAATGGTCCTACTATCAAATGCACTATGCAGATTCAATGTAATTCTCGTCAAAATTCCAATGACATTCTTCATAGAAATAGAAAGGGCAGTTGTAAAATTCACTTGAATAAACAAGAGACACAGAAAAGTCAAAGCAATCCTTTATCAAGGAAAGCAAAGCAGAAGGCTTCAAAATAACAGAACCTCAAATTATACTGGAGCTATAAAAACAAAAATGGCATAGTACTGGCACCAAAACAGACATGATGATTCATGGTAGAATAGAAGACATAGAGACAAATACACATGAATACAGTTATCTCCTTCTAAACAAAGGTGCCACAAACATACATTGGAGAAAAGATAGCCTTTTAATACATGGTGCTTGAAAACTGGAAATCCATCTGTTGTTGAATGAAATTAAACCCCTATCTCTCACCCTGCACAAAAATAAACTCAAAGGGTTTCAAAAACCTGGAAGTTACTCCAGAAACCTTGCACATACTAGAAGAAAATGTAGGTCCCACAATACAACATATCAACTCAGGCACTGACTTCCTTAACAAGACTCCTAAAGTACAAGAAGTAAAATCAAAAATCAATAAATGGGATGGCATCAAATTAAAATGCTTCTTCACATCAACATGAAGAGCATGAAGAAAGCTAACAGAATGGGAAAAAAGCTTTGCCACCTGCTCCTCAGAGAGGGCATTAATGTCTAGAATATACAAAGGTGTTGAGAAAACTCAACACCAAAATAAATAATCCAATCAATAAATGGACAAAGGAACTAAACAGACACTTATCAAAAGAAGAAATACAAAAGGTCAACAAGTATATGGAAAAGTGTTCAACATCTATAGCAATCAGGAAAATGCAAATCAGAACTACACTGAGATTCCATGTCACTCCAGTCAAAATGGCAATAATTAAGAATACAAGTAACTGTAAATGTTGGTGAGGATGTGGTGAAAAGGGTATTCTCATATATTTGTTTGTGGAACTGCAAATTGGTACAACCAGCCTAGCAAGTAGTATGGAGATTCCTCAAAAACTAGGAATGGAACCACCATATGACCTAGTTATAAATTCTATGGATTCAAGCTGAGGATAATCAGCATACTACAGAGACACAGTTGCATTGATGTTTATAGAAGTAAAAATCGCAATAGTGAATCTGCAGAGCCTACCTAGGTGCCGTTCAACAGATGAGTGCATAAAGAAAATGTGATATATGTACATGATGGAGTATTACTCAGCCATAAGGAAAAATGATTTTATGGCATTTCCCTGCAAATGAATGGATCTGGAGACTATCATGCTAAGTGAAATAACCAGTCCCCCAAATCCAAAGGTAAAATATTTTCTCAGATATGTGGAAGCTAGTCCAAAACATGGGGATGGGGGAAGTGTAATTTTAAAAAAATAGAAGAAATATCAGTGGAGTAGACAAAGGGGAATGGAGGGAAGGGAGGAGGAGGAATGGGATCGGGAAGGACAGTGGAATGAATTTGACCAAACATTTCTATGTACATTTATGAATATACCAAGGTGAATCTCACCATCATGTCCATCCACAAGACACTAATGAATAAATAAATGAATCAATGAACTATAAGTAAATAGCAGAAAAGATCAGTAGAGTTCAAAGAAGGGAACATGAAGAAGGAGAAAGGGATGGGAAGAGAAAATATTAGGAACTAACCTATTAGTTTATTATTTATAATTAAGTCCAAATGCATCCTATTGTCAACTATAATTAAAAAGTACCAATAAAAAAATCTCAACACAAATTAAAATGAAAATGAAAACCAAACATGACCACACCATGGGATGCAGCATAAGTAGTACTAAGAGGGGAATTTATAACAATAAAAATCTATATTTTAAAAAAATGATCTCAACTAAGTGACCTAACTTTACAACTCAAGTAATTAGAAAAAAGAGGAACAAGATAAATCTAACACTAGCGGAAGGCAATAACAACAATCAGAACAGAAAGAAATAAATTATAGAACAGAAAAATAATAGAAAAAAGCAACCTAGGTGTTGGCTCTTTTTTTAAAAAAAATAAAATTTACAAAACCTTAGGTACATTAACAAAGAAAGAGTAACGAAAGGGAGACTTTTTAAAGGAGATATCACATAAACAAAAAAGATCATAATGAACTATTACATACAGTTATGTGCCAACACATTAGATGATCTAAAGGAAATGGTGAAGATTCAAGAAACATAAAACCTACAAAAACTGAATCATGAAGAAATAGAAAATCCAAATCAATCTATTACACATAAAGTGATTTCATCTTATTTGAACAAACTTGCAACAAAGAGCAGCCCAGGACTGGAAGATTTCACAATTGAATTCTACAAAATACTCAAAGAATTAATATCATTCATTTTTAAAATTTTCGAAAAGATGGATACAGAGGGATCTATGATGAGTACAGATGGAAAAGTCCTCAATGAAGTTCTAGTAAACTATATTAATTTAGTATGAACTAACAATTATTTTGTTCTTTTTGTTCTAGAAACATTAGTATCCTTCTCTCCACATTTTCCCTGGTACATACATACCAATATGAATTAGCACATGAAAACTATATGAAATTCAAGTTTCAAGATTCATAAAGTTTTGTTGCAACATAGTTGGCTTGCATTACAATGGCAAAATATAGTAGTCACTCACCAACCCAGGACCTGCCAGAAGCCCCAGGCCCAGGCAGGTCCAGGTAGGCCCAGCACCGGCCCCATATAAACAAGCAGGGGCTTCCATCCTCATATCAGATAAAGTGGACTTCAAATAAAAGTCAGTCAGAAGGGATAAAGAAAGACATTTCATACTGCTTAAAGGAATCATACATCAATAAGACATAACAATCATAAATATTTATACCCCAAACAATGAAACATCTATGTATATCAAACAAAAACCTTCTATTTTTCAAGAATTAAATAGACCTCAACACAATACTGAATGACACCTCTCTTAACACTAGATTCATCTTCCAAACAAAAACTAAAAAAAACTATAGACCTCAATAGTACATCAATAATTTAGACTTAACCAACATATATAAAGTATTCCATTAATCAACAAGTGAATACACCTTTTTCTCAGCAGCACATGAATCCTTCTGTAAAATAGACCTTATGTTATTCCATAAAGCAAGTCTAAGAAAATACAAAAAAATAGAGATAGTACTCTGAATTGTATCTGACCATAATGGAATGAAATTAAAAATCAATAAGATAAAAAAGTAGAAGCAAGTCCAACACTAAATACCTCCAAGACTAAATAACACATTACTGAATGATGCATGGATAACAGAAGACATCAAGGAGGACATAAGAAAAATTCTTATAGGTAAATAAGGACTCAGATACAACATATCAAAATCTCTGGGACACTATGAAGGCAGTGCTAAGAGGAAAGTTCATAGCATTAAGCGCTTTCATTAAAAGAAAAAAAAAGTCAAAAAATAAATGACATGACATTGCATCTAAAAGCCCTAGGAAAAGAAGAACAAATCAACACCAAAAGCAGTAGAAGACAGGAAATAATTGAAATCAGAGCTGAAATCAATGAAATTGAAACAAAAGAAACAATTTAAAAAGAATGACAATACAAAAAGCTGATTCTTTGAAAAAATAGAATTGAAAAACCCATTGCCATTCTAATGAAAAGAAGGAGATAGAAAACACAAATTACTAAAATTCGTGATGAAAAAGGAAAGATCACGACAGACACTACAGAAATACAAAAGGTAATTAGAAACTATTTTGAAAATTTATACTCCAGTAAAATAGAAAATCCCAAAGACGCCAACAAATTTCTAGAGGCATATGATCTGCCCAAACTGAATCAGGAGGACATACATAATTTAAACAGATCAATTCAAGAAAGGAAATAAAAGACGTCATCAAAAGCCTACCAACCAAGAAAGGCCTGGGGCCAGATGGTTTCTCAGCTGAGTTCTATAAGACCATCAGAGAAAAATTATTAACAATACTCCTCGAATTATTTCATGAAATAGAAAAGGAGAGAACTCTTACAAATCCATTCTAGGAAGCTAGTATCACCCTAATACCAACACCAGACAAAGACTCATCAAGGAAAGAAAACTTCAGACCAATATCTCTGATACACGTAAATGCAAAAATTGTCAATAAAATTCTGGAAAATCACATACAAAAACATATTAAAAAGTTAGGACACCACGATCAAGTGGGATTCATGCCAGGGATGCAAGGTTGGTTCAACATATGGAAATCAATAAACATAATTCACCACACCCATAGGCTCAAAAATAAGAATCATATGATTATATCAGTAGATGCAGAGAAAGCATTTGACAAAATACAGCATCCATTCATGTTCAAAACACAAGAAAAACTAGGAATAGTAGGAACATACCTCAACATAGTAAATGCTATATATACTAAACCCAAGGCCAATCTGATTCTAAATGGAAAAAAAATTGGAAGCATTTCCTCTAAACACTGGAACAAGATAGGAATGCCCTCTTTCACACTTCTATTTAACACAGTCCTTAAAACTCTAGCCAGAGCAATTAGACAAAAGAAATTAAAGGGATATGAATAGGAAAAGAAAAACTCAAACTATCATTGTATGCTTATGACATGATTCTACATTTAGAGGATCCAAAACCTAAGAGTCATTGGGATACAGGAAGGTATAGAGGTCCAAACCAAAGGAATGAGCAATCTATTCAATGAAATAATACGAGAAAACTTCCCAGACTTGAAGAATGAGACAGAATCCCAAATCCTAGAAGCCTACAGGACGCCGAATGTGCAAAATCATAAGAGATCCACACCTAGACACATTATAATGAAGATGCCAAACATACAGAATAAGGAGAATTTTAAAAGCTACAAGAGAAAGGAAGCAGATTACATTTAGGGGTAAACCAATCAGGATAACAGCTGATCTTTCAACACAGACTCTGAAAGCTAGAAGATCCTGGAATAACATATTTCAAACACTGAAAGAAAATGGGTTCCAACCAAGAATTGTGTATCCAGCGAAATTAAGCTTCAGGATGGAAGATGAAATTAAAACCTTCCACGATAAACAAAAGTTAAAAGAATTTGCAACTAGAAAACCATCTCTTCAAAACATCCTTGGCAAAACATTACAGGAAGAGGAAAAGGAAAATAACAATGAAAACCAACAGTGGGAGGTAGTACAGTAAAGGGGGGAAAATAATCAAAGACGAAAAACAAACCATGTTAAGTAACATAAATAAACAAATATGGCTGGAAGAACAACCCATATCTCAATAATAACCCTAAATGTTAATGGCTTAAACTCACCAATTAAGAGACACAGGCTAGTAGAATGCATCACAAAATAAGACCCAACAATATGCTGCCTACAGGAGATGCATTTGATAGGAAAAGACATACATAGACTGAAGGTGAAAGGCTGGGAAAAATCATATCACTCTTATGGACTTCGGAAACAAGCAGGAGTGTCCATACTCGTATCAAATAAAATAGATTTCAAGCCAAAGTTAATCAAAAGGGATAAAGAGGGACACTACATACTGCTCAAGGGAACCATACACCAACAAGACATAACAATCATAAATATATATGCCCCAAACAATGGTGCAGCTATGTTCATCAAACAAACTCTTCTCAAGTTCAAGAGTCTAATAGATCACCATACAATAATCATGGGAGACTTCAACACACCTCTCTCATCACTGGACAGATCTTCCAAACAAAAGTTGAATAAGGAAACTATAGAACTCAATAACACAATTAATAACCTAGACTTAATTGACATATATAGAATATACCACCCAACATCAAGCAGTTACACTTTTTTCTCAGCAGCACATGGATCCTTCTCAAAAATAGATCATATATTATGTCACAGGGCAACTCTTAGCCAGTATAAAGGAGTAGAGATAATACCATGCATCTTATCTGATCATAATGGAATGAAACTGAAAATCAATGATAAAAGAAGGAAGGAAAAAACATGCATCACTTGGAGAATGAACAATAGGTTACTGAACGATCAATGGGTTATAGAAGACATCAAGGAGGAAATTAAAAAATTCTTAGAGATAAATGAAAACACAGACACAACATATCGGAATCTATGGGACACATTGAAAGCAGTTCTAAGAGGAAAATTCATTGCTTGGAGTTCATTCCTTAAAAAAAGAAAAAAACCAACAAATAAATGATCTCATACTTCATCTCAAAATCCTAGAAAAAGAAGAGCAAAACAACAGCAAAAGAAGTAGAAAGCAAGAAATAATTAAAATCAGAGCTGAAATTAATGAAATTGAAACAAAAGAAACAATTGAAAAAATTGACAAAACTAAAAGTTGGTTCTTTGAAAAAATAAATAAAATCGACAGACCCTTAGCCACGCTAACGAAGAGAAGAAGAGAGAGAACTCAAATTACTAACATACGGGATGAAAAAGGCAATATTACAACAGACACTTCAGAAATACAGAAAACAATTAGAAATTATTTTGAAAACCTATATTCCAATAAAATAGAAGATAGTGAAGACATCGATAAATTCCTTAAGTCATATGATTTGCCCAGACTGAGTCAGGAGGAAACTCACAACTTAAACAGACCAATATCAATAGATGAAATAAAAGAAGCAATCAAAAGACTTCCAACCAAGAAAAGCCCAGGACTGAATGGGTATACAGCGGAGTTCTACAAAACCTTTAAAGAAGAATTAATACCAATACTTTTCAAGTTATTTCAGGAAATAGAAAAAGAGGGAGCTCTTCCAAATTCATTCTATGAGGCCAACATCACCCTGATTCTGAAACCAGACAAAGACACCTCAAAGAAAGAAAACTACAGACCAATATCTCTAATGAACCTAGATGCAAAAATCCTCAATAAAATTCTGGCGAATCGGATACAAAGGCACATCAAAAAAATTGTGCACCATGATCAAGTAGGATTCATCCCTGGGATGCAAGGCTAGTTCAATATACGGAAATCAATAAATGTTATTCACCACATCAATAGACTTAAAGATAAGAACCATATGATCATCTCGATAGATGCAGAAAAAGCATTCGACAAAGTACAGCATCCCTTTATGTTCAAAACTCTAGAAAAACTAGGGATAACAGGAACATACCTCAATATTGTAAAAGCAATCTATGCTAAGCCTCAGGCTAGCATCATTCTGAATGGAGAAAAATTGAAGGCATTCCCTCTAAAATCTGGAACAAGAGAGGGATGCCCTCTCTCACCACTTCTGTTCAACATAGTTCTTGAAACACTGGCCAGAGCAATTAGACAGACGAAAGAAATTAAAGGTATAAAAATAGGAAAAGAAGAACTTAAATTGTCACTATTTGCAGATGACATGATTCTATACCTAGCAGACCCAAAAGGGTCTACAAAGAAACTATTAGAGCTAATAAATGAATTCAGCAAAGTGGCAGGATATAAAATCAACATGCATAAATCAAAGGCATTCCTGTATATCAGCAACAAATCCTCTGAAATGGAAATGAGGACAACCACTCCATTCACAATATCCTCAAAAAAATAAAATACTTGGGAATCAACCTAACAAAAGAGGTGAAAGACTTATACAATGAAAACTATAGAACCCTAAAGAGAGAAATAGAAGAAGATCTTAGAAGATGGAAAAATATACCCTGTTCATGGATAGGCAGAACTAACATCATCAAAATGACGATATTACCAAAAGTTCTCTATAGGTTTAATGCAATGCCAATCAAAATCCCAACGGCATTTCTTGTAGAAATAGATAAAGCAATCATGAAATTCATATGGAAAAATAAAAGACCCAGAATAGCAAAAACAACTCTAAGCAGGAAGTGTGAATCAGGCGGTATAGCTATACCAGATCTCAAACTATACTACAGAGCAATAGTAACAAAAACAGCGTGGTACTGGTATCAAAACAGGCGGGTGGACCAATGGTACAGAATAGAGGACACAGAAACCAATCCACAAAACTACAACTATCTTATATTTGATAAAGGGGCTAAAAACATGAAATGGAGAAAGGATAGCACCTTCAACAAATGGTGCTGGGAAAACTGGAAATCCATATGCAACAAAATGAAACTGAATCCCTTTCTCTCGCCATGCACAAAAGTTAACTCAAAATGGATCAAAGAGCTTGATATCAAATCAGAGACATGGTGTCTGATAGAAGAAAAAGTTGGCTATGATCTACATACTGTGGGGTCGGGCTCCAAATTCCTCAATAGGACACCCATAGCACAAGAGTTAATAACAAGAATCAACAAATGGGACTTACTCAAACTAAAAAGTTTTTTCTCAGCAAAAGAAACAATAAGAGAGGTAAATAGGGAGCCTACATCCTGGGAACAAATCTTTACTCCTCACACTTCAGATAGAGCCCTAATATCCAGAGTATACAAAGAACTCAAAAAATTAAACAATAAGAAAATGAATAACCCAATCAACAAACGGGCCAAGGACCTGAACAGACGCTTCTCAGAGGAGGACATACAATCAATCAACGAGTACATGAAAAAATGCTCACCATCTCTAGCAGTCAGAGAAATGCAAATCAAAACCACCCTAAGATACCATCTCACTCCAGTAAGATTGGCAGCCATTCTGAAGTCAAACAACAACAAGTGCTGGCGAGGATGTGGGGAAAAGGGTACACTTGTACATTGCTGGTGGGACTGCAAATTGGTGCAGCCAATTTGGAAAGCAGTATGGAGATTTCTTGGAAAGCTGGGAATGGAACCACCATTTGACCCAGCTATTCCCCTTCTTGGTCTATTCCCTAAAGACCTAAAAAGAGCATGCTATACGGACACTGCTACATCGATGTTCATAGCAGCACAATTCACAATAGCAAGACTGTGGAACCAACCTAGATGCCCTTCAATAGACGAATGGATAAAAAAAAATGTGGCATTTATACACAATGGAGTATTACTCTGCATTAAAAAAATGACAAAATCATACAATTTGCAGGGAAATGGATGGCATTAGAGCAGATTATGCTAAGTGAAGCTAGCCAATCCCTATAAAACAAATCCCAAATGTCTTCTTTGATATAAGGAGAGTAACTAAGAACAGAGTTGGGAGGAAGAGCATGAGAAGAAGATTAACATTAAACAGGGGTGAGAGGTGGGAGGGAAAAGGAAAGAGAAGGGAAATTGCATGGAAATGGAAGGAGACCCTCATGGTTATACAAAATTACATACAAGAGGAAGTGAAGGGAAAGGAGGAAAAAACAAGGGGGAGAAATGAATTACAGTAGATAGGGTAGAGAGAGAAGATGGGAGGGGAGGGGATGGGGGATAGTAGAGGATAGGAAAGGCAGCAGAATACAACAGACACTAGTATGGCAATATGTAAAACAGTGGATGTGTAACAGATGTGAAGCTGCAATCTGTATATGGGGTGAAAATGAGAGTTCATAACCGACTTGAATAAAAGTGTGAAATATGATATGTCAAGAACTATGTAATGTTTTGAACAACCAACAATAAAAATTTTAAAAAAAATATGTAAGCTAATGGAAAAAAAAAGTCCACCAGAAAACTTCTAGAACTAGTAAATGAATTCAGCAAAGTAGCAGGATATATATATATATATATATATATATGTATATATATATATATATATATATATCCATTTCTATACATCACTGATGAATCCTCTGAATGAGAAATTAGGAAAACTACCCCATTCACAATCTCCTAAAAAATAAAATAAAATAAAATACTTGGGAATCAATTTAACAAAGAGGTATAAGACCTTGACAAGGAAAGTACACTATGATCAAGTGGGATTCATGAACACTAAAGAAAGAAATTGAAAAAGACCTTAGAAGATGTAAAGATCTCCCATGCTCTTGGATAGGCAGAATTAATGTTGTCAAACTGGCCATACTCCCAAAAAGCACTATACACATTAAATGTGATACCAATTAAAATCCCAACATTATACAGCATAGAAATATAAAAAGCAATCGTGAAATTCATTTGGAAAAATAAGAGACCCAGAATGAGCAATGCAATCCTTAGCAAGAAGAGTGAAATAGATGGCATCACCCTACCAGTTGTTAAACTATACTACAGAGCAATAGTAACAAAAGTGGCATAGTATTGGCACCAAAACAGACATGTAGACCAATGCTACAGAATAGAAGACACAAAAACAAACCCACATAAATACAGTTATCTCATACTAGATAAAGGCATATATATGCCTTTAAAAACTTGGAATGGAACCATCATTTGACACAGCTATCCTACCCCTTGTTCTGTATGCAAAGGACTTAAAAATAGCATACCACAGTGACACAGCCATGTTTATAGCAGCATAGTTCACAATAGCCAAACTGGGGAACCAATCTAGATGCCCTTAAATAGATGAATAGATAAGTAACTTGGAATATTACTCATCAATCAAAGAGAATAAATTATGTCATTTTCAGGTAAATGGATGGAGTTGGAGAATATCATACTAAGCAAATTAAGCCAATCTCAAAAATACTAAAGGCCAAATGTTTTCTCTGATAAGTAGATGCTAATCTATAATGGGAGGGAGGGCATGGGATGAGTGGAAGAACTTTTGAGTTGGGTAAAGGGGAGGGAGGAAAGGGGAGGAAGCATGGGGATATAGATGCTAATCTATAATGGGAGGGAGGGCATGGGATGAGTGGAAGAACTTTTGAGTTGGGTAAAGGGGAGGGAGGAAAGGGGAGGAAGCATGGGGATAGGAAAGACAGTGGAAAGAAATGGACACCATTGCCCTAGGTACATGTATGTTTGCACAAATGGTTTGACCCTACTTCCTGTGCAATCAGAGAAGTGAAAAATCATGCCCTATTGGTGTACAATGAATTCAACAGCATTATGTTGTCATGTATAACTGATTAGAATAAATAAATAATTTTTAAAAATATGGTAGACATGACAGAGATCATATGGCCCAACCATAGAACCTAAAATATTTGCTCTCTGGCCCTTTACAAAAGGAATTTGCTAATCCTTAGGACAGAGCATGAAGAGAACACACATCAGAGGATGAGGTATTAAATACAAATATGATTATCACAGGATATTTATGCAAGAGAAATGAGAAAGCTCATCTTACCAGACATATAAGGATAATTTATTTCAAATGTTTAAAAAACTGTAGAGAAATTTTAGGTTTCTGAATGAGCACATTTATCTTTGTTCATGCAATGTTACATCTCAAATTTTAGGATTCAGTCCTTCCCAATTAATCTCCTACCAAAAAATGACAGATTTAGTGCATCTGTACACCACCTTCCATTTATAATTTTGCAATAATTAATTAACAGAATAGATGGTGGAATGAGATGGACATCATTACCCTACGTACGTGTGTGACTGTACATATGGTGCAATGCTACATCATGTACAACCAGAAAAATGGTTGTGCTGCAACTGTGTACAATGAATCAAAATGCATTCTGTTGTCATATTTACTTAATCAAAATAAATAAATTAGTAAAAAATATTTAATAAACAACACATTTGGGGCATGATTCTTAGTTATATGTGTCTAGTGGTTACAAAACAAAAGCAATTATTTTAAGGACACATAGGATCCAAAGAGAAAGAATTTAATAAAAGTAACTGGTTAACAGTTAACAGATCATTGACAAAGCAAGACAGGTTGAGGAGGCAACTCTGAGATCAGAAAAGCAGAATGTTGCTTCTAACACAAGAAGAGAGATTAAAGTATGAGTGAGGAATTATGATTAGAAACACAAACAAGTGCTGGTCAGGAGGACCTAAACCCACAGATGAAGGAGCTGCTTCAAAGGGCATGGGGCAATAGTTCTGAAACATTACTCCAAACAGGGACAGGATAAAATGATACCACAAGTTTTCCCCTCTACTCTCCAATTACCCATACTTGATAAACATACACAAAAGCCAGAAGGCAAAGAAGCATAGGAAATCCAGTTCCCTGTGAAACAAGCCAGAACAGGGACTCCTAAGAACACTTAGGTGAGTGACTGACTCAAAATATAAATACTAAGGAACACAAAATAAAACAATCAAAAATAGGGTAAATGATGTCCATCTCATTTCACCAAAAATAAATATGAGAAAAGAAAGTAGATGATGGATCAAAATGATCTAATATATAAGCAAAAATTATAAAGAGAAAATAGAAACAAAAAATTAACAAAAATCATTTCTTCACTTGTATTATTTTTCTCTTACCCCTCCTTTCCTCTTATATGTGATTTTGTATAACCCTGAGGATCACCTTCCAATTCCATGCGATTTCCCTTCTCTCTCCCTTTCCCTCCCACCTATCATCCCTGTTTAATGTTAATCTTCTTCTCAAGCTCTTCGTCCCTACCCTGTCCTTGGTTACTCCCCTTATATCAAAGCAGTCATTTGGCATTTGTTTTTTAAGGATTGGCTAGGTATACGGGGTAAAAATGGGAGTTCATAACCCACTTGAATCAAATTGTGAAATATGATATATTAAGAACTTTGTAATGTTTTGAACGACCAACAATAAATTAAAAAAAAAATAAAAAATTAACAAAAAAATAATATAGCATAATTTCTCAGGTTAGAAGTTAATTAATTTCGACATAGAAAGGGCTTCAATATAACCAGAACACTGGATGACAAAAGATACCATGTAAGGATAAAAATCTCTTGGATATCTCTACAAAGAAAACAAGTAAGCCACACACTAGTGAATGAGAATAATAAAAATGCCCTTTAATTTCTGAAGAGAGGTAAAAGACAACAGAGAGGACTTCAAAAGTTCAAGCCATATGTTTTAAAAAATTGAAATTCACCAAGCTTTTAAAAATATTTATTGCAGCCAGGCATGGTGGCAAATGCCTGTAATCCCAACGACTTGGGAAGCTGAGGCAGGAGTATCATGAGTTCAAACTCAGCCTCAGCAACTTAGCAAGGCCCTAAGCAACTCAGAAAGACCCTGTCTCTAATAAAATATAAAAAAGGGCTGGGGATGTGGCTCCATGGTTAAGCACCCCCGAAGTTCAATCCCTGGTACCTATTTATACTTTACATTTTCTCTCATGCAGTTCTTATACAGTTTGCATCCCATAACTGTTTCTCAGTAAATATATGTTGATTATATACAAATATATTCTATCAGGATGAGTGAGCAAAACCACAAAAGAGGAAGACACATATTCTGAAGGAGACAAGACTAAATATTCTCAAAACACAGGGGTGTAGACTGTCTAATAGAAACTGGTAAAAAAGGAAAGTTCTCCAGAATGTCCCCGGAGTAGAAAAGAGGAACTAAAAAAGCTGAACTTCCTTACACTGAAAATAAAAAACTGCTTATGCTGAGGACAGACACCACAGAAATTCAGACAGACAAGTTCTCTGGCTAACTAAATTATATATAGTTTATATATATATATATATATATATATATCTTGACTTTTGCCCTATTTTGCCTCCTGTCTTTTATAAAAACTTTCCCACTCTCCTGAGCTGGCCTTTCCTGCCCCCAAAGGAGATCTGAGACAGAAATTTCTCCTCTATCTTCCTCAAAGCAGGCTGTGAATAGACTTATTTTTCTGCCACCTGCCTCAGAAATTTTCATGAGGTGATGAGCAGTAAAGCCATTTCCTGAAGGAACAGAAATTCTGAAACGTGGAAAAGTAGAGACAATTTGTAATTTTATTACAGAATTTTAACAAAATCAATATCATGTAATTATTTAAATTCTGCAAAAACCAAACATTACAGGTAATTTGATCTTAGTTCATTATTTGGCTCAGGAGTGAACAGAATAATTCCAATACATTATGAAGTTACAGAGGAAGAATGAAAGAGGCAGAATGCAGATGTGATTAGCTATTAGCGTGAACTTCAATGAGAGGAAGATGACAAGATAATCCTACATTTGAATACTCAAGAAACTTTATGGGCATAGTCTTTAAAAATATAGTATAACAAACTATTCCTACAGATGTAAATAAAGGGGATCTTTATAGACACAAAATACACACTGTGGCATTAATATAAAAGTTTTTAAAACTGTGAAACTAATCAAGAGCTATGGGTGTTAGAATTGGATTTCCATTTTTATGCATAGTAAGTGGGAGGAGGCATGATCAGAGGGGTCTTTTCCAGTATTATTAATGTCTTATTTTGTGATCTTTGTGATGCATATACGTATGTATTGATTGTAAAAATTAATTATGACTTGTATAATTTTCTTTATATATATGTACTTTATGATGAAAGTTTTAAGCTGGGTGCAGGGGCTCACACATGCAATCCCAGGGGTTCAGGAGGCTGAGGCAGGAGGATCAAAAATTCAAAGCCAGCCTCAGCAACTTAGTGAGATCCTAAGTAACTTAGTGAGATCCTGTGTCTAAATAAAAATATTTAAATAGGGCTGGGGATGTGGCTCAGTGGTTAAGTGCCCCTGGGTTCAGTCCCTTAAAACAAAATGAACAAAGAGTTATACAACAGCAAGAAACTTTTTAAGAATTGAAGAAGAGGATTTGAGGGATGTAGATTATTCATGTGTCTGATCTATCAAGTTTTTTCAGTATTAATCTTGTAATAACAGTTTGTATTAGTAATTTGTGTAAATATTGCATTTATAAGAATATATGCATTACTTGATAATTATAAAAAGTTCAAAAGATAACGTTTTACCCTGGAGTTGCATGCTTCAACATGCATATATAGTTTAAGAAATTATTGCAAATAGTGCTAAGATGACATATAAAAGAAGTAAAAATAAAAAAATATATCTATATTCGTAAAAATAGCATAAAGTATACACAAAACAGTAATCACCAAGTCATGATTTTTTCAATTTCTTGAACTTGAAGGAATTATATAGGAATCTTTACATTTGCTCTAAGTATTTACTTAAAAATCTGAAGCAGTTTTCATGAATATTATGACCAGCTGGTGAATGGGTATACTATTTGTCTTATACTACTTCTGCTTGAAACTTATAAACATTTTTTAACATTCTAATATTTTGTTCTGACAAAACAACAACAAATATACAAAAACTGAAAAAGGAAGTTGTTGTAAACCAAATACTTTCATTAATATTCATAAAATGTAGTATAAGTCTTAAAAGTAGTAATGTATAAAGAAGGATAAAACTTACATACCATAGCAACACCTGCATCATAGTTTTTATTGCATATTGTTCCAGGAAATGTTGCTCCCATATATTTAGGATGTTTCCTGTAACTACATCATTATAGTATTGCTTTTTTAT
Source organism: Spermophilus citellus (assembly GCF_964194105.1). Lineage (NCBI taxonomy): Eukaryota > Metazoa > Chordata > Mammalia > Rodentia > Sciuridae > Spermophilus > Spermophilus citellus. Next base: position 94,847 of record NW_027673068.1, read on the forward strand.
TAAGTTTGCTATTCGGAACATTATAATCTTATATATTAAGTTAAATATATCATAAAATTTGGAAAATGACTTTGTAAACATACTAAGTTCCAATCTGGATAATACCCAATACATTATACAAAATGCTCAAATTATTGAAAACTGTCTCATTTAAATACCAACTTTCCTCACCTAAATCCTAGATTTGATGTATTTTATTATCTCAAATTCAACTTACTTACATTTATTATACATTCACTGTTTTGATCTCTAAATGTTAAAAAGAAGATAATTTTTAACTTGAGGAAGAAGCAAACTTACCTGTCCTAAAGAGAAGCTTTTATTTAAAATTAAATTATTACACATTTCACACACACACACACACACACACACACACACCAAATCCATTTGTTTGTTTTGATTTGGGGGATTTTTGATACTGAGGGTTGAACACAGGGGTACTTGACCACTGAGATAAATCCCTAGTCCTTTATTTATTTATGTATTTTTAAATGTTAAGACAGGGTCTCTCTAAATTGTCCAAGCTGCCCATGAACTTGTGATCCTCCCGCATCTGCATCAGCCTCTTGAGTCTCTGGGATTATGCATATACCCCACATACCAGGTCCCACAAATCCTTTTTAGTTGAAAACTAGACATGAAATACATTAACATAAATGAAGTCACCAAGATGGGAAATTTAACTGAACAGTGTCCTTTTTACATCCTTAATAAATTACAAATAATGGTGATATTATAAAAGTTAATGAAATGCAGATTATTTTCATATTAATTGTACTTTAAAATACACTGATAGAAAATTAACTGCTATTACTTTTATTTTAATGATATTTCTAACTACATCATCACCTCCCTGGCAAAAGGTATACACATATGTGTATATATATGTGTTTATACACATATATATATGCACAAACACACATATATATGGGCTTATATATAACACACATATATAAACATTTTTAAAAGCTCCTATAGAAAATTGAGGAACACAATATATTTACCAATTTATTAACTTAATGAAATTATTATGCATTTGTCTTTAATAATGTAGAACATTGTGCTTACATAAGTAAATGAGCTATGTCATGGGGCCGTAGGATAAGATAGTTCCGTTTCCATGCTAAAAATCTTTGTAATACGTCATCAGCATCCCCACTGGTAGAAATTTGGTTTTTATGTGACCATAATTCCAAGGAAGACAGCATAACAGTCAATTTGAACTGGGTAAACATCTAAAAATAAGATTCAGGATGTATTTTTCAAGCACATAATCATTATATTAAAAGGGTACATAGAATATAAAAAGTTCATTTGAGTATTTTGAGTATTAAGTTAATAATAGGTATTCAAGTCATTAATTGGCCAGAATAAAATGAAAAGTATTTTCAATTATTTTTTCATAAAATTGGAAATATGAAAAGTTTAAAACTTACAGTGTTGACAAGCCCAATAATCTGGACAACTTTCTGTGTTACAGCCATTATTTCAGATCCCATATAATCATACTGAAAAACAAGTTTCAGTTTTTAGGATTTTTTAAAAATACAAAGATAGCAATTTTTTAGATGGTGAACCTATCTTGATGATACCAGGCAGGAAAACAATTGTTTGTGTCACACATTTTAAAACATGCTACCAGAAAGATAATAAATTTATAATTATATAAAACAACAAAAATAAAGCATACATGGGCATTTAAAATGGATTCCTGTTTTATATGGTAGTGACACTTCATGACCAATGTAAATCCATATCAAGTATAACCACAAAAATGGGATCCTAATTGGAATAAGGTATACTTATTCTACATATGTATTTTCTGCTAACATGGAAAAATAATTTTAAAAGATACTCTCAAGTGGTTAACGAATACTAAAACAATTCTGCAGACTTCTCCCTATCATAGAGGAACTTCTTGAGTCAGGCATTTTCTATGAAACAGAGGGAATCAAAGTATGTCTCACTACATGCTTGGGAAATTAAGAAGAGTAAATAAACAAAGAAACAGAAATATTAATTGAAATTCAAAAACCTATCAATAGCAAGAAAGGCAGAAGTCACCAAGGTGTGTCACAAAGGAGTCGATAAGGTTTACAGAGAACAAAGAGAAGAAAATACAAAAGGACACAAGAAACATAATGCCCTTTATTTTTCGCAAATTCTGGAGAAGATATAGTTTCATATCTGGGGCTTAATGAATATCCTTCATCATTTCATTTTTTTCATTATGGAAAATGTTTAATACCTCTGTCAAAATCACCAATCTTACAAGTTGAAAATAAGGATTTCTACCAAGTATAGCTGTATATATATTCCTGGATGTTGATTCACCATTGGAATAGTTAATAAATTAGGTCCACTTCTTACAGAGGTTGAAAAAACAGCAATGTCAAAATAACCATGTATTTCTATTGCTTGAATTTAAAATTAAATATACTCTAGGTACAATATTTTCTCTGTTATACAAAAGATATTGCATCTGGTAGATGGTAGATAGATGAAAAACATACAAATAAGAAAAATACTAATTTGTAATAATCTGTAAATACTTAACCTTATCAAATAATAGATAAATAGTTTTCTACATTAGATGTCATAACAACTCAAGTGGTATTGTGAGGTCCAAAAGTTCGTAAGCTGTTTGTCAATATGTAAGAGAAACACAACAGTGCTCAATCAGTAGAAAATGTTACCTATCATCAAAATATGTTGAACAAAATTGAGACAATTAAAAGAAGAAATTCAGTGAGATCAAACTCTCATCATTTTGTAATGACAGCAGTTGTCCTTCAGACTTCTAGGCCTGAATCACACAACTTTAACAAGCTGATAAAACCTAGCTATTTCTCTAAATATCTTTTCCATGAATTTTTTTCTCAACAAGTACTACATCTCTCCCTATTCTATAGTTTTATTTGATATACATTTCCATGGATGTACATAATGCATCATAGTGTAATTCTCTTGTTCCATATCTGTACCTTCCATTAACAGGTGCCCTCTTCATCTGCGGATGTAGTTTAGTGGTAGAGCATTTGCATGGTGTGCACAACAATCTGGGTTCATCCCCAGGATCACACACACACACACACACACACACACAAATAAAAGAAGGAAGCCAGGTGCAAGCTAGTAATTCCAAACTACTTGGGAGGCTGAGGAAAGAGGACTACAAGTTCAAGGCCAGCCTAGGCAATTCAGTGAAACCCTGTCCCAAAGTAAAAAGGGCTGCGGGGTGCAGCTCAGGGTAGTTTTCCCCTTGGGTTCAATCCCTAGTACCATGTCTGGGCTGCACACACATACACAAAAAGAAAGAAAAAAAGTGAGTTCTTTAAGGCAGAATTTCTAATGACTGTGTGCTTACCAAATAGTTGACAAAAACCATGTGTGCTCAAAGAAAACAATATGGCCATAGTAGGTGAAGAGAAGGGAAAGATTGTCACAGGTGAGGTCAAAAAGATACAGGCTGAGCTGGGGTTAGGAGAGGCAGGTGTGTAGGACACTCTAGGATAGTTTGGGCTTTTACTCATAATGGGAGGTAAAGACCACACGTTGTTTATCTAACACTCATAATGTAAAGTGACTTTATTTGGAAATACTGAAAAAATCCATGATGTCTTTAAAATTACCATCAAATTTTAATTCAGAGGAAGGAAGGAAGAAAGGAAGGGTAAGAAAAAGAAAGCAAAAGAAAAGAAGGAAAACATTACTTACCAAAGCTTTTTCCACTACAATGTGCATTTCTAAATATTGGGGTAATAGTTTTGAAATAAATTTTTCCTGAAAAAACAACAAAAACAAATGCATTATCAAATATCATATGTATAAAATTTGTTAACAGCAAAAGGTGGGATACAAAGAGGACAAAAATTTTAGACATAAAAATTAATAGTGAAGTATAAAATTTCACTTCAAAATATTTTAGGCATAAAAGATTTACAGTAATCCTGCTGGAGTAATGTATTCTCTTAGGACTACATGAAAAAGAGAGTTTGTTAAAAGACATCAGTTCTTTGTCTTCATCTTAAGACCTGTCTACACTGCCAGGTCACACTTGAGAATTCTTCACTGATTATCCTCCTAAAGACTATGGTAACATCAACTATGGCTCACTGAGAATCTTTCATTTATTCAGTCGGAAAGTATAGGAAATTATGTCTTCTACAATCTTCCAACACTTGAGAATGTATGGTCTACACAGAAATTCAGGTGAATAATTTTGTTTGCCTATTAACCATGTGGGTACACAGGAAAAAACACAGTGCAAAATGTCAGAAATTATTCAATCATTGCAGAACACAGGTCATGTGTGGCTCACTTGATAGGATATGTCCTCCCCACCCACCCCCCTTTCTCCCACCATATCTCTCTCTCTCTCTCTCTCTCTCTCTCTCTCTCTCTATATATATATATATATATATATATATATATATATATATATATATATTCCCCCTCCCCCAATACTTGGGATTGTACCCAGGGCACTCTAGCACTAAGTCACATCCCCCAAGTCCTTTTTGTTGTTTTTATTTTGATACCGTGTCTTGCTAAATTGCTGAGGCTGGCCTCAAAATTGTGAACCTCCTGCCTCAGCCTCCCAGGTCAGAGGCATTGCGGGTGTACCCCACTGTGCTTGACCATGACGCAATATTCTTGATCGTCTCAAGATGGTCATCTCTATATCATCCATTTATTATACCACATGTTAGCACTTCACATTTTTCTCCTTTTCTAATGTAATCATTTAATGCTATAAAATTTCTTCTTACTACTGTTTTGTGCCACACAATTTTTGAGCTCTTTCATTTTTTGCTTATTTCAGTACATATTTTTACTTTCTTTCAAAACTTCCTTTTTGACCAACCTTTTACTTATAAGGGTTTTGTTTTGCATGAAATATCTTTCATGTCCTTTTCTCTTTAACCTGCCTCTTTCTTACATTTAAGAAAATTTGTCATTACTTTTATATTATATTGTAAATACCTTTATATTATATTATAAATAGTCATTACTTTTACATAAACTTTGCCAATCTTAGCTTTTACATTGGTGTATTTAGACCATTCATACTTAAAGTTATTTTTGATGTTGGGGCTTAATTAGCTTACCATGTTACTATTTGTTTGTTCTCTCTTTTTTTCACTGTTTTAATATTCTTTTCATTTTTTTTCCTACTGTGGGTTACTTTAAAATGTCGATAACTTATTTTTATTTATCTATTTTTAAGAATATGTTTGTGTATGGACTTTTCTCAGGGAGATGCTCTAGTGATTGGGTCATGTAACATGATATTTCTACTGGAATTGACAATTTATTAGTTTGAGTAAGATACAGAAAACTTACTCCTCTTCTTTGAGATATTTTATCTTCTCTTTATAATGTAGTTGTCTTAAATATATCTGCTAGGTACTCTGAAAAAACATCAGACAATGCTATCATTTTTACTTCAAGCATCTTTATAACTTCTAATTATTTTGTAACATTTTCTATTTTCTGTTTCTCTGCCAAGACTTTGTGTGTGTGTGTGTGTGTGTGTGTGTGTGTGTGTGTGTGTGTGTGTTGTGTTGCTGAGGATGGAATCCAGGGACCAGTGCATGTTAGGCAAATACTCTACCACTGAGGTACACTCCCAGCCCCATATTTTTAACCATTTCAAAGTATGTTCATAATTTCTTGTTTGAACTTTCTGTCAACACCTGTCAGATATTCCAAATTTTACATCATTCCATTCTTGACATTTGCTGATTATCTTCTCTCATTCAAGTAAAAATTTTCTCAATTTATGGTGTAAAAAATATTTTTCTATTGTTTTCTGGGTGCAGTTAGTATATAATGAGTCTCTGGATCTTATTTAAATGGTTTGGCATAACTTCTCTGATGCTGCATGGGTGAAAACAGCATTTGCTGCCTCATTACTGCTGCTAACTCAGCCTCCATGGGTGCCCTAAGCCTCCATTGATACCACCTAGCTAGAAGGGGGCTTATGACTGTTTCTACTACACATGTGGCCTTCAATAATACTTCTTGGAAGTTAGGCTTATTACCAACTGAGGTACACTCCCAGCCTTTTTCCAATGTAAGCATTTAACGCTATAAGAGATGGCAAAAACCAGTGGTTCCTACTCAGCTTTCTGACATACCTCAGAGTAGGGAATGGAAGTCTATGTTCCCTATACAGTTTCCAGTGACACCACAGAGAAAGGGGCACTACTACCATCAAGCAGAATCAAAGTACAGCACTGTACCTAACCTGCCGTGATACTATTTGTGCATATACAAGTAGACATCTTTGCCTGAAGGTGAGAATGCAAGTTTCCCCACTTGGCCATACTGAAAGAAATGAAGCGGAGAGAGGCACAATGTTTTTTTCAGCATTCTATGGAGTAGGATGGTTTTTCTTTGGAAGCTTTTGTTTTGCCATGTTGAAATTTTTCTGATACTTTTAACAAAGAGCAAATTTTTCTTTGTAATTTTTGTTTGCTTTTACCTACATTTGCAAGCTGTGGGCTTCTCCTGCATTCAAGGTTAAGAGCTTTGTAATGTTTTGAACAACCAATAAAAAAAATAAAATAAATTAAAAAAAAAGGTTAAGAGAGGGAAAAAAAGTGAAAACAAAGGCAGAGAGCTCACCACTGTCATACTGTTTCTTGTGTATAGAGGTGCCCAGCTTGTCTGCTTCCTACTGTTTGGCTTTAGAGTTCTTAGGTTTGTCTGGCATAATAATGTCTAGGATTTTTAAGGTATAGAGAAAATTAGTGATAGTGTATCTATCTTGTCTATATCCATAGTCCTTAAAAATTTTAGATTATTTAATAACAAGTCTTAATGATTATTGAAATTAATTTTGAATTTTAAGTATCTGATAATACTGACATAAAACTGATATTCATTAACTGTCAGTTTCTTTTTCAGCTAACAGTCATAATGCATTTGGAATTGTATCTTCAGTTGTTTTCCACTCAAGACTGAATTTGAACAATGAGCAAAGTGTTTGAAATATAATTGATATACATAAGAAGACTTGACTAAATTAGTGATATGGAAAAGAATATTCTAGTATTCTATAAATTCTAGAATCATTTTTAGGCAAAGTATTCAAAAAATTCTAACATTAAGTATATGCATATGCTACTTTAGCATAGTTTTGCTTTGTTATCTTCACATTGTCAAGTAGAAGATTCTGGCTTCCATGATGGAGAGTTAAGTGCTGACAAATACATACAAATAGCACAGCTATTATCAAATTTCTTGAGAAACAGGATTATACTAGGCATTTTGCTTTCATTTTGATTTTTAGCTCACTGCTGCAAAAAAATCCTTTTAGATTTTTAATTTCAGATCAGGGATATAAAAAAAACTGAAGAAAAAGCATTGCTTTCACATATATAATAGAGCAAAACCTGGAGAAACTACATTTTAGAGATTTTTTTCAATACTTGGAATTTAACCCGGGTTCTCTACTACTAAGCTGTAACCCTAGTCCTCTTATTTTGGTTTTTGTTTGTTTGTTTTAATGTTGGTGAGGCTGGCCTTGAACTTGTGATCTTCCTGCCTCAGGCTCTCTAGTAGCTGTAATTACAGGGCCAGCCATATTAGTGATTTTTATTCAATCTTTTAAGAGCTGAAATTGCAGTTTAAGATATTAACCTAATGTGAAGACAGAAATTCCCCTGCAGAGTGTAACAGGAATCAGACATTTACATACCTGCTGCCGAGGACACCAAGTGCCATGTAAGTTGATAAATATATCAGGTAGAATTTGGGATTGAATTTCTAAAGCTCAAGCTTCTACAAACCTAAAGGTCTATGAACTATAAAGATAATTGATTTCTGAGTTACTTACAGATTTTTTTTCCTCTAGGAATTCTATAAGCTACTAACAATAAAGAATGGAAAAAATGAGGGCTGGGGTTGTGGCTCAATGGTAGAGCACAAGACTTGTGCTGTGAGGCACTGGGTATTGTGTCCATCTAGAACTACAAAAAATATTTTAAAAAAAGAAAGGAAAAAAATGAAAAAGAGGTTGTTTTACTCAGTTTTTTCGCTGCTACGACTAAAGGACCCAATCAGAACAACTGTACAAGAGGAAAAGTTTATTTGAGGGCTCAAGGTCTCAGAGGTTCTAGTCCATAGAAGGCTGGATCCATTTCTTGGGGCTCAAGACGTGGCCGAACATCATGGTGGAAGGTAGAGTAGAGGGAAGCAGCTCACATCATGGTCATCTAGAAGTAGAGAGAGGCCTCTCCTTGCCAGATACCAATATATGTATCCCAAAGCCACACCCTAATTCCCACCTCCTCCAGCCACACCTTACCACTTCAGTTACCACTCAGTTAATCCCTGTCAGGTACAGTGCTGTACTTTGATTCTGCTTGATGGTAGTAGTGCCCCTTTCTCTGTGGTGTCACTGGAAACCATATAGGGAACATAGACTTCCATTCCCTACTCTGAGGTATGTCAGAAAGCTGAGTAGGAACACTGATTTGAGGCACCTCTTAGTTGGTAACAAGCCTCACTCCCAAGAAGTATTATTGAAGGCCACATGTGTAGTAGACACAGTCATAAGCCCCCTTATAGCTTGGTGGTATCAATGGAGGCTTAGGGCATTAATCCTGATAGGGATTAATTCATTGATATGGTTAAGACTCTCACAACCCAATCATTTCTCCTACGAACCTTCTTTCATTGTCTCAGATGTGAGCTTTAAGGGGACACCACATCTCAATCATAACAGATGTCATCTGGTGCTGGCTGGAAAGGGAGAACATCAAAATCTATTTCCAATATCTATTTCCTCCATATATAATTCCCTATAATAGAAAAGGATTGATCACCAGGGGAAAGGGCTAAGATGTTTGTAATCTGAAGATACTGGTGAAACCCATTACTGGGGGGTGGAAAAATGTTATACCTTGGCTGGGAGGGAAAGGAATACTTTCTAGATCCAGCATTATAGCCAAGAAGAAGAAGGGTAGGGATATTTGTGGATTATATCCCCAAAATCAAAATTCACAGTGCCTGCTAACACTGAATCTCAATCATAACACAAAACACTGCCCGTGTTCTCTGCCTCATTTCAAACCTGTGTTCTATGCTCAAATATATAAAGAAAAAAAAACAGTAAAGATAGCTGAAATCTCTAGAAGACTCAGATTTTGTCTGCAATAGAACAAAACAAAGCCAAGTAGAGACACCCAAAGACAAGCAAGAAACAGGCATCTCTATAGCAAATTGTTGTTCAATGTAAGCAAGATATCCCTAGGGAAATGTGAAGAAGCCTGTGGAACAATGGAGAAGCTACAACAACAACAAAGATCAAATATACCCAATCGTCTTACTAGATAACAATACTTTCAAACTAAAGACCTAGGCGAGAAAGAAAGTATACTCATCTCCGGTCCAAAAATTATTACTTCCTTATGCAATATGTCTAGTTTTTAAAAGAAAAAAAATAAGGATGATTACAGATAAGCAAGAAAAAGCACAATCTGAAAGATTCAGTAATCATAAAAACCAAACTGATAATGATACAGATGTTGAACCTATCAGAAACGGGATTTAAAACAATTTAAATTAATATTTTAAATGGTCTAGTAGAAAAGACTGTACAACATGCAAGATCAGATACTCAAATTCAATACCAAATACTGTTAGGTAGCAGTGTTTCATGAGTAGTGGGGTCAGGGGTTTAAGAAAATACTTAATACTGAGCCAATTAGTTAATTAACGGCCCTGTCTCAGTGGCACCACAAGGTATGATAAGATAACTATTTAAATACCCTTTCCTGATCTCATTTTTCTTACAACAGGAGGAAGATTGATAAATGCATGAGGTAAGAACCAAAGGGGATGGGTATACTCACTCAAAAGGACCTAATTGCTTAAACATCTAAATGAGACCTGCTCAAACATCAAACCAGAGATTCCTGACTTGGGAAAGGAGAATGATTCTGACCGGAGCTCACTAAGCATAAATTCTATAAAACAAATTCTAGTTAGAACCTGTCATCTGGATCAGGATGACCAAGAGTTGCCCTTAGATTATTCACACATGATATTAGTTTTATGATATCACAGTAAGTTATAGCTTTTCTCTCCCTCCTTATGGGTTTCTCTTAAATACCTATGAGATACAGAACATGTAGTAAAGATTTGGAAATCTAACGCAGTCAGTCAATCCAGAACTGAGAGGTAATACTCACGGCACCCTCTGAAAACTTCCCCTAAAAATCCCAATAAAACTAAAGAACAAAGGAGAAAATCATTGTTCTCCTCTTCAAGATGATCTACCCTGTCCCTTGGGGGTGACTTGTGTGCCTTTTTTCTTAATAAATTTTGCTACACTTTTACTATGTGGCATGTCTTACTTGAAATCATCTCCTGCAAGAACACAAAAGCCAAGAAAATGATGCAAATCTCTGTTAATAATACTTCCAGCATAACCACCCAATACAGAAAGAGGTTGTCAGTGTCTATCCTCATGTGTCTACAAATGGTACTTTCTCAATAAGAACTTTACATTTTGTTTTTATAAAGAGGTGTTGTTTACCTTACAATTAGAAAGGAACTAGAAAATAAAAAGGGGTTCTCTGTGCTTGCTTCTTAATCTTAAATGTTATTTAAAATTTTCTCAGAAACTTCTAGACAAAATTCCTGAGAATCTGAAAGCAAACAGTAGAAATTTACCAACAATTACAACTAATATATAACTTACAACAAAGCTTAAAAATGACTCACAAGGAAAATAGAATGGTGTGTTAATGGATATAAACTATAAATCCATGTCAGGACAAAAGATGTAGAATACAAGTTTTGGAGAAAACAAACATATAGATAGAACTCCTAAACATCTGTGGAACCCTACACTATACAACTGTATAATACAGAGAAACACACCCACTAAAATCACTGTCAGACATGATGAAATTCAATTGAAAATCAAAATCAAAAGTCTATCTAGAAAAATTCCAAAATACGTATACTTCTAAATGTTCTATGGGTTAATGCAGGAATTATAAAACACCTTATAATAAAACATTATAATTACATGCCACATAGAATTCATGAAATGGTGAAATCAGTTAAAAATGTGTAAGGAACTATAAATTCTAATATAAAATCAAGAGAACCCACAATAATTGTTAAACTCAAAATTTTCAGAACTTTATAAATTAACCACTGCTTATAGAATTCTAGAAAGTGGGCTTTCTTTCTTTCTGTTTTTTTCCTTCAAGAAATGGATTGATCTGGATAAAAGCAGTAAATTTGTGGGATTTAAGACCCATTACTGAGATAACAGAATAGGAAACTGCACACAATAAAGAACAAAGACAGAGAACAAGTTCAAAAATTTCCAAGGCAAATAATTACTCCACATAGCCAAAAAAAAGTGGGATAGGAGGGAGAACTGTATTTCCAGAACTACTATTATTTGGACCATCCAGTTTCTGATTTTGGGTGGGGTGGATGCAAAGAATCAAACCACTGTGGCCTAGACACAAGAAAAAAATAATCAATGCATCTGTCTGTCTATGTGGATGGCTAAATGTTGATCTTGAACATACTAGAAAAATTTGTTAGCTATTTTAATTAATTTCAAACAGCAAAAGGAAATCATGTATAAATAACTAATGGAAAGTATTGTAATGATATCTCCTGAGTGAAAATATATCAATTAAAGTATAGAAATGACAAAAATACATAAATTATGGATTTGAAAATATGCTAACTGAAATTAAATATTCATTGGAGAGGCACAAGAAAGGATTTGAGCAGACAGAAAAAAGATCAGTGGACTTGGAAACATGTCAGTTGATATGATATACTATGAGGAAGAGAAAGAAAAAAAAGAATGAAGAAAAATGAACAGAGCTTCAGAAACCTGGGAGACACTATCAATGTGTATTACACATATACATAATGAGAATACCAGAAGGAATCAAAGGAGTTAAAGTGGCAGGAAAATATTTGAAGAATTAATAACTCTAAACTTTCCAAATTTGATAAACAAACCAACAAATATGAATTCACACATTCAGGAAGCTCTATGAACTCCAAGTAGTATAAACATAAAGAAATACACTCAGACACATGATAAGCAAACAGTCATAAAAAAAATCTTGGAAAAAAAAACAGGAAGAGGTATCATCCTATACAAGGAAGCCTCAATAAGATTAATAACTCATTTTTCATCAGAGATCATTAAGGTCAAAAGGTGATGGGCCAAATGCATTGTGTTGAAAGAGACTGTCAACCAAAAAATCTATAAAAATATTAAGAGAGTTGAATAATGATTGCCTATTTTAGAAATATTTGATTAGGTAGCATGTACAGCTATGTGTCAGAATTCTAAAGGTAATTTTACCAGGCTTTTGGTAGTGATAGCGATTCTGTTCTTCCTGTAATGCTAAATTTATTTCAATAATAAATATTTTCTTTGAAAAAAAATAGAAAATAAAGAAACCTTGCATAATATATCAAGAAATGATACAATATAATTTTTCCAAATATTCTATATGAAATCTGTATATTTTATTTCAAGGTATAGAAAGCATAAATAAAATGTAATATTTCTATTCAGCAGCTAAGTAGTTTCTTTTCAGTATTGAAAATATTCTATAGAAGTAATTTCCTAGTATTTTATAACATCAGAATCACCACAGTTACCTGTGAGCTTAAATGAAATTTGTAGAGCTGGTCTTTCTGCCTAATATGGCTGTAATTATCTGCTAAGGTCAGTACATCTGGATTGCCATTTTTCACTTGGTAAATTATATGCTCAAATCTTGCTGAAGATTCCAGTGGTTCAATTCCATAGCTGATATTTTCAAACTGCAGAAATCCTCTGAATAAAAGCAATAATTACAAAATTTTAAAAAATGATCCCATCAAAGCTATATCTGAGATGTTGTGAGAAATTTTTAAAAAAATCATAGTAAAGCACATGTTTTTAACAGACTTTCTTTTCCTCTTTGGCTTTTGAAATCTACCACTAGTTAACAGATACCAAATCTGCTTTGATTTTTCTCAGAGTTTAAAGAAGTAAATGAGTGAACAATATTTTATAATTTCTGAATAACAACTACATTCATTCAAGATATATTAACTAGGGTCAAATCCTGCCAGGAATCAAGATACTCACTGAGAATTTCAAGAAAAAAAAATTCTTGTTCTTACAGAGGTGAAAGTAATTGATATCAGATACACAGAATGGATATCTAAAGAGATGCTTTTCTATGAAAATCATGTTCAGGCAATGCCAGTTTTTTGCACTGACATGAGTAAATACTGGAAATTAGGTGGCTATCATGAAAAATAAGTTTTTTCTCTACTCTAGACCTTTCTTCCTCTGATAAATCTATAAGTAAGTTTTCCAGCATCAGTGATGAAAATAACCTATTTGTACATTTTGTCTATTAAGAATCTTATTAACTTATGTCTGTTAATAAACTGAGGTCATATTGTATGTTTGTATTATATTTAAATAACTAAGGATATTTTCAATAGTTGATATAATAATAGAGATCGCAACAACAATATTTAGAGGGATATTGTAAAGTTTTCTTTTTTGAAAAGTATACATTTCTGCCCAGTGTTCTGGAAATGTCTCCGTTCAGGGTTCCCTGGACTGATGGCATTTGATTGGAACACTTAGATATTAACATTAAGACAAATCAAAGAAAGAGCATGTTAAAAGAAAGTTTCAGATTCTTCCTGATTTATGTCCACTAGCCACTGAGTTTCATTTTAAAGTGAATCCTACTTCCTTGCTATACAAATATTCTCTAAGATGCTCTGACCTGAGGCCAGAGCAGACATTGAGTGTCACAACAGAATGTGGAGATTCTGCAACATATCCTTGGTAATGGCAATGCATCTGAAAAACAGGATAAACAGTTAAATACATGAATTCTTTCTGAATAAAATAAGGTACTATCAAACATTTCAGAAGACTAAAGATATTAAAATATTTTTAATAATTAGAGCATAAATTATACAGAATTATACCAAATGCTTAGGTAAAAACACATTTGACAACTATCTTCATAACATATGCATGTCCATGAGTATTCCTTTGTACCTGGGTTTCATCTTTTTCACATGACATTTCCATGTACAACTGTAAACCCTGTAACAGGTCAGAGTTATACAGAATAAAACATTTGAGGGCTGGGGTTGTGGCTCAGTGGTAGAGCGCTTGCCTAGCACATGTGAGGCACTGGGTTCAATCCTCAGCACCACATAAAGATAAACAAATAAAGATATTGTGTCTATCTACAACTAAAAAAAATTAAAAAACATTTGTATCAAACTGTCAATATGGGGCTGGGTATCTGGCTCAGTGGTAGAGTGGCTTTCTAGCAGGTACATGGATGGTCCTGGGTTCAGTTCTAGCACCGGGGGGGGGGGGGGGGAACCTGTCAGCACAGAACAGAATATCCTAAAGGTAATGATATGTTCATTTCAACAGAAACATATGATAATAAAAGTCTAAGACATCTGACTCTTACCATAACATATGAAGACTCAGATTGCAAAGATCCCGTTTTACTATGTGTATAAACCAAAAAATTCTGGGACAGGAATGAGCTAAAAGCAAATCAACAAATAAAGTTTAAGTCATGAATTCAATACAAATATACACATTAGAAAACACAAATATTGAGTGTACACTTTTCATACAATAACAAAATTTGATTAGAGTAATTTTAGTGTAGCCATTCACCATTCAGAGAACTGGTGAATCAGAGAAGTCAGGCTTTCTGAACAGTGATTAGACTGTGACATCTCTATTTAAGACATTTTCATTTGTGTCAGAATATATTTTAATTCAACAGATATTTATTACTGTACCTGCTGTATGACAGGCCCTCTTGTACAACCAAGTCTCTGGTCTTTATGACGGTCAGAGACACATACTTCTAGCATGTTATATGACAATAAATACGGCCTGGGTGTTGTGTAGGGGTTAAAAGATCGGCATGGAAAGGCCTGCTGAAAAGATGATTATCTATGTGAAGAACCAGCTTTGTGGATTTTCATAAAAATGTTATTCCAGACAGAGTTAAGATAAAATGCAAGGACCTAGAGGCACAGATATGCTTATGTAAACAAAGAACAAATATGGGCAATGCATCTGGAATAGATTGTGGAAAGAAAAGAGATACTAGGATGATGTAGTATCACAGAGATGAGAAAGCTTTGGAGGATTTGGGCAGAGGAAGATAACAGCAGAGCAACATTGTAATGGAATCAGTGCTGTGTTGGGAATAATCTACATGGCACATACACTGGAGCAGAGAGACCAGCTTCAAGGCAACTACTGCTATCTAGGCCAGACATGATGGTGGCCTGAACAAGGACAGTAGTAGTGGTGGAGGTTCGATGCTGGATATATTTTGAGATCACATGTGGTTAAATAGTCCACTGAACCCAAGGGAAAATAAAAGAAAAAAGATATCCATGGTTGACTCCAATGTGGTGGTTTTTTTCTTTTAATTCTTCCTTCATATTTCTTTCTTTATTTCTGAGAAAATGAAAGAGATGAGTTGCCATTCACTGAGATGATTATGAGAAATATAAATTTGGGAAGAGGAAAATAAATTCATTTTCAACATATTACTGATGTGAATCCTAATAAACATTCATTATCAAATAGTCAAATAAATGAATATGGTGTTCACAGGAGAAGAATAAGTTAAGAATATAAATTTGGGAGTATCTAACACTGGTGGCATTTAAAGTCACAAGACTGAATTAAATAATTAGATGGTTAAATATAGATTTTTTTAAAAAGAATACTTCACCTTGAAGTATTCTAAGATTAAACAGATGAGGAGGAATCTACAAAGGAGAGAGATAGATAGAGACAAATAGAAGGAATAATAATCATAGTAGGAGCCAAACAAGCACAAAAAGTTTGTGGTTATTTGGAAGATGAGTGAGGAAAATATTTTATGAAGGAAACACTAACCAGCTATTCCAAAAGCTGTCAACTGGTTGAGAAAAATGAAGACTAACAACTATCAAAACTCATCAACAACACTGATAATCTTTTTTTTATTGATTGTTCAAAACATTACAGAGCTCATGATATATCATCTTTCATACATTAGACTCAATTGGGTTTTGAACTCCAATTTTTACCCCACATACAGATTGCAGAATCACAACTGTTACATACTCACATTATTACATAATGGCATATTAGTGACTAATACAACACTGATAATCTTATCAAGTATTTATATACAACAATAATAAATATAACAAAATATAAATATTTAAAAAGTACAAACAGAGTAGTGGCTGTCTGACTCTATTTATGTGAGCTATTGAGAAAATATAAATAATGATACAGAAAGTAGATAATTTCATGGAGTTATCAGTGGGACTGGAGATTAACTGAATTGACATGAGGGGTTTTACAAGGGGAAAGAAATATCTTTAAACTTCTATAGAACTTATGACTGCAACATTGCATAACAATTTTAAAAGTATTGAATTACTGTATTGTTTGGAGAATTTTATAAAAATATATTCAATAAGATTGATAAAAAAGAAATATAGGGGCTGGGGTTATGGCTCAGCGGTAGAGCACTCGCCTCACATGTGCAAGGCCTGGGTTGGATCCTCAGCACCACATAAAAATAAATAAATAAAATAAAGTTATATATATATATAAACATATATCTGATTAACACATCATAAAAAGGATGTTACTACTTGAATTTCCAACAACCAATGGACACGTTAACAATGTCTGTTTTCATTTCTAATATACTTAATATACTTTACTTAACATTCTTGGATTCAATGGCTTATACTTAAATTAAAAATTTATAGGTATGTAATTTATTTCTTAATTTGAACATACAAAACTGGAAAAATAAAATAAATGGCCCTCATAGAGCTAATATTCAAAAGCTAATAATGAATCCTAATTTTAAGAGTAGTTCAACAAATAAGTTTATATTATATTGTATTTCTGAATTTAAATAATGTGCAAAAAAGTTTAGGAAAGTAAAATCTAAGTACAAAATTCTCTTTCCTTTAAAGGGAAAACTGGATCTTACTGTTTTCTAAGGTGCAGAGTGTAAGGTTTTCCATCAATTGAAAGGATATAAGTCACCTAAAATAAATCAAATCAATAAAGATAATTTAGTAAATCAGAAGTACATAAAGTAAAAAAGTATTTTTTATCAGTCAATCAAAATGACTGATTCAACAGATTTAAAATTAACATATTTCTTAGAATTTATTATATTAACCAGTCAGAATTTAGTAGCAATAAATTAAGGACATTGTGATTAAAGTGTAGAAATGACTTTTGGAAAACAAAATGGAATAAATTTCAGAAAAATATAAAATTTTAGCATGATTGATATTATAGTAATTGCTTATATCTAGAAATATATGCATTTTAAGTTAAGATAAATGAAACAGGACTGCAGGCTCACATTACACATCAAATATGGTGAACCAATAAAACATGTATACTCAGAAACATTTAGCAATTCTTAAAACAAAAATCTATGAGGAAAGAAGACCTGAGAGACTGTGCGAACAAGAAGCCAGTGAAGAATGGCACAGCTCCAGGGATAAGAGTCCTAAACTACTAGAAATTGAGTAATAGCAATCTTCATCATCCTAAAGCGATGCATTAGTATTCAGGAACAGAAGTAACGATGGAATTTGACTAACTGGACCATTTCCAAAAATGCAGACAGACATCTTTCCTAGAAATGCTGCAATTTTCAAAAGAAATCTTCAATGTGAAGCTGGAACAGAGTCTGTAAACTTGGTAAAAAAAAAAAAAAAGCTGGACAATGCGGCTTATAACAGGAAACACCTTGGAAATAGGAGCACTTGAACTAAGCTATAAATAAGCCATACCTGAGGCAAATCTTATCCCATCACTTCCCTAAAAGTAATATAAGTGTCTTTTGTCAGGTTTTCATTACTGCAACAAACACCTGAGATGATCAGTTTAAGAAAAGGAAAGGTTTATTTTGACTCACAGTTTTAGAGATCTCAGTTTATGGTAGGTTGGCTCATTGCTTTTAGGGTTGTGTCAAGGAAGAACATCATGCGTGAGGTAAAGGATGTTGCCCACCCATGTCAGCCAGGAAGTAAATTGAAAAACAGGAAATACCCCTTTCCAATATCCCCTCCAAGGACACATACCTAATGACCTAACTTAGGCCCCACCTAGTTAAAGGTTTAAAGGTTCCAACACTTCCTAATAGAGTCAAAGGCTGGGAACCAACAGTCTAACACATGGGAGTTTAGGGGGTATTACAAATCTAACCATTGCAGTAAGCTATCATTGCAGATCTAATGCATAATTCCAAACTGAATGCAAAACACAGAATGTGATGCTGTATTGAGTACAATGGCAAGTATACACACACACACACACACACACACACACACACACACACACACTCTCTTAAAAAAAGAAAGAAAGAAAGAAAGAAGGGCTGGGGATGTGGCTCAAGCAGTGGCGCGCTCGCCTGGCATGCGTGCGGCCCGGGTTCGATCCTCAGCACCACATACCAACAAAGATGTTGTGTCCGCCGAGAACTAAAAAAATAAATATTAAAAAAAAAGAAAGAAAGAAAAACACACAACTGTTTAAACTCTGAAGAATGTATACACCAAGAAAAAAAAAAGCAAATCTTACAAATTGAAGAAATAACTCCTGAAAAAACAGCAAAATATGATCTTGGTATAAGTGTAGCTAATGCTATCTAATATTCTCTAAAAAGTAACATTGATTATTACATTCAAAGAATAGTTAAAAAGTAAGAGTGAGTATTACATTCAAAGAATAGGAGTGATAAGATGTAATACAATTTTATTTCTAGACCTTTCTAACATTTAATGAGTGCTTGTCATATTTATAGTATCATCCCAAGCACTATAGATATTTTTAAAACGTTTTATCCTCAAAACCCCCATAATTTTCACCCTCAGAGATATAGATAAGTAACTCTCGTAAGATGACACATCTGATTATTAGGACTTGATAGACCATGTGCTTGACCACTGTATTTCACTGCTAGCTTATGAAGAATACCAGACAGTCTTACTGAGTGAAGAACAGACAATTATGGAAATGAACCAACTACAGATCAAAAGAACAAAAACAGTGTTTTTAATTTTTAAGTAAGATATTATCCTAAATAATAGACTGGATATATTTTAGGAATAAATTAATAATACTGACTATCAAAGCTAAGAAAGTTTCTGGAAATTAAATACAAAGTTATGTAAAATATAAATGAATTACTCCCAATTAAAAGACATTGGTGGACTAGATAAATTTTTTAAAAAAACCTATATACTATCTACATGAGATTCATTTTAGATCTAGTGACATTCATAGGCTAAAAATGAAAGTCTGAAAAAAGATATCCCATAAATATGGGAACTTAAAGATAACAGGAGTTCTTAAAGACTTCTAAAGATACAGGAGTGTTCACACTTTGACTTTAGGTCAAAAACTGTCACAAGAGACAAAGAAGGATATTATATAAACAAAAAGAACAATTTACCAGGAAGACATAATAATTATAAGTTTGACAAACAGTACAGCTTCCTAATATCTGAAGAAAACTGACAACTAAGAGATTAATAACAACACTACAGTAGGTAAAGATATTCTTAACTTTCAGGTATGGATAAACACCCAGAAAGATTAATAAGGGAACAGAGATATTGAAGAGCAATATAAACCAATTTAACTTACAGATACATTCAGAGTTCTCCACCCTATAAAAATAGAATACTATCTTTTCAAGAACACATGGAGCCAGGTTTGGTGGAGCCCTCTTGTAATCCCAGAGTCTGAGAAGGTTGAGGCAGGAGGAGGAGGAGGGAAAGTTCAAAGCCAGCCTCAGCAACTTAGCAAGGCCCTAAGCAACTTACCAAGACCCTGTCTCAAAATAAAAATAAATAAATAAATAAATAAATAGGGCTGGAGATGTGGCTCAGTGGGTAAATTCAATCCCTGAGTTCAATCCCTGTGCGCACACACACACACACACTCACACAAAGAACACATGGAACATCCAAGACAGAGTAAAAACAAATAGACCAGAAAACTATCTTTAAAAAATTACAAGAATATTGAAATCATATAACGCAGTTTTTCCCTTCCTTATGGATTGAAATTAATATCAATCCAGCAGAAAGTAAGAAAATCTGTAACTATGAAAATTCAACAAATTATTTTTAATTTTATTTTTAATAGAGTATCATAATTATACAAAGTAATTGGATTCCTTTTAACAAAATCATATATACAAGGATTTTGATTTCAAGCTCTTTCTTCTTCTCTTCCCTCCCTCATTTTCCTTCTTCAACTCTATTAAACTTCCTATCTTCTATACATAAAAGTGACATTCTCTTAAACAATTTATTTCTTAAACAACTAATGGATCAGATAAAACAAGCAAGAATTTAGAAAATATCTGCAGATAAATGAAAAGAAAAATACAACATACCAACATGTACAAGACGGAATGAAAGCAGTAATAAAAGGGAAGTTTATAGCAGGGAATGTTTACATTAAAAAACCCAACTTTACAACTCAAGAAAATCCAAAAGAAAATCAAAACAAAAAATTTTAAAAATCAAGAGATATTTTCTAAATATCAATAAAATTGATAAATTCTTTGCTTGAAAGAAAACTACAAAAAACACCAACTATTAAAATGAAAACAGGAATAAGAAAGGGAACACTACAACCGATACCACAGAAATCAAAAGGATTATAAAAAATATTATGAATAATCATATTTTCAAAAATAGAATAACAAAGGACAAATGGAAAATTGGATAGAAACATTGAAACTATCATGAGTACTTCATAAAAGTTTTTAAAAATGTGAACAGCCCCAAATTTAATAAGAGAATTGAAGACATAAGTTTTTTAAAAAAAAATCTCTCCCCCAAAATAAAAAATTCCCAAGACTAGGTGGCTAAATTATAAATTTCCACCAAAAATGTAAAAAGAATTAAACCAAACATCTTCAAATTCTTCCAAACAACAAAAGAAAACACTCCCAACTGAATCTAGGAGGCAGTGACACCAAAACCAAAGAGAGACTCAATGCAAAAAGAAATTGACAGACTATTATTTCTAATGAAAATTGACATAAAAATCCTCAACAAAATACTAGCAAATCAAATTCAAGAGCACTTTAAAAATATTATAGAATGAATAAGATGAATTTATTCCTGGAAAGTAAGAATAGTTCAACATATACATACATCACACTAACAGAATGAAGGATAAAAACTACAGGATCATCTATCACCATTCACTCCTGCTGCCATAACAAGACATCTCTGCTTCCAGGATGACACCTTGTTGCTACATTCTCTGGGGATCCCTGCTGTATCCCCATATGGAGGAAGGGATGAAAAGGAATAGAAGGGCTGACTCTCTCAGTCAAGCCCTTTTATAAGAGTACTTAAACCCATTCATGAGGGCAGAATCTAAATAAATCAGTCACAATTACATATCAGGGTTCATATAACACAATATAATACTGTTGCTTTGGGAATTCATTTTTAACATGAATTTCAGAAGGAAAAAAAAAAGTAGTATTCTACCCCGATGCCTCAGAATTCATGTTCTCCTCATACACAAAAACACATTGTTTCCATCCCAATAGCTCCAGTGACTTGTTCTAGAAATAACTCCATGTCTAAAATTCAGAGAATCATGTATCATTTAAGTAAGCTGTGGGTAAGATTCAAAGGTGTGTTTCATTCTGAGACAAACTGCCCTCTAATCATGAACTCGTGAAATCAGACAAGTGACATGCTTCCAAAATAAAATGGCAGGCCAGCTATAAGATAGACAATCAATTCCAAGACAGAGAAAGAGTCAAGGAAAAGGAGTAACATGTCTCAAGGGCAAACATGAAGTCTTAAGGCTTGAAAATAACCTCCGACTCCATGTGCAGCCTTCTGCACATGCTAAGGTAGAGACTGGACACCCAACGCCCTAAATAGTTTGCCCTGGTGGTTTTGCTGGACACAGCTCACCTAGCAGCTTTAGATGGAGAGAATCAGATGCCAGTGGCTCTTCCAAGATGGAATTTCACACTGATGGCTTTGTAGTTCTGAAATCTCAGACGAGGCACTACCATCAGGACTCCACCTGCATTACCCTAATGGGGATCCTGAAGAGATACCATTCCTAAAAGTCAAATCTTTGGGCCCTGGGGCTTTCTGAAGCATTGTTTGTAATCTAGGTGGAAAATGCCATGCTTCCACAACTGTATACTCTACATACCTACAGAGTTAGCCCTATATGAATGTCATCAATACTTAGCATTTGTGCCTTCCAGAGAGCAGCTTGATCCACAAGTCTCCCAGTCAAAGAGTGTTGCACCAGAATGTGAGGAAAAAAGACATGAGACATTTCTAACCAGTGAACTCCAGAGTCCCATTGAGTGCCCTGGGCCCCTTCGTCTTTTTTTTTTTTTTTTTAATTATTTTATTGTTGGTTGTTCAAAACATTACATAGTTCTTATTATACCATATTTCACAGATTGATTCAAGTGGGTTATGAACTCCCATTTTTACCCCGTATACAGATTGCTGTGTCACATCAGTTACATTTCCATTGATTTACAAATTGCCTTTCTAGTGACTGATGTATTCTGCTGTCTATCCCATTCTCCACTGTCCCCTCACCCCTCCCCTCCCCTCCCCTCCCCTACTCTCTCTCCATCCCCTCTACTATAAATCGTTTCTTCCACTTATATAATTTTTCTCCTACTCATCCTTTCCTCTTATATGTAATTGTGTATAACCCTGAGGCTCACCTTCCAGTTCCATGCAATTTCCCTTAACTCTCACTTTCCCTCCCGCCTATCATCCCTGTTTAATGTTATTCTTCTTAAAAGCCAGTCTTACTAGGATGAAGTAATATCTCAGTACGACTTCAATTTGAGTTTCCCTAATCAATGATTTTGAACATTTTTTCATATACCTGTGGGCAATTAGTATGCTTTGTTTTGAGAAAGTCAATTTAGACTGCCCATTTTAAAAGCAAGATATTTGTGGTTTTTTTTCTTCTAGCAATAATGTGCTATGCATTTCAAATAAGATATAAGAAAGGACTTTGAAGTCAACGTTTTTTAAAGAAATAAAAAAATGTGGAGCTAGAAGCATCTAGCTTAAATATTACACAACGCATATAGGTATTAAAACCTAATATGGTATCCTATTAATATTTAAAATTCTTATGTCTTTATTAGTTAAAAATAATAGAAGAAAAAGAACTGTACAAAACAACCAGAAAACAATTGACGAAATGGCAAAATTAAGTCCCTATCAATAATAACCTTAATTATAAATGAATTAAACTCTGTAACCCAAAGAGAGAGTAGCTGAGTAGGTGAAAAAAAAAGAAACAATTATGTCCTGCCTACACTACATGCACAGCATATCCATATGAGAGGATGGAAAAAGATATTCCACACAGAGAATAACCAAAAAGAGGAAAGGTGGATGTAATTAGAATTTATATCAAAATTTATATCAAAATAATTAGAATTTATATCAAAATATAAATAGAATTTATATCAAAACTGCCATAACAAGAGGCAAAACCACAGAACAAATCAATAAAACCAAAAATTGATCCTTTCAAAAAATAAATGAGATCTACAAACCACTAGGTAGAATAAGAAAAAAGGAGAAGACTCTAATATAAAATAAAAGAATGAAAGTGGAGACATTGCAAAGATACCTTACAAATAAATGACCATAAAAGATTATTATGAACAACATTAGGCCAACATATAGCATAACCTAGAGGAAACAGATGAATTCCTAGAAAAAATAACCTTCTCAAGATTAAATCAAAAGAAAGAAAAAGCTTGAAGAGAAAAGGAAATCAGGAGAGAAAGAGAAGGAGACAGGATGAAGCACAAGTCAATTACCTTCCAGAAAAGAAAGATCCTGAATTCTCCCATACATTCAAAGAATAATTATTACCAATTCTTCATAAATTCTTCAAAATAACTGAGCAAGAGGTAATACAAGGCCAAAATTATCTTGATAACTAGGCCAAACAAAAATGCCTCAAGGGGAAAATACAAAATAAGAATAAAAACAAGACAACAAAAACCTACAGGCCAATATCTCTCATGAACATTGATGTCAAAGTCTTCAATTAAATCTTAGCAAGCCAAATTCAATAATACACTAAAATACTATACATCATGATCAAGTGGGATATATTCTTGGCAGAGATGGCTAGTTTAACATACATGAATCTGCCCACGTGACACATTACATTAAAGAGAGAAAGATAAAAACCATATGATTAATCTCAAATGATGCAGAAAATGCAGCTGACCAATTTCAACTGTCTCTTATTTCTCTTTCTCTCCTTTTTGGGGGGTCAGTGGGTGGGTAGTAGAGGCACTTTACCTCTGAATTATATCCTCTAACCCTGTTTTTTTTTTTTTTTAACTTTGAGACAGGGTCTCAAAAAGCTGCTGAGATTGGCCTCAAACTTGTAATCAATCCTCCTGCTTCAAACTGCCAAGTAGCTGTGATCACAGGCAAGTGTCACCAAGCTCAGCTCAATATTTTTCTTGACTTAAAAAAAAAATCTTAACAATTTGGTACAGAAGCTTTCCAGAATTTCTTCATCTTGAAAACAAACTTTTTCCATTAAGCAAGAACTCTCCTTTACCATGTCTCCCAATCCCTGAAAGCCATCATTCTGCTTTCTGTTTCCATGAATTATACTACTTTAGATACATCATAAAAGTGGATTATGTATACCTCCTGACCACATCTAAATTACAACAAAGTTCTGCTTCTTAAATGTTCCCCCAAATTCCCTAACACAAGGCAGAATTTTATTAGTCCCATCTAACATCTTTTTACTGAAATGAACCATGGTTTACTGTAGTAAATATTGTCTCTTGGTGCAATGACTAATGCACCATCTGTTCAACAACAAATGTGTTCACGATGGTCCTTGGCAAGAAAGATCTGGAAGAAGGAAATAAATTTATCCTGAAACCATCTATTCACTGGTAGGGAGTTGCTTCTTAGAATTATAAATAATGGAATATAGTTTCCACATATATACTTTAGAAAAGCATTAGAAGCCTTTAAAGCATTTATATGATTCCTATAATATACTAAAATTCAAGGTAATGCTTTATGGAATAGTTTATACTTGCAAATCACATGTATGTTAAAGAGTTAATATCCAAAATGTATGATAATTGGAGGATACTCAAGATACCAGAATAGAGGAGGCTAATTCTGTAGTGTGGAACCAAGAAAGCAGGTAAGCAGTTTCTCAGTAAGGTGGTGGGGGAGAAAAGAGGGGGGAAACTTCACTGAGAACCAATACTGGAAATTCAAAGCAGATTGAGGACTCAGGAGATTGGATATAAATAGATAAGGAAGAAATCTCCCACTCTGCTGCCAGCATTATCAATGCTTGCCAGAGCAGTGCCTTCAGGGCAAAGTGAAGGAATAGTGGTCTAAAGGGAACTGGTATTTTTAGGAGGCCTTTGGTGGGTCTTGGTATGGAAAAATCAGACAGTCACCCATTGTGGGGCTGCAGGTGCTGGGCCCTGACAGTTTCCTGATTTTAAAATCTCAGACCAATCACCATTCCAGGAAGTACCAGGAAACCTACATAGACCTAAATCCCCCCTTCAGGAGCTCTGTCTATGAGAACTCCTCTTAAAGAACACGACAGTGACTCCACCCTCAGGGAGAGCAGACATCACACTCCAGTTCACTCCACCTAGCACAGTGGAAAAGGTAAACTGAGGATTTTTGAACTCCAAACTGGCAATCTGACAAGCAACTCAAAAAGAGGAAGGATTTGACAGCCTGTAGCCAATTCTCTCATATAGACTACATTCCTCAGGAAGAAATAAAAAGAAAGACATTTGAGAAGAGACAACAAACACATATTCCTATCAAGAAATTTTGGTCACTGAAGGAAAAAATTTCTTAACTTTTCATAAAGAATTTCTTTTTAGGAGGAACCAAGATGGTGGACTAGAGGAGGTACTGTTTCTGACTGCTGTGTGGAATTAAACCAAGAAAGCAGTCAGGCAGCGTCTCCACAAGGTCTCATCTTGATGGAATACAACATCTCAGAGCATGCAACAGGACCCCTATACAGTGGATTTTCACAGAAACGATCAGAGCTGCAACCACCTGTGTAGAAATCAGAGCCTCTGGGTCCCAGTAAGACTCCAGACTCTGGACCCAAAGCCCGCAGTTCTAGCGCACAGGGCTCTCAAGCATTGGAGCAGAATGACCTAATCAGATGAGCTCCACTCGGCTGCAAGCTAGCCACAGCACAAAGCCATCCCAGCTCCCCCACCTTACCGGACACCCTGGCGCTGGGAGCAGACCCACTTCGTCTTGGAAAACCTCTCTCAACATTTTTGGTGGACACAGCTATCAGTGCAGACCTGCACCTCTGTTGAGGTACCTGGTTTCCAATTTCCTCCCCTCCCCCCTTCCCAGCTGAGATTACTCAGCACAGTTACAACCCAGCTCAAAAACTGCTCTCAGCTGAAGGAGAGCACAGTGGGAGGAGAGCACAGCACGACCAGGGCACCACCCATCTGCAGGAGCCTGAGGGCAAGAGGTCCAGCAGTTGGGAGCTGAAAAGCAAGAGAGGGGAGGGGTCTAAAACCTGGAGCAAATCAGAGAGACCAGGATTGGGAAGCCTTGGGGGTCTCAAGTCTTCTCACCTGGTTACCTACACCACCCTGAGGACAGAGACTCCAGCTTAAAATAGGCTACTCCACCAACTGGAAGACAAGAGAGGCAGGAAGGAAATGGAATTCTAAGAGTATCTTTTTTTCCTTCTTATTCTTCTTCTTTCTCCTCTACCCTTCTATCCTCTGGCCCTCACAGCCCCAACATATGTGAAACCAATAACTTTACATGAAACAGAACTTTGAGAACTGAGTCACCTGAATAATATAGAAGAATTTCATAAGGCCCCCTCTTTTTTCTTCTTTCTTCTCTTTTTCTTTCCCTTTTTTTCTGATTCTTTTTCTTTCACCATCCAAATTTTACTATTTTAACATCTTGTAATTTTCTAAATAAATATGTGTGTTTGTCTTTATGTACTCTATTGTCCTCCCACATACTTGTCTACCCTAAATTACCACCTGTCTATTCTCCTGCTACTAACCCTCTTCTTTTTTTTTTTTTTTTTTGTCTTTATAACTTTTATTTATTTATTTTGTGCCAGGGATTAAATACAGGGGCACTTAACCACTGAGCCATATCTCTAGCCTGTTTTTTTATTTAAATTTTTTTTCCTTTTTTTATTGGTTGTTCAAAACATTACAAAGCTCTTGACATATCATATTTCATACATTAGATTCAAGTGGATTATGAACTCCCATTTTTACCCCAAATACAGATTGCAGAATCACATTGGTTACACATCCACATTTTTACATAATGCCCTATTAGTAATTGTTGTATTCTGCTACCTTTCCTATCCTCTCCTATCCCCCCTCCCCTCCCATCTTCTCTCTCTATCCCATCTACTGTAATTCATTTCTCTCCTTGTTTATTTTCCCATTCCCCTCACAACCTCGTATATGTAATTTTGTATAACAATGAGGGTCTCCCTTCATTTCCATGCAATTTCCCTTTTCTCTCCCTTTCCCTCCCATCTCATGTCTCTGTTTAATGTTAATCTTTTCCTCCTGCTCTTCCTCCCTGCTCTGTTCTTAGTTGCTCTCATTATATCAAAGAAGACATAACCCTCTTCATTAGAGTTCTCCTTCAAGTTTCCTAAGCTATATTTTACCCTCACATATTTCCCCCTTAGCATTTCATCGTATGCCTGACCCTAAGTTCACTGTCCACCACCAGAAACTGTACACCTTTTAGGAAACTACTGATTATATTTTAAATAACCAATGAATCCAACTTTTCTGGACATTGAGACTAACTATAAACGACTTAATAACAATAGTTTTCATAGGTGATATACTGTTAATATTAGGACCTGTTAATATTGCCCTTCCCCACAAAGGAGGGATCGTGGAACCATACAAGAGCACTAGAAATCTATAGAGTAAAAACAATAACACACCAGTCCCACAGAGCTGAAAAGAAAGAAACATGAGCAACATGAATAGACAAGGGAAGAAAATACCACAAACAATTCAAGACAACACATCATTAGAAGAATTGACAGCTACAGCAGAAAAAAGGACAGAGAAAGATTTCAGGATATACTTGGTTAAAATGTTTGGGGATATCAAAGAAGACATTAGATAACAAAAACAGGCAGTGAAACATCACTTTGACAATGAGCTATATAAACAAATCCAAGAAGCAAAAGATCACATCAACAGGGAGACAGAGGTTATACCAAAAAAAAAAAAAAAAAAAAAAAAAAAAAAAAAACCAGAAATCCTTGAAATAAAAGAAATAATAAACCAAATTAAAAACTTAAACAAGAGCATCACCAACAGAGTAGACCACTTAGAAGATAGGAAATTAGAAAATGAAGATAAAGTATATCATTTTGAAAAGAACGTAGACAGTGCAGTGAAAATGATAAGAAACCACAAGCAGAACATGCAAGAAATATGGGATAACATAAAAAGACCAAATTTAAGAGTTATTGTGATAGAGGAAGACATAAAGGTCCAAACCAAAGGAAAGAGCAATCTGTTCAAAGAAATAATATCAGAAAATTTTTCAGACATGAAGAATAAAACAGAAATCCAAATCCAAGAAGCCTACAGGATGCCAAATATGCAAAATCATAACAGATACACACCAAGACACATTATAATCAAAACGTCCAACATACAGAATTAGAAGAGAATTTTAAAATCCACAAGAGAAAGGAATCAGATTACATATAGGGGTAAACAAATTAGGATAATGGCAGATTTTTCAACACAAACCCTGAAAGCTAGAAGATCCTGGAACAACATATTGTTCTATCACTCTTCCTTTAGCCTTTTTTGTAACTTCTATTTGTCTCCTCTTCTCCCATAATTATCACACCCTACAGCTCTTCTGATCTCTCTCTGTTAACCTTTAGAAATTGCAAATGCTTTTTGCAAACTTACTGTTTTTATCATGGACAATAGCTGATTACATTGTTTGCTTATTGTAACAATTAACGTTGAAAATATCATAGCAAGAATATTTGGTTTAATGCTATATATCATTATATTGGTTATTGTTATTTATCTCCCTCTAAACTACGATGTACTGGAAACCTTCAGGGACACTGAAGTTCACAGAGTAGAAAATCTACTGCCTCAGATCCATACTGTTAGATGGATAGACAAACAAGAAGAAGAAGCAAGAGGAAAAACCATCTCAAACAAACCAAAATACCTCAATAACAATACAGAGACACCATAGTAGAAGAAATGGGAGAGAAGGAATTTGTACAGTTAATAGTTAAACTGATCTATAAGGTAAAAGACAATGTAAAGAGTAAAATCAGAGATAAAACATAGGAAGTAATACAGTGAAAGATTATTTAAATAAAGAGATAGAGATACTGAAAAAATCAAACAGAAATATTTGAAATGAAGAAATCAATAAACCAAATTAAAAATTCAATGAAAAGCATCACCAAATACTATACCATTTGGCAGACAGAGTTTCAGGCAACAAAGAAAAAATATATAATCTTAAAAATTAAGGTAAGCATGGAGAAAATATGTTGAGGGACCATGAATAGAACTTCCAAGAAATATGGGATAAGGTGAAAAGAACAAGTTTAAGATGGACTGGGATAGATAAAGGCTCAGAAATACAAACCAAAGGAATGCATGAACTTTTCAAAGAAATAATATAGAAAAACTTCCCATACCTTAAAAATAAAATGGAAAATCAAATACAAGAAGCTTATAGGATTCCAAATATATAAAACTACAACAGACCAACACCAATTCACATTATTATGAAAATGCCTAACATAGTGAAAAAGGGTAGAATTTTAAATGCTGCTAGTGAAAAATGCCTGGTCACATTTAGAGGTAGACCAATCTGTATTTCAGCTGATTTCTCAACTCAGATCCTAAAAGCTAGGAGGTCCTGAAACAATATATACCAAGTTCTGATAGAAAATGGATGTCAACCAAGAATACTATGATCAGCAAAACTAATCTTCAGATTTTATGATAAAATAAAAACTTTCCATGTTAAACAAAAGTTAAAAGAATTCACAATTATAAAGCCTGCACTACAAAATATACTCAATATGATATTTCATAAAGAAGAAATAAAATTTAAAATCATCAAAGAGAGGAACTATACTAGAATAGTCAATCAAAAATAATCTAATACAAATTAAAAACCAGAAACAAATCAAAATGCCAGGAAATAAAAATCATACTCAAAAATAACATTGAGAGGGGCTGGAGATGTGGCTCAAGCGGTAGCGCGCTCGCTTCGCATGCGTGCGGCCCAGGTTCGATCCTCAGCACCACATACCAACAAAGATGTTGTGTCCGCCGAGAACTAAAAAATAAATATTAAAAAAATTCTCTCTCTCTCTCTCTCTCCCCCCCCCCACTCTCTCTTTAAAAAAAAAATTTAAAAAAAATAACATTGAGTATAAATAGCCTAAACTCATCAACCCAAAGATATAGACAAGTAGATTGGATTAAAAGTCAAGACCCCAAAATATGCTATCTCCAAGAGAGTCACCTCAAAGGTAAAGATATCCACAGACTGGAGATAAAAGAATGGGGAAAAACATATCATTCACATGGATCTCATAAACAAGGAGGAGTTTTTATCCTCATATCTATCCTGATATCAAATAAAGTGGACTTCAAGCCAAAGATAATCAGAAGGGACAAACAAGGGCTTTTTTTATTTCTTAAGGAAATTATACAACAACAATAAATAATAGT
Organism: Spermophilus citellus; assembly: GCF_964194105.1. Classification (NCBI taxonomy): domain Eukaryota; kingdom Metazoa; phylum Chordata; class Mammalia; order Rodentia; family Sciuridae; genus Spermophilus; species Spermophilus citellus. The sequence continues at coordinate 125,791 of NW_027673068.1, forward strand.
CATAAATATTTATACCCCAAACAATGCAGCATCTACATACATCAGACAAATTCTCAATTTCAAGAATCAAATAGACCACAACACAATAATACTGGGTGATTTTAACATGCCTCTCTCATTTCTGGATAGATCTTCCTAACAAAAACTAACTAAAGAAGCTACAGAACTAAAAAATACAATTAGTACTTTAAACTTAACAGACATGTGTAGACTATTTTATCCATCAATTACTGAATACACTTTCTTTTCAGCAGCACACTGAACATTTTCTAAAATAGACCATATCTTAGGCCACAAAGCAACTCTTAGCAAATACAAAAAAATAAGAGATAAAACCTTGCATTCTATCAGATCATAATGGAATGAAAAAACACTAGAGACTAAATAATATGCTATTGAATAATCAATGAATAGAAGAAGAAATACAGACTAAACTAAAAAAAAATTCTTAGAGATAAATGAGAATAACAACACAACATACCAACATCCCTGAAACACTATTAAAGCAGTTCTTACACAGTAGGCCCAGGTCCATCCTGCCACCAGCAGTACTGCCTCTTCATACCAGCAGACTACCTTGGGAACTCAGGCTGGCCCAGATCTGCCCACACCAACATACATGGGACCCAGGCCCAGGGTAGGTCTGAGTTTTCCCACCCCCACCTGGGATCCCAAGCCTGACCCACTTCTATCTTGGGACAATGCAGAAACTGTCATAGCCTTCCCCACGCAGTATTCCCTACCTTTTTGACAACAGACAGGGACTAGAAGTAGCTGCTTCTCAGAGTAGGAATCCCCAAAAGAGTATAAGGCCCATCCTTTTAGCCCCATCTCTCTAAAACATGGCATCCATCTTGGGGCACCTCCACTATTATCTTGAGTTACTCCGCTATTGCCACCACCACTTTTAGTTGCAGTAGCATACATTGAGGGACACCAGAAGGGTCTGGAAGCCCAACATCACGGTGAGGGACAGAAAATATGCATAGGTACTACAAGAATATAGGGCAGAAACTGTAATATCTCAGATCCACACTGCAAGAAAGTAAGACACACAGACAACATGAAAAAACAAAGGAGGAAAGTGCCCCAAACAAACCAGGATACTATAATAAGAGAACCTATGGACAGTGCAGTTGATGAAATATCAGAGAAGGAGTTCAGAAGGTTAATAATTAAAATGATCTGTGAATTAAAGGATGACCTTAATGAGCAAATACAGGCAAAAATTGATCACTCTAACAAAGAGATAAGAGAGCAAATACAGGTATCAAAAGATTACTTCAAGAAAGAGATAGACTCTGAAAAAAAAACAGAAATCTTTTACATGAAGAAAACAGTAACCCCTCCCCCCCAAAAAAAGAAAAAAACAACTGAATAGAATCATTACCAACAGACAAGATCACTTAGAAGACACAACATTAACATCAGATAATGAAGACACAGTTTCAAACCAAAGAAATGCACAATCTTGTCAAAGAAATAATATTAGAAAACTTCCCAAATATAAAGAATGATTTGGAAAACCAAATAAAAGAGGCTAACAGGACACCAAGTATACAAAATTACAACAGATTTACACCAAGGCACATTATAATGAAAAAGGAAAAGGTAATTAGAGGAGAAACCAAGTCACATTAACTACCAAAAATAAACAAAACTACCTGGGAATACAAATCATATCTAAATAATAAACCTGAATGTTAATGGCCTAAACTTACCAATCAAAAGACATAGGCTAGCAGATTGGATAAAAATAAAAAAAGATCCAACAATATGCTGCCTTCCAGAGATTCATCTCATAGGAAAAGACATCCACAGACTGCAGGTGAAAAGTTAAGAAAAACCATACTACTCACATGGGCTGTGGAAGCAAGCAGGGGTTTCCATCCTCATATCAAATAAAGTAGACTTCAAGCTAAAGTTAATCAAAGTGATAATGACAGACACTACATACTGCTGAAGAGAACTATACACCAAATAATTCAGTATCTACATTCATCAAACAAATGATTCTCAAATTCAAGAGTCAAAAACACCACAGCACAATAATTTTGGGTGACTTTAACACACCTATTTCACCACTGGATAGATCTTCCAAACAAAAGCTGAACAAAGAAACTACAGAATTCAAGAATACAATCAATAACTTAGACTTAACTGACATATGTAAAAATATTTCATCCTTAAACAAGTGAATACACTTTCTTCTCAGGAGCATATGGATTCTTCTCTAAAATAGACCATATATTATGTCCCAAAGCAACTCTTAGCAAATATAAAAAAGTAGAGATACTACCCTGAAGTCTGTCAGATAATAATGGAATGAAATTAGAAATAATTGATAAAATAAGAAATAAAAGATACTCCAACACTTGGAGACTAAATAATATGCTACTGAATGAACAATGGATTGCAGAATACATCAAGGAGTAGATTTAAAAAATTTTAGAGGTGAATTAGAACAAAGATACAATGTATAAAAATCTCTGAGACACTATAAAGACAGTTCTAAGAGGAAAGTTCATTGCTTGGAGTTCATTCTTTAAAATAAGAAAAAGTCAACAAATAAATGACTTAGCATTACTTCACAAAGCCCTAGAAAAAGAAGAGCAAAAACATCTACATCAAAAGCAATAGAAGACAGGAACTAATTAAAATCAGAACTGAAATCAATGAAATTGAACAAAAGAAACAATTGAAAAATTGAGAAAACAAAAAGTTGGTTCTTTGAAAAAATAAATAAAATTGACAGACCCTTAGCCATGCTAACCAAGAGTAGAGAGAAAACTCAAATTTCTTACATACGTGATGAAAAAGTCAATATCACAACAGACACTACAGAAATACAGAAGATAATTAGAAATTATTTTGAAAACTTATACTCCAATAAAATAGAAAATATAAAAGGCATCAACAAATTTCTAGAGTCATATGATTTGCCCAAATTGAATCAGGATGATATACACAATTTAAACAGATCAAGTTCAAATGATGATATAGAAGACACCATCAGAAGCCTACCAACCAAGAAAAGCCCACGACTGGATGGATACACAGCTGAGTTCTACAAGGTCTTTGAATAAGAAGTAATACCAATACTCTTCAATTTATTTCAGAAAATAGAAAAGAGGGAGCAGTTCCAAACTCATATTATGAGGCCAATATCACTCTGATTCCAAAACCAGGCAAAGACACATCAAAAAAAGAAAACTGCAGACCAATAACTCTAATGAATATAGATGCAAAAATTCTCAATAAAATTCTGGCCAAACCAATGGAAAAATAGATCAAAAAAGATCGTGCACCACGATCAAGTGGGATTCTCCCAAGGATGCAATGTTGTTTTAACATATGGAAATCAATAAATGTAATTCATCACATCAATAGCCTTTAAAGATAAGAACCATATAATCATTTCAGAAGATGCAGAAAAAAAACTTTCGACAAAATACAGCACCCCTTTATATTAAAAACACTAGAAAAACTAGAGATAACAGGAGCATATCTCAATATTGTAAAAGCTATCTAAGCTAAGCCCCAGGCCAACATCATCCTAAATGGAGAAAAATTGAAAGCATTCCCTCTAAAAGCTGGAACAAGACAGGGATGCCCTCTTTCACCACTTCTATTTAACATAGTTCTTTAAATACTGGTGAGAGCAATTAGACAGATGAAAGAAATACAGATAGGTAAAGAAGAACTAAAATTAGCACTATTTGTCAACAATATGGTTATATACCTAGAAGACACAAAAAAAATTCCACAAGAAAACTTCTGGAACTAGTAGATGAATTCAGCAAAGTAGCAGAATATAAAATCAACACCCATAAATCAAAGGCATTTCTGTATACCAGTGAAAAATCCTCTGAGAGGGAAATGAGGAAAACTATCCCATTCTCAATAACCTCAAAAAATAAAATAAAATAAAATACTTGGGAATTAACTTAACAAAAGAGGTGAAAGATCTATGTAATAAAAATTATAGAACCCTAAAGAAAGAAATCAAAGAAGACCTTAGAAGATGAAAGGATCTACCTTGCTTTTGGATAGGCATAATTAATTTTGTCAAAATGACCATACTACCAAAAGCACTATACATATTTAATATGATTCCTCATAGAAATAGAAAGAGCAGTCATGAAATTCATCTGGAAAAATAAGAGACCCAGAATAGCTAAAGAAATCCTTAGCAAGAAGAGTTAAGCAGGTGGCATCACTATCCCAGATCTTAAACTATACTCAGAGCAATAGTAACAAAAACGGCATGGTATTTGCACCAAAATAGACTGGTAGACCAATGGTACAGAATAGACATCACAGAGACTAATCCACATAATTACAGTTATCTTATATTTGACAAAGGCATCAAAAATGTACATTGGAGAAAAGATGGCCTCTTCAACAAATGGTGCTGGGAAAATTGGAAACCATATGCAACAAAATGAAATTAAACCCCTATCTCTCACCATGCACAAAAATCAACTCAAAGTGGATCAAGGGCCTAGGAATTAAACCAGAGACCCTGCATCTATTAGAATAAAAAGTAGGCCAAAATCTCCATCATGTCAAATTAGGCCTCAACTTCTTTAACTTATTAACTCCTATAGCACAAGAATTAATATCAATAATCAATAAATGGGTGGATTCAAACTATAAAGCTTCTTCTCAGCAAAAAAAAAAAATCAGTGAGGTGAATAGAGGGCCTACTAATTGGGAACAAATTCTTACCACACACACGTCTAATAGAGCACTAATCTCTAGAATATATAAAGGAGTCAAAAATCTTAACACCAAAAACACAAATAACCCAATCAATAAATGGGCCAAGGAACTGAACAGATACTTCTCAGAAGAAGATATACAATCAATCAATAAATACATGAAACAATGTTCAAATCTCTAGCAATTAGAGAAATGCAACTCAAAAATACTCTAAGATTTCATCTTACTCCAGTCAGATTGGAAGCTATTATGCGTACAAACAACAATAAGTGTTGGCGAGGATATGGAGAAAAAGGCACATTCATACATTGCTGATAAGACTCCCAATTGGTGCAGTTAATATATAAAGAAATATGGAGAATCCTTGGAAAATTGTAAATGGACCCACCATTTGACCCAGCTATCTCAGTGCTCAGTCTATACCCAAAAGACTTAAAGGGATACTACAGGGATACTGCCACATCAATGTTTATTGAAGCACAGTTCACAATAGCTAAACTATGGAACAAACTAGATGCCCTTTAGTAGATGAATGGATAGAGAAAATGTGGTCTATATACACAATAGAATATTATTCAGCATTAAAAGAGAATAAGTCATGGCATTTGCAGGTAAAAGGATGGAGCTGGAGAATATAATGCTTGTGAAATTAGCCAATCCCCCCAAACCAAATGCCAAATGATTTCTCTAAGGATGCTGATCCATAATACACTGCTGGGGTGGTGGGATGGGAGTATTAAATGAACTATAGATAGGGCAAAGAAGCAAAGGGACAGAGGGGAAGGAAGGAGGCCTAGGGGTAGGAAAGTTGGTGGAATGTGATGTCATCATTACCCTAAGTATACGTATGACGACACAAAGGATGTGACTCTACTTTGTGTATAACCATAGATATGAAAAATTGTGTTCTATTTGTGTAATACAAATTGTAATGGATCCTGTTGTCATATATAACAAACTAAAATTAAAAATTTTCAAAAAGCAGTTTTTTGGGGGGGGATCGAGGGGGACTTGTGATGGAATTCAGGAGCACTCAACCACTGAGCCGCATCCCCAGGCCTTTTTTGTATTTTATTTAGAGACAGGGCCTCACTGAGTTGCTTAGTGCCTCACCATTGCTGAGGCTGGCTTTGAACTTGTGATCCTCCTATCTTAACCTCCTGAGCCACAGGGACTATAGGTGTGTGCCACAAGAAAATTCACAGAATTGTACTCATTCATTTAAAAAAAACAAAGTCACCAAATAATCTAACTTTGCATCTTGAGGCCCTAGATAAAGAACAAATCAACACCAAAAGCAGCATAAAACAGAAAACAATTAAATTTAGAGCCAAAGTCAATGAAATTGAAACACACACACACACACACACACACAAAAGACCACACTCAAAAAACAACAAATCAACAATTTGGTTCTTTGAAAAAATAAAATTGATGAACTCCTAGCCAAGCTAACCAAATTAAAGAGGAAAAAAACTTTAAAGTACTAAAATTTGTGATGAAAAAGGAATATAACCATGAACACTACTGAAATACAGAGGAAACTCAGAAACTATTTTGAAAGTTTGTACTCCAATAAAATAGAAGATCTTGAAGACATAGACAAATTTATAAAGAAATATGTCCTACCCAAATTGAACAAGGAGGAAATATAAAATTTAAACAGATCAATTTCAAGCAATAAAATAAAAGACACCACAGAAAGCATACCAACAAAGAAAAACACAGGACCCAATGGATTCTCAGCCAAGTTCTTCCTGATTCTCAAAGAAGAAATAACCCCAATCCTACTCAAACTATTCCATGAAATAGAAAAGAAGGGAACCCTTCCAAATTTATTCTATGAAGCTAGTATCAACCTGATACCAAAATCAGACAAAGACACATCAAGGAAAGAAAACTTCAGACTAATATCCCTGATGAACATAGATGCAAAAATTATTAATACTCATAAATCACATACAGAAACATATTGAAACGATAGTGCAACATGATCAAGTAGGATTCATCCCAGGAATGCAAGTTTGGTTCAATATATGGAAATCAATAAATGTAATTCATCAAACCAATAGTCTTAAAGACTATTGAATCAAATGATTATCTTAATGGATGCAGAGAATGCATTTGATAAAATACAGCATTCATTCATTTTCAAAACAGTAGAAAAACTGGGGTAGTGGGAACATGACTCAACATTTTAAAAGCTATATATGCTAAACCCAAGGTCTACAACATTTTAAATGGAGAAAACCTGAAAGCATTTCCTCTAAAAACTGGAACAAGACAGGGATTCCCTCTTTCACCACTTCTATTTAACATAGTCCTTAAAACTCTATCCAGAGCAATCACACCAAAGAAAGAAATTAAAGGATTCAAATGTGAAAAGAATAGCTCAAACTACCTTTGTTCACTCACAACATGATTCTACATACAGAAGACCCATGGTCTACCAGAAACCTCCTTGAACTCAAATTAATTCATCAAAGTAGCAGGATATAAAATTAACACCCATAAATTAATTATGTTTCTATATACCATTGATGAATCAACTGAAAGAGCAATTAAGAAAATGATCCCATTCACAATAGCCTCAAAAAAAAAAACTTGGGAGTTAATCTAACAAAAGTGGGGAAAGACCTCTACAATGAAAACTACAGTGTGCTAAAGAAAGAAACTGAAGAAGATCAAAGAGGATGGAAAGAACTCCCATGTTCTTGGATAGGCAGAATTAGTATTGTCTAAATGACCATACTACCAAAAGTACTATACAGATTTAAGGTAAATACCATCAAAATTCCAATGACATTCTTCATAGAAATAGAAGAAGCAGTCATGGAATTCATTTGGAAAAATAAGAGGCCAGAATAGCTAATACAATCCTTAGCAAGAAAAGTGAATCAGGAGGCATCTCCATTCCAGACCTTAAATTATATTATAGAGGTATAAAAAAAAGGCATGGTATTGGCACCAAAACAGATATGAAGACCAATGGAACAGAATAGAAGGTACAGAGACAAACCCACATATATATACAGTTATCTCATACTAGATGAGGACACTATAAACATACATTGGAGAAAAAATAGCCCCTTTAACAAATTGTGCTGAGAAAACTGAAAACCCATATGTAGCAGAATAAAACTGAACCCCTATCTGCACAAAACTCAACTCAACATGGATCATGGATCAAGACCATTTCTTCTAGCACCTACAAGAAGAAAATGTATCTTAGAAAATGTTATCTTAGGAACTGACTTCCTCAACAAGACTCCTAAAGTTCATGAAGTAAAAGCAGGACAGGATCAAACTAAAAAGCTTCTTTATAGCAAAAGAAACAATCAAGAACATGAAGACAGAGCCTCTAGAATGGGAGAAAATCTTTGCCACCTGTGCCTCAGATAGAGGGTTAATCTCCAGTACCTATAAAGAACACAAAAACTTTATAGTGGTATCCCCTTTCTCCAAAGAAAATCTTAACTGGGCTTCTCTGAAATCTTCACCATGGCTGATTTTAGGACTGTCAGCAAAAGAGTCTCTACAAAAGAGTTCAATGTAGATAAACTTCCTATTTTCATGTTGCCCTATTTTACTTGGCCACTAGCCTGGCAGAAATCAGCACTCCAGGTGCTAGACACCCCCTTACTAGTTTTTCACAAACATTTGTCCAGTATGGTAGTTCTAGAAATATGTAAACAAGGCCTCTGGCCTTGAGCTGGGCTTCACAGAGATGTCTACATTCCTAGCAGAAGTTACCAACTGGGGCTCCATGGTAACAGCTGGTAGGGAGGAGGAAAGAAAGGGGAGAAGCTGCTCTCCCCTTCTCAGGTGTTGTCCTTGAAGGGTTAAATTTCCCAGAACAATGACAGAAAAAAATGCTTTTATGTGAACTTCTGAAGACTGTGAACTTTTGAGCCCCTCCCCTTACATGCTGGGTAAAAAAATTCTGAAACTACCTGAACTTGGGGATCAGGGCATTGATTGATTAGAGCGAAAGCTGTTCCCTCTGAACCTGGCTGCAGCCAAATAAAACTGTTTCCTGCTATCTTTGGTGCCTTGCCTCAACTGTCCCTACAACAACGTAACATCAAAAAAACAAACAACCCTATCAATTAATGGGCAAAGGAACTGAACAGGCACTTCACAGAAGAAGAAATATTAATGGTCAACAAATATATTTAAAAATGTTCAACATCTCTACCAATTAGATAAACGCAAATTAAAACCACACTGAGATCCCATCTCACCCCAGTCAGAATGACAAGTGTAAAGAATAAAGGAACAATAAATGTTGTTAAAGATGTGGGGAAAAGGTACATATTATACATTGCTGGTGGGATTACAAATTGGTTCAAACACTCTGGAAAGCAATATGAAGATTCTGCAAAACACTGGAATGGAACCACCATTTGATCCACTCATCCCACTCTTTGTTATATATCTGAAGGATTTAAAATCAGCCTAGCACCATGATGCAGCAACATCAATGTTTACAGCAGCTCAATTCACAGTATCTAAGCTATGTAACCAGCCTATATGCCCTTCAACAGAGGCATGGGTAAAGAAAATGTGGTATATATACACAGGTACACAGTGGAATATTGCTCAGTCTTAAAAAGAATGACTTTATGACATTTACTGGTAAATGGATGGATCTGGAAACTATAATACTAACTGAAGTAAGACAATATAAAAAAAAGCCAAATGTTCTCTCTGATATGTGCATGCTAACCCACAACAAGTCAGGGTAGGGAGGAGAAGAATATAAGTTCATTAGATTAGACAATGGGTAATGAAGGGAAGGTAGAGTTCTGTGTAAAAAAAATACAAATGATCATCAATATAAGAAAGTTTATATTGTCATAGAAATGCAGGATCAAAGGTACAGTGAAACATAACTCAAACCAGTTAGAATGGCTACTATCAAAAATTTAAAAATAAAAAAGTAACAAATTTTGTGAGGGTGTAAAGAAACTGGAATCCTCATAATAAAGAATAAAGAATGGGGCAATCACTATGAAAAACAATATTGAGGTACCTCAAAATATTAAAAATAGAACTACTGTGTTAATTTTCTGTTGCTGTGACCAAAATATCTGTCAAGGATAACTTAGAGGAAGAAAAAGTTTATTTGGGGGTCATGGTTTCAGATGTGTCAGTCCATCCTAGGCCAACTCCATCACTGTGGGCTTGAGTGAGGCAGAACATCATAGCAGAAGAGAGTGGTGGAGAAAACTGCTCATACCATGGTAGCCAGGAAAGGGGAATGGGAGGAGGCCATGGACAGGCCATGTTCCCATGGACCTACTTTTTCCAGCCACACCCTACCTGCCATCAAATTATTAGTCCATCAGATTAATTAATTTATTAATGAAGTCATAGAACTCATAATCTAATCATTTCAGCTCTGAACATTCCTTAACTCATTTCCTTTCACAAAAGGTTTTCAGGGACACCTCGTATCTGAACCATAACAACTACTATACAATCCATCAATGCAATTTATGGCTATATATGTGGAATAACTGAAAAAGGACCTTGAAGAACTTATCTGCCATCCCTTGGACATTTCAACATTATTCACAACAGTCAAGATATGAAATCAAACCCAATATTTATTGACAGATAAATAGACAAAAAATAGTATCTTTATATAATAAAATATTATTTGTCCTTAATGAAGAAGGAAATCCTAATATTTATACAACATAGATGAACCTGGATGACACTATGTTAAGTGAAATAAGCAGACACAGAATTATAAAGACTCCCCAAGATTCCACTTATATGAGTTATCTAAGATTGTCAAACAAATGGGGAGCCGAATGGATGACAGGGTGTACTTTGAAAGGGAAATAGAGAATTCTCGCTCAATGATTATAAAGTTAGAGTTATGCAAAATGAAATGGTTCTAGAGAGATGCTGTACAACATTAAGATTTGTCTATAGTAAACTATACTGCACATAAACACTTTTTAATAGGGTATAGCTCATATTCTTACCACACATAAAGAAGTACACAAGGAAAGATTGGGAGGTGATAAATGCTAACAATTAAACATTAAATAACATTTAAATAACAATTAATTAATTGTTATAATTGTATCACAGATGTATGTTCAAACTCATTGAAAAACTCATTGAAATGTATACATTTGACATATGTATTTTTATATCAATTATACTTCAATTAAGCTTAAAAACATAAAATGTGCCCTATCACAGTAAAAATGGCTTCAATAGTTCTGAATAAAATACACCAAAAATATGGACAAGTATTGAAACCTTCAGGTCTTGTACTAGTAAAATCATTCCATGTCCTGCATAGCTGTTATATACTTCTTGATAGGAAGAAATTAGAAGTTTAAAGTGGTAATGCAGTGACTCTGTACAAGAATAATAAGAAAAAAAATGGAGACAATAACATGTAATATATTTTTCAGCAGAAATTAAAGATTAGACTGTAAGTCTTGATACTTGTAGCTTTGATATCTTCAACTTTTTCTAGTTTTCTTTTTAAAAAACAACTATATATATCACACATATATATCATAAATATACCTCCACATATGTATTTTTACATCACCTACTTTGGAAGCAATTATGAGCATTAATGAAATTAATATATGAAAGTATTTTATAACTTCTCTAAAGGAGAAGTGATTCTATTGTGATTCTCAAATGTAACTTCTTATATATTTTACTTATTTTTATTATAATTATTTATTAGTAGGTGATAATCATAATAAGTTCCAATACTGATTGCCCAAATAATTAATGGAATTTTAATTGTTTTTCTTACTCTTATTTTGGATTATACTTTTTTACTGTGAAAACATTTTCGGAGGGTTAATGTATATTGGCCCCACAATTCTAACCACATAGAAATCTAAACTCCTATAGTGTTTGTAGTGACTTCCAGTTTGTAATATAAAACATTTTAACTATTTTGATGTAATTGTTTGTTGTTGTTGTTGTTCTGATTCTTGTTGTTTGCTTGTTTTTATAGAAGGAAACCTTTTTATTTTTCCAATTTCTTTTACCAGAGAGTACTTAACTTTAAAATGATAAACATAAAACAAATATTTTTGATCACTTACCTTCCTCTCTGAAACTTCACTCTCATTTGAACTTATCTTTTTTGGCACCGTGAGATGCAGGAATATTCCTCCAGAATCTGCAGTAAGAACATGTTTTTGTTGTTGTTGTTGTTGTATTTTGTTTTTTTCCTTTCATCAGAAATGGTCACAGTCAAGTAAGTGTTCTTAACCAGAGCATACCCTGAGGTCTAAAACCGCTAATTTTATGTGCCCACGCTTTTCGTGCTGAGCTTGCAATGGATTTGCAAGGACACTTTGGAAGTGGCTCAGATACAATTAGATACTGCAGTGCTACAGGATCTTTGTATTCCTTTTCAGAATCACGTTGAAAATTGTTTCCTTCAGGACTCTGAGGATTAAACTGAGGGCAGTGTACATTCAACCTGCATCTTCCATCACAAGGTGAGCTGACCCTGGAAGAGTAGCACGTGTCTGCTGCTGAGTTAGGCTAAGGTGCTGCGTTCACCTGGCCTAGTTGGGGGTGGGGTAGGGGTAATATGGAGAAAAGCACCAGCAGGGAATCTACACAGTGGTGTGGACAGGTATCAGAGCTATGGGAAAATTTTCCCCAGGAGGAGCCAGGCATTTCTCTGAACGAAAGGAGAAGGAACAGGGCAGCTGGCATGGTGTGGCTTACCACGGCTGGCCTGCAGCATTCCAAGCTCAGCCAAGAGTGCAAAGAGAAGGAACATGGCTGGTCAGAGCAGGGAAGCACAGCCGCGGAAGAAGACCGTTGGGCAGACACAAGTCTCGTGGGCAAGCCCTGGGCCCTGGCTCACTGCATCTTGGGAGGACAGTTTGCTGTTGAGGGCCTTTGCGGGTGAGGACTGTGGTTCTGGGAGGTTTCCTGGCTTCCATACGGAAGGGAAAGGAAACAAAATGCACATTTGTGAGCAACTCAGTTGTTGTAAACGAATTTAAATTGCTTAAATTCCTCAGTAGGGATAAAGAGGGAAAGAAGCATGATTCTCTTTTTTTTTTTTTTTTGGTCATTTCCTTTCACCATACCAGTTTTCTGATAGATTGTATTTACTGTGGAGGAGGAAGAGCAAGCTGGAAATGTCAATTACTATTACTAGCCATTTTCTACATGCTGTTGACTTAATAACTTATTATCTTGACAAATTAGGAATATATATGTATATATTTACATATATCTAGATCACAGTTTACATAGGGCCAAGATAGCATCACCTGTATTTGTGAATGTTTCTATTTAGCCCCAGTGGTAGGACTAACATATTTTTTTTCATATATGAATTAGATTCTTGAACAAGATATATAAATATCTATTTCATCCCAACTGTCTTTCTGCATTTTGCCTGACATCTAGTAGAGTTAAATCGAGGCAAACGCCATTCCTCCACACCCAGTAATACATTAGACTACATGACTACATGTACCAGGATTACAGCAGTCTTGAGAGTTTAAATGCATTGAATTAAACTACAACTCCCAAACTGGTTGAAAATCTATACACATAGCCATTACCTAACGTCTTTAGTCTTCTTTTTTCAATTCTAAAATAGGGTTAACAATATTCATGGAATCTAGGAAAAAATATAAATGTGGGGATACAATCTCTTTACAATTAGAGCCTCAAATGAGGGAGAAGGAGGTATTACTGTTGATAAATACTTTAAGAAAATATCTCTTTAAAGTCATCTTATTACAAAAATATTATTTAATGCAAAATTAACATCAAATGATTTATCTTAGTTTTGTTTTACCATATGATATTCACAAACTGCTTTTAGGATGGTGAAATATAAAAAATAATAGCTTTCTCATAGCTAGGCATTATTAAAAATAAACAGCTATATTATGTAAAAAATTTGATTTCTTAGTTGACCTTTAATTCTATGGCTGGTTGCTGTTACTATTGCTCTCTTCTAATATAGATCAATACAAAAAAGATTGCATTACTTTCAGGGGAAGGAAGCACTGTAATCTTAAATTTAACAACAGCAAAATTGAATATATAAAAATTACACAATTTTGTAATTTACTCTGTTAATTTGTAATTTACTCTGTTAATATATAATTTATTCTGTTAATATGTAATTGTGTAATTTACTCTGTTAATATGTAAAAATATCCAGCTTGCTTATCATATCCCATGGACAGAGATTGTATTCTACTTTTTGTGGGTTTTTTTTCCTAGTTGTAGTCTAATTTTCAAAAACAATTAGTTAAGCTTACTTTTTAAATTTAAAACTAATAATTCATCCATTAGTTTTCTCCATATTGTCTACATGAAGATGGGATGAGACATTAGAATAGCTATGATAAACATTCTCCAAAGTTAAAAAAGAAAAAAAAATACATGCACACCCTTAAACTATCAATTTACTATTTCTGTCAAATAAATATATAAATAACTGATTATTTGGAGTATAAATTCACTTTAACAAGACACTTAATTAAGCCTCTGTCTCCCGAGCTACATTTAGAAACATTTTGTCATATTTATAATATTTATACAGCCTCCTTGAACTTTTAATTACTTGATTTATTTATTCTCCTTGATCATGGAACAAGAAGACCTACATATTATCCTGCTGCATTTTCATTTTCCTAATAATTCATTGAGCTAATATCACTTGTAATAGTGTTACAATAAAGTAAAAAGATATGCAAGCGCCTTAATGGTAATTTTAGAAACACAAGACCACTATTAATTATGTGCAAAACACTGTATCCTACATCTGTTTCCTCCCTCATTCTGTGCTGTCACCTATTTTTTTACCTCTACATATTCTGTTCACAAAATTTGCTTCCCTGTCTGTTGATACTATTGGCACAACTTGACTGTCAATGTGAGGAAAATGAAGTTGTTTAGGAAGTTGAACTTCCTAAAACAATTGTAGCCAACATGGCTTTTTTTTTTTTTTTTTTATGAAACACACTGAAGATTTGCTATATAGCTCCAATTGTTTTTAGCCTATATGAACATGAAGGATATCCAACTGTGTGAAATCTGGAAAACATTGGAATATACTGGGACCTGTCACTCAATATTTCTAAACAAACTGAATCTATCCAGGAGCACCTACTTGTAATAGTTTTAAATTACATTGAAATTTTTCCCACCGTATATTTGTAAATACATATGATAATAAATTTAATTACCTTTCACTTAAGTTTCCTGTTCTAGGCCAATATTTCTTTCTTTATTTATTTTTTGAGAATAATAATGGCAGTTAAAATGAGAGGTAGAAAAACGTCTAAATTGATTTAAAAAAAGAGGCCATTTTCTTTTTCTTGAATAGTATGTCATTGTTTAATAAGCAGGGCTGCCCTTTCAGCTGAAAAGAAGATACCTTTTAACTCTTTCAAAAACAATAATCAGAGAATACTATTAATTTAGTTTTTTTTAATATGGAATTTAAATAATCTAGTTACAAAATAAATAAGTCAATTTAAATGTAAGAATGTTTTCCAATATTCTGTAACTATGCCCCAAAGATCATTATATATTTATGTCAACCAATATACTTCTGTATACATATATAGCAATGACAATAAAAATTTCAACAATATCCAATATTGTTGAAATTTTTATATTAATCTTTTATGTTTATTCAACCTTTGTTTATGTGTTATAATCTATTGTAACTTCATTGTTTTCTCTATGCACTCTATTCACATGCAAAAAAACAAAATTATGCCTTTATCTTAAAATCATATTTCAAAATCAACTAAAAATACATTAAGACTTAACAAACAAGACCTAAAATTGTAAAAATAGTAGAGGAAGCATAGGAGAATTATAACAGTGGACTGAGCAATGATATCTTGTATTTGTCCATGAAAACTCAAGCAACAAAAGGAAAAATAGACAAAAGGGGTTATATCATACTAAAAGGCTTCTACAACACAGAGGAAACAATTACCAGAATAAAAAAGGTAGTCTATACATTGGGAGAAAGTATCTGAAACTCTTTAACCTGGTAAGGTATTAACATCCAAAATATATAAGAAATTCAATTCAATAGAAAGAAAACAACCAAATTTTAAAATGACCAAAGGATCTTACAGTCAATGGAGTAAAGGGACAACCATAAAATGGGTGAAAATATTTGCAAACTATACATTTGGAAAAGTATTAATATCCAGAATAGGTAAGAAACATGAAAAACTCAACAACAACAACAACAAAGTAAAAATCAAATCAATTTTAAAGTGGGAAACAGACCTATATAAATATTTCACAAAGAAGAAATATAAGTGACCAACGGATACATGAAAACGCTTGATATTACTAATCATCAGAAAAATGAAATTCAGTGAGGACTGGAGGTATAGATCAGTAGTGGAGAATTTGCAAAAACAAGCACACACACACACACACACACACACACACACAAAACATGAGATATCACCTTACTTTAGTGAGAACATCTATTATCAAAATATCTAAAGATAACAAGTGTTTGTAAGGATGTGAAGAAAACAGAACTCTCTACATTTTGGTGGGAATATAAATTAGCACAACCATTTGAAAAACATAAGTAAAACTAAAGATAACTAACATAAAATAAAATAATAATAATAAAATAATGGATAAAGAGAAAGGAGAATTTATTGAAGATATTCAAGATTCATTTAATATTCAGAAGTCCATATAATTCATTGTATCAGCAGGAAAAAAGGCAAAATCATATGATTTTATAAATTGACACTAAAAGTATTTATAATAATATCACTAATAACAAAAAGAAAATATCATTAACTATGTATTGAAGAGAATTTCTTTAAACTCAGAAAAATTATCTACAAATCCCTTGAATTAACTAATGTCGTACTCAATGGTAAAAAAAATTATTTCCCCCTAGGAAATTAGTGATGAAGATATGCTATGCTTTTTATTGTCACAACTCATAGTTAACATATAGTTGTATATTATAAAAAGGACAATAAAAATAAAAGTGGTTTGTTGGAAAGAATAAATGAAACTATCTGAATTTGAAGATGACATGATTTTCTACATGGAAATTTCAAGAAATTTACCAAAAACATCAGTAATAAAAGTAAATTCAATTATGTTACTAAATACAACAAAAAAATCAATTGCATATAGATGTATTAACAATGAACAAATGGAAACCAAAACAGAAAGTACAGCATCATTTACAATTGCTCTAAAGAAAATGAATAGAAAACAAAATTTCAAAATGTGTAGAGTATCTCATAAAAACTACAACATTCTGAAGTAGAAAACCAAAGAAGATCCAAATAAATGGCTAGATATGTTTTCTTCATAAATTGGAAGATTCATTAATAATAGAAATATAAGCTCTTCCAAAATAGATGTACATATTTAATATTGTTATATAAAAATTACAGGAAATATTTTATAAACATAAATAAGCTCATTCTTAAGTATGTATGAAAAGGCAAGAGTCTAAATAGACACAGCAATTTAAAGATATGAATAATGTTCTTTTTCCATTGTTAAAAATTACCATAGAGCTACAATAATCAAATCAGTGGAGTATTGGTCAAGAGAATACTATGTAGATTACTGTAACCAATTCAAGTATATCCAGTTAACTTTTTGACATGCAAAAACAACTGACTGGATGGTTAATAACTTTTTAAAAAATATTTTATTAGAGTAATTAGAAATTCAAAGAGAAAATATGAGATGTTAACTTAAAATTTCCCCACTCTATAAATATTAATTAAAACTTACCAAAATCAAAATGTACACCTTTTAGAAATACCCTAACAGAAAATTTTCAGGAACTAGAACTAATAGAATCCATATGTTTGACAACAAAAACATGGTCAAAGAAGAAAAACGTACACCTCCTCAAAATTAAAATTGAAAACTCTTGGTCTGAGAAAAACACAAATCACAAAATTTGTAAAAATGTGTGCAAATCATGTATTAAAGGAAATACATGTATCTAGAAAACATAAATTCTCTCAAAATCCAATATTAAAAAATCTAAATGATACAATTAGGAAATGGGCAAAAAATGTGAACAAACTTTTCATTGAAGAAGATATACAGATGACAAACATATATCATTATCTATTGGGGATTTGAACTTAAAACTACAATTATATATATTAATCTATACCTTAAATGATAGTTAAAATTTAAAAAGGTACCATTAAATGTTGATGTGATGCACAAAGCTGTTTTTTAAAAAATATAGATATTATTGGTAGGAACTTTGAATGATGGAATTAAACAGGCACCCTAGGCTTGGCACTTGCTTTTAAAATTCTGTGCAGATTTTTTTTTGAAATGGCATCATCAAGATGTCTGAGTAAAAAAATCCCAGTCTTCACTCTTCTTCACCAATTGATAAATTAGCAACTACCAACAGAAAATAACATCGTGATGAAAACCCTCAAGCATAGGAATAGGGCTGTGTCTACTGTGTGTTTCACAGAGCTGAATAAAAATCAGCACTGATAGGATAAGAAATAGTTCTGCTTGGATGGTGTTCTCTGCCCCCTCTCCCGAAAGCAGCACATATTCAACCCAGAGAAATACCTAGGTGTCAAGGAAAAAAAAAAAGAACAGGGGAGTGTGACACCCAGCCTCTGTAGCCTTTAGGGAAATCCACTTTGGTTCTCAAATCATAGGTAACCTAGGGGAAAACGGAATGGGCTGGACCATGCTGGCCCAGATAGAAACACAGCTTACGTTGCCCGCAGCGGTGTTCAAATAGCTAATAACACAGTCCTCTAATAGAGTTGATCTGGTCACCAAAGGAAGAGTTGGGAAGGGCTACTTGTCTTGAATTACTACGTGTTCAGGCTTCAAGTCTAGCATTACTATATAATCTGAGGCTTCCATGGCATGGAGAAGAGCCCAAACAACAAATTTCAAAAGTTAGTAGGTCACGTGTACCTGGGAGTTTAAACACCCTTTCTCCCTTCGCAGCAAAGACTACCTTCCAGCTCTGTCATGTGTGGGATAAGACCACAACCTGTAAACAACAATAGCAAATATACACCAGGTCTCACATATTTGGAGGTCTAAAAAGAGCTCCTTGTTACCTAATGCACCACCTCCAGCCCTTGGACAGGGAAGAACAAGACCAACGTAGTATCAAGAAATACATCCTGTGAAAAACCAGCTCAGTAGCAATTACAGTGCCACTCCTCAGCACAGGACTCACAAAATGAGATGAGTGCTTCTCAGGGAGGTTGGTGACCAAAGGGAACTCATTAAAACTAAATACTGAGACTGGGGATATAGCTAGGTTGGTAGAGTGCTTGCCTTGCATGCACAAGACCCTGGGTTCAATCCCCAGCACCAAGAAAAAAAAAAGAAAAGGAAAAAGAAAGAACCTAAATACTGAACCGTTAAAGAAAAAATAAAATTATAGAGATAGACAAAATCAGAAACCTGAATGTAAGAATAATATTAGAGAAGTGCCAGCTTCAGCAGCATCCCAGGGACCAGTCAAGGGGAGGGGCAGCAAACAAAGGGAAGAGCATGGCCAGTGGATAAAGACATTTTTAAAAAAATGGATTGAGGCAACCTGTGTATTAAGGAGGAAGGCTGCTTTTAATGGATACAGAGTCCATAGGGTAAGTGGTTTAGGGTAAGCAAAACCCAAAATTAGTTTTCCTGGATCAGCAGATGTTCTGGGCATGGAAAATGCACTTGGACCAGGAAAGAGGACATTTGACTCTGAGCACTCAGTGTGAAAAGCCACCAGGTCTGTAAACAGGCTCTGCCCATGTGCCTGGTGAGGAAAACACCTGCCACAGTAACCACAGTCCACATGGGCCCCCTACAGGAAAAATCACTGTGGTCACCAGGGGGTGTGTGTGTGTGTGTGTGTGTGTGTGTGTGTGTGTGACAGGAAAAGCCCCCACTTCACACATGCACCTGGTGAGAAACTCTGCCTTCTCTATAGTCTGTGGGAACACCAGCCTGGAAGGATCATCCCTGGGTGCTCCACAGCATGTACAACCAGTGTGGGACCACTGCGGTGCATCTGGGACTATTGCTAGCAGTGGCAGGGAATTTGGTAGTCTCCCAACTGACTTAAAAAAAAAAAAAACTTCTGGAAGACACCTAAACCAGAAAGAACAAAATAGGCACAAATAAAATTACACCTGGATCATTCAGACTCTGGATCCCAAGAGAGAAAGGTACCTTTATTGCTGGCACTATGGCAGGCATTCAGGAGTATCTGCACTCCAGGACGGACAACCAGTATTTCATATGCACAGCAGTGAAGCTGAAATCTGTGGAGGTTTGTCTGTAAACACTAAAAGTAGATTTTACTATATTGTATTACATGATTTTATGTAAGTGTATGTGGGCATATGTGTGTATGATATTTGAATATATGTATATATATTTTTCCTTATAATTTTATGATCACATCAATTGCTTTCTTCTGCAGCACTTGTTTATTATTTAGCCTTGATATTTCTTAGGTGAGATTCAAGTATATATGAGTTAGAGTTGATTTGATCTTACAGTTACTTTGGTTCTGACCCTCTATCTTCCCTTCTTCACAGCCAACATCTCGTGTTTCAACTTCATCCCTTTCTTTGTTTTATTACATTCAGTTAATCTTTTGTTCCTTCTTCCTACAGAGGACATCTACTACCATTTCCTGCCCTTTCTCTGAATATTTCAAACTTATTACCACATTTCCATGCTATTTTCTCTTTATTTAAGAAACTACAATCCCACCAAATAATAGAATTATATAGTTTATGCAACTCACACCTCATTCATGTTGAGGTAATTATTAATAGAGCGAATGACATAGTAGGCACTTAATGTCAAATGCTGGATTTAGCTGTTTTGTATTGCTGGTACTGATATTAATTGCTAAACCCACCTCTTCTATATAGGGGGCAATTAGTGTTACAGAAGTCAAAGTAGACACTGAACATTTATCTTAGTTACTTACATCAGTGCTATTCCTAGCTTCCCCCTTCAGGAGGGAATGGAAAGTGATTGGGACAATTCAAGATTATAGATTAGAGACCCTGCTGCTGAGAAATTCTGACAATTTAGCCAATCAACAGTAAATCTTATACCACACCACACCTGAGCCTAAACATGACTTCAACTCATAGACTTGGGGAGACAAAATTGTCAAAATAAAAACCAGGTTCCAAGGAAGAGCAACCAGAAGGGAACTTCAGGTCCCTCCACCTGGATGTATATACATATATCAAAAAAAGAGAGAAATTCTAGAAAAAAGAAAGAAAGGGAGGGAGGGAGGGAGGGAGGATGGATGAAAGAAAGGAAGAAAGAAAACTACACACTTAAGGACATGAGTATAAAAGAAGGGGAATACATTTCAATTGATGAGGAAACAGGCAAACAAATCTCTCCCCCAAACTCCCAACACTCCCAAAAGGATCCCACAGATACAGAGTGGATGAAATTCCAGAGAAAGACTTCAAAATGCTGACTATTTAAATGTTCAATTAACTAAAAGAAGATATAAGAGATGAAGTAAAAGAGCAAATTTAGGAAATGAAAGATGATTTCAATAAAGAAATAGGTATATTAAAAAGAATCCAGATATATTAAAAAGAATTCCTGGAAATTAAAGACACAATGAGTCAAAATAAGAATTTATTTGAAAACAACACCAACAGATTAGATTCAATAGAAAATAGAACTTCAACCCTTGAAGACAGAACTTCAGACCTTGAAGACAGAATATATGAACTTGAGAATACAATATAATAGAAAATACAATAGAGAGCAAAATACAGAATACAATAAAGAGCTTTATTTTTTTTTTTAAAAAGGACATGTCAGAATATACAAGAAATCTGGGACAACATCAATACACTAAACCTGAGAATCATTGGGACAAGGGAGAATGTGGAGATACAAGCTAACTGCATTTAAAATATTTTCAAAATAGCCACAGAAAACTTTTCTCATATCAAAAAAGAGACATAAATCTATAAACAGGACTCCAAATAGACTTGATCAGAAGGTAAGTTCTCCAATACACATCATAATCAGAATTTCTTAACATAGAAAACAAGGAAAGTATATTAAAAGCTGAAAGAGAGAGAGAAACATCAGGTCACATGTAAAGGCAAATCAACAAGACTCACTTCTTATTTCAAAATGCAAACACTAAACCTAAGGGAGGCCTGGATTTAGATATTTCAAACTTGAAAAGAAAACAATTGCCAACCAAGATTGCTATACCCAGCAACATTCTCTTTCATATTTATTTCATATGGAAATTAAAACTTTCCATGACAAAGATAAACTAAAAAAAAATACAAACAAGCACCTCTACAAAGAATTCTCAAAGATAAATTGCATGCAGATTAATCCCCCCTTCAAAAAATCCAAAATCCCAAATAAATGAAAATCAAAGGAAGACTAATCAGCTAAATGAGAATCAAGACAGAATTAAATATGCCAAAAAAAAATCAAAATGGCAGCCTACTACAAATATATATCCAAATGTACTACAAATATATATCCATAATAATAATGATAATATGATATGAATAATAATGATATGATATCCATAATAATAATATGAATGGTCTCAGCTCCATTTTTAACTCTTTTAAACTCTTTTCAGTTAAAAGACACAGACTGGATAGTCATACATGCATTCCAACATGGGAAAGGCACTGAATATTGGGGACCCGAGCTGCAGGCTGCCTCCAGATCTGTGGGATGTAGGTGGAGGACTGTGGCCTCGAGAAGAGCCTGCCCACCCAGCCTGTTTGCCATCACAAGGAGATCTCTAACCCTGGGGCTGAAAGACCCCAGTCTTTCCCCAAGCTGAAGTTGCAGGGTATTGAGATGCCAGCCAGATATCTTCCCATAAAGGTTCTGTGGTGGCATAAGGCAATGGGGCTCCTGCCAGTAGCAGGGAAACTGACTCAGTGAAACTGGTTGAACTGGAACCCCCTCTAGAAAAGAAGGACAAGCAGGTACTCACCAACCTAAACAAGGCTAAAGAAGAAAAAACATGCCCAGTGCCCCAGGAAGAAGAGGAGGTATGGCACTAAAACTTCCCCTGTGGGCCCATCATAACATGGAAAAGATGGAGGAGCCCGTGTATAAAGTCTGAGAGGGACATTGGAGGATGACCCCATATGATGCAGTCCCTGACTGGCTGAAGAACAATGACTATCTGCTACATTGCCACAGACCACCCTGACCCTCCTTTGGAGCTTGATTCAAGTGTATCTTCTGCATTCACATAAATTTGCAATATCTGGACCTATCTATGTGGTTTCATGCTGTTTCTCTTTTGGGGAATTTTGACTATACTTAGTCCAACTATGTATTTCATGATCCATCTTTAGGCAAGAGTGGGTTTTAACATTTCTTTTTTTTAATTACAAAGCTCATATTCCTAAATGTAAAGTGACATATTCTATATTTTGCTATGTTGAAAATTAGCCAATAAAATAAATTAACTAGTCAGTAACTAAAATATTGTTTTTTTTTTCCACACGTACCCAAAACTACATGCTTAAAAGGTGAAAAAGTGGTAGACGATGCCTAATATCTCAAGGAATAAGATGTTCATTCTCCAGGTGAGAAAACTGAAGACCTTGGGAAGATGTTTAAAGAAATTGGGTTGCAAGGTGTTCAAATGCAACAGCATTAAACAGGACAAGCTCTGCTACGGGAGGAGCCACTGAACCGGAGCTGCCCTATATCAGAAGTTGATAACATGATGGAAATACAATTGTATGCTACAGCAGTTTAGGGACTCTGAAGGTCCTACATCAACAAATGTCAACAAAAGAACACTTATGAACTCCATATAGAAACTTCACAATAACTGCTATTAAGAATCCCCTTCCTTCCCTTCATTCCCCTTTGTCTAATCCAATTAACTTCTATTCTTCCCACTCTACCCTTTCCTTATTGTGGGTTAACATCCATACATCAGAGAGAACATCTGGCCTTTGGTTTTGGGGGACTGATTTATTTCACTTAGCCTGAGTGTCTCCAGATCCATCTATTACTGGCAAATGCCATAATTTCACTCTTATTTATGGCTGAGCAATTATTTCAATATATATATATATATATATATATATATATATATATATATATTCCATAGCTTTGCTATTGTGAATTGAGCACTATAAACATTGATGTGACTATATCACTGTATTATATGCTGATTTTAAGTCCTTTAGGTATATACCGAGGAGTGGGAAAATTGGATAAAATGGTGATTCATTCCAAATTTTCTGAGGAATCTCCATACTGCTTTCCAGAGTAGTTGCACTAATTTGCAGTCTCACCAGAATGTATGAGTGGAACTTTTCCCCCACACCTTTGCCAACATTTATTGTTACTCGTATTCTTAATAATTGCCATTCTGACTGGAGTAAGATGGAATCTTGGTGTAGTTTTAATTTGCATTTCTCTAATTGCCAGTGATGTTGAACATTTTTTACATACTTGTTGACCATTCATATTTCTTCTGTGAAGTGCCTGTTTAGTTCCTTTGCCCATTTATTGATTGAATTATGTGTTTTATTGGTGTTAAGATTTTCACATTCTTTATATATTTTAGAGATTAATGCTCTATTTGAGGTGCAGGTGGCAAAAATATTCCCCCATTCTGTAGGCTCTCTCTTCAGGTTCTTGATTGTTTCCTTTGCTGTGAGGAAGCTTTGTAGTTTGATACAATCCCTTTTACTGAGTCTTGATATTACTTCCTGTGCTGTCGGAATATTAGTTGGGCTCACTTCTAGTAAGCCTAAATCTTTTATCCACTTTGAGTTGAGTTTTGTGCAAGGTGAGAGATAGGGGGTAAATTTCATTCTACTACAGATGGATTTCTAGTTTTCTGAGCACCATTCCTTGAAGAGGTTACCTTTTCTCCAATCTATGTTTATGGCACTTTGTCTGAGATAACTGTATATATTATAGGTTTGTCTCTATATTTTCTATTCTGTTCCTTTGATCTTCATTTCTGTTTTGTGCCAATAACATGCCATTTTTGTTACTATAGTTCTGTAGATTAATTCAAGTTATGCTTATAGTGATGCCTCCTGCTTCATTTTTCTTACAGAGGAGTCCTTTGGTTATTCTGGGTCTCCTATTTTTTCAAATAAATTTCATGACTGCCTTTTCTATTTCTATGAATAAGATCACTGGAATTTTAATAGGAATTGCATTAAATCTGGATTGCCCTTTTGGTAGTATGGCCATTTTGATAATATTAATTCTGCCTATAAAGGTACAACTCTGCTGAGAATCCATCAGGTCCTGGGTCTGTTGTTGTTTTTGTTGTTGGAAAGCTTTTAACTGCTTTTTAAATTTTATTACTTGATATTGATCTGTTTACACTTTTATACCTTCTTGATTCTGTTTGGGCAGGTTGTCCAATATCTAGAAATTTCTAGAAATCTGTCATGTATCTAGAAATCTGTCTTCTAGATTTTATAATTTGTTGACTCAAAATTGCATTTTGGGTTGCCCAAATTTGTTGACCCAATTGCATTTAAATATATACATACATATTTAAATATTTGCACTTAGATATATATATTTAAATATATATAGAAACATTTTAAATATGTTTCTAATTATCTTCTTGATTCAGAAGTGTCTGTGATGATAGCTTCCTTTTCATCTCTGATCAGGTTGATTTGATTCTTCTCACTCTTTAGTTTGGCTAAGGATTTATCAATCACATTTATCTTTTTGAAGAACCTACTCTGTACTGTTGATACTGTGCATTGTTATTTTATTCTGAATTGCATTAATTTTGCCTCCCATTTTTATTATTTTTTGTCTTATACTGAATTTGGAGTAATTCTGTTCTTTTCTTTCCTAAAGCTATGACATAGGGCATAAGCTTATTTTCTTAGGTTATCTCTATTTTTTATTTATTTATTTATTTTATTTTATTTTTTTTTTTAAAGAGAGAGTGAGAGAGGAGAGAGAGAGAGAGAGAATTTTTAATATTTATTTCTTAGTTCTCAGCGGACACAACATCTTTGTTGGTATGTGGTGCTGAGGATCGAACCCGGGCCGCACGCATGCTAGGCGAGCGCGCTACCGCCTGAGCCACATCCCCAGCCCTCTATTTTTTAAATATAGGCACTCAGTGCAATAATTTTCTTCTTAGTTCTGCTTTCACACTATTTAACAAATTTTCACAAAATTTCACACAAAATTTTCCCAATATTTTGATATGTTGTATCTTTGTTTTCATTTATTTGTGAAATTTTTATTTCTCCTCTTATTTCTTCTTTGATTCATTCTTCACTCAAAAGAGCTTTGTTTAATCTCCATGTGTTTATGTGGTTTCTATTATCTTTCTTGCTGTTGATTTCTAGTTTTATTCCATCATGATCTGATATAATGCATGAGATTATATCGATCTTTTTGTATTTGCTAAGACTTTTATTGTAATCCAGAATATGGTCTCTGTTCACGTATATTCCATAAGCTGAAATGACGGTGAATTCAGGTGTTTGGGGGTGAAATAGTCTGTATTTGTATATTAGATGCATTTGATTTATAGTATTATTTAGGTTGGATAAATCCTTTTTGATTTTATGCTTTGATGACCTACCTATTGGTGATGAAGGTATGTTGAAATTATTAAATATTATTATTGTACTAATATTATCAAATATTATTATTGCTTTCAAACTCCATTTGTATGAAATATTTTTTTCCTATCCTTTTATTTCAGCCTGTAAGGGTCTTTGACCATGAGATGAGTCTCTTGCAAACAGCATATGGTTAGATCTTGTTTTTCAATCCTTTCCACTAATCTGTTTCTTTTATTTTTTATTTTTTCCTTTGAATGTCAAGTGTCTATTGTACGTTTATTATCATCACAGTCTTTGCATGAAGATACGCAGCAATGATAGCAGATTTCTTTTTAAAGCTTAGCATTAAATATTAAATATTTCCCCCAGTTTTACATTACTCTGCCAAGAAAATAAAACTCAAGTTATTTGACACTTGGACACATTTCCATGATAAGCTGGGCCACATAAATGTTGTTGTCTTTAATCTTCCTGCTATGTAAGCAGATCTAAGCCCTAGCAAGATGGGACCATTTACACTTGTTTTTGAAAAGTGTGCTACAAAAATGGATGTCCTGTTATAAGACAGGTTACAAAGTAAGGACAGAAATAAGGGATGGACATTTTCTTTCAGAAAAGCAACAAAACAGAATTTCTAAAGAGTCAAAGTCCATTAATTTTCCCCCCAAATTGTAGGATGAGTTAAAATCTCAAACTGAGTTTTGAAATACTGTCTCTGTGAAGGACCAGTAGTTGTCTTGCTGAGGAGGTTGATTGCTTAGAAGGAGGTTGATCATCCTTATTCTCCCCAGTCAGGGGAATAGAAATTGAAAATTTATTGCTCAGTACCTGCGAGAGCGAGCTGAAACTTAACTGGTACTGAAATCTCTAAGAGGTTTCTTCTAGAAACAGGCAACTCAGACTCTTTCTCTCACTTCAGCAAAAAGAAAATATTTTTAAAAGCACTTGGAAAGTTTCTTCTCCACCTCAAGGTAGAAAGACTCAGAGAAGGAAGTCATCAGTACAGCCACCTTCTAGGTCACAATGGAATTTCTGAAGGTTGGAGACTCCATAGAAATGGACAAAGGCTGATGCCACCACCAAAACATGGAAAATCTCATGGGACTGGAATATTACATCAAATTTTCCAAGAAAGAAGCACTCAGAAATCCAAGCAGCATAAACATCAGCTCTAGTAATGTACATCACAGCCATGAGGAAGAACCAGCCAATCTGGCCCATTGAGTAGGCCTTCACAAAGATGGAAACCCATATGTATCAAAATGAAATTAAACCTCTATCTCTAACCTAGAGAATGAGAGAAAGTTTTAGCCATCTGAATCTCAGGTAAAATATTAATATATCTGGGATATACAAAGAACTAAAAAATCTTTCCTATGAAGCACTTTCTTAACAGTTCCAACATCTTCTTCAAGAAGTAGAAAATATTAAGGGAAGATATTTCTATTGATGCTTGTAGTGACTTATCTGTGTTTGTTGGTTTATGTACATTAATTGGTGCTGATTTATATAATTCATATTTACATATATATGTGTGTTTGTATATGTATATATATATATATGAACAGATCATATTTAATTAACAAATTTTCATTTGATTCTTTTTCAAAATCTCTTTTTATTAGACTTTGTTTATATCCATTATGTCTTTCTTAATCTATTCAGTTGTTTTACATTATTCTTGTAGAATTCCCTCCTCTTCATAATTATTCTTTTGAACTCTTCATCTGACATTTCATGAACTTCAGTATCTTTGGGATCAGAAGTAATCAAGTTGCCTTTTTTATTCATATCTTTTATAATTCTCTTTTATGTTGAATTGTAAATTTTAATGTTCTTATTAGAATAGTTTTTATAGCACTTTCCAACAAGAAGCAAGAAAATAACAGCAAACTTTATATAGGAAGACCCTTCAGTTAACAATGTAAAAAAAATGCAAAATGTAAATCACACATAATACAATTAAAGCATCCAAACAATTTAAATAATTTTAAATATTTTACTTTTAAACTGCTACAAATGCTTTATACAATATTTCAACATAAAGTCCCCATGACAGAAATGTAACAAAATGTGAATAATAGTGAAAGGGTTAAAGTGGCACAAACTCAATCAAACATTAAACTACCATTTTAAGAGTTAGATTCCTTTTAAAGTTGAGAACAAAAAAACAGTATGAATAAAATCTAGCCATTCTCTATCAATTCAGTCACTAATTTGGGACAAGGCATAAAAACAATTGGAGAAATGATACTCATATACTTTGGCAGAAGCCAACTTGTTGGTTTTAATCTCTGCTAGAGACTTCCATGTAAAACCTGGTATGTAAATTCATTTACACCTATGCATAAATGAAGCCAGAATTAGACAGGCAGATAGGCAAGGGTGGGATTCAGAGAATGAAGGGATTCAAATGTTAATACCTTCAGAGCCCTTTCTCCACCCTTCTCAAGATAACCTGCCCCTGTGCCAACTGGTTGCTGAGGTATCCTGTCTCAGGGATTGTCCCTCCCTACAGAGAGCTATAAAAGTTGTTAGTTAATGCCCCCTTCCTTCCCTGATCATTCCATTTGGCCCTTCCCCTGTCCATCTGCTTCTCACCTTTTAGCCATTCTCCTGGAGCATCTCCTGGGCCTAGTCAGGTAAGCAGGAAGGAGAGAGATAATGGGAAGAGAGTAGAAGAACAAAGGAATTCAAGATCATATAAAAAAGGCAGAATGCCCTCACTTCTTGGGATACCAGGCTGCCAGCTATGGCCTCCTCCTCCTTCTCAAGAGAAGTCTATGTTACCCCTTTTTAAGTAAACCCTGCTTTATATGCTCACCTCTGTGTACTCCTCTAATGTTATATTTCAACACGAGGAAGCAGGACTCATCAAGGACACATATCTATACAGGTCTGGATGCATCTATGCATAGTATATTGCTGCATGGTCTCTCGCAATAGTTATAAATTAGTGCCAGCTAACCATCTGAGATGATAATGTCTATATGATACATAAACATAACACTATAAAAGGCCTAAAATAGAGTCTATATCCAATCTGTTTTCCTCTCAGTTATGTTGGCAATCTGCTTGTGATTTTTTTAAAAAGGGGGAGAGGATAGAAGATCAGCTTAATGCCTCTCTTTATGATTCTTTTAGAAGAAAGGCATCAAAAACTGATGTGTGGGGCTGGGGATGTGGCTCAAGCGGTAGCGCGCTCGCCTGGCATGCGTGCGGCCCGGGTTCGAACCTCAGCACCACATACTAACAAAGATGTTGTGTCCGCAGAGAACTAAAAAATAAATATTAAAAAAAAATTCTCTCTCACTCTCTCTCCTCTCTCACTCTCTCTCCTCTCTCACTCTCTCTTTAAAAAAAAAAAAAAGCTGATGTGTGAGGAAAAGTTTTTAAAAGAGTGCATCAGAATCTGTCATCCTTGAAATCTATGACAAAGTACTGATGAAAGAGAACTTGCTTCGTAAGGTTCGGTTCAGATCATTCCCTTCTCTGCTTTGTGCCAAAATCAAGGGCCACACTCACATCTAAGTTAGTCCTATGACAGGGAGCCAGTTCATCTAGTCCATCTTACAGGGCCCTTCTCTTTGGATTTCAGTCACTTGGGAGCCCAGCACACATACTGGACACCACTGAAGGATCATATGCCTGACTCTAACCTGGGCAACAAGAAACCTGCCCACAATCAGCTGTTAAAATTTTTGAATCAGCTTCAACTGGTTATGCAAGCTTGGTAGATTTCCTAATGCTTTGCAGTAGTGCTTAGTAATGTTTGTTTTGTTTGGGGGGTCTTTCTATTGGAAGCTCCTGCCTGGCACTGCTGTCCTCTCTCCTCCTTTCACTAAGGTCCCCTGCAGCTGCCATTTGAGGGCTTCCTGTGATCTTCCCGCCCCGCCCCCAACACCCCTGCATCTGATCTCTAGATTTTACATTTAACAGGTAGGTCTGTTCTTTTCTTTCCTTTTCTTTTTTCTTTTTTTCTTTACTATTGATAAAATTTTATTTTTTATCTGTATATGACATTGAAATGCATTACAATTCTTATTACACATATAGAGCACAATTTTTCATATCTCTGGTTACATAAAAAGTGTATTCACATTAATTCATGTCTTCATGCATGTATTTTGGATGATAATGACCATCCATCACATTCTACCATCATTTCTAACCTCATGCCCCCTCCCTTTTCCTTCCACCCTTCTGTCCTATCTAGAGTTCTTTCTCCCATGCTCCCTCTCCCTATTCCACTATGAATCAGCCTCCTTATATCAGAGAAGACATTCAGCATTTGGTTTTGTAGGATTGGCTAACTTCACTGAGCATTATCTTCTCTAACTCCATCTATTTACCTGCAAATGCCATGATTTTATTCTCTTTTATTGCTGAGTAATATTCCATTGTGTATGTATGCCACATTTTTAATCCATTCATCTGTTGAAGGGCATCTAGGTTGAATCCTCAGTTTAACTATTGTGAATTGTACTGCTATAAACATTGATGTGGCTGTGTCTCTGTAGTGTGCTGCTTTTAAGTCCTTTGGGTATAGACTGAGGAGAGTGATAGCTGGGTCAGATAGTGGTTTCTTTCCCAATTTTCCAAGAAATCTCCATACTGCTTTCCAATTTGCAGTCCCATCAGCAAGGTATGAGTGTACCTATTTTCCCCATATCCTTGCCAACAGTTATTGTTGTTTCTATGCATAATAGCTGCCATTCTGACTGGAGTGAGTTGAAATTTTTTTTTCAAACTGTATCCAGCTTTATTAAAGACATTTTTCATAAACAATCATGGTATTTCAGGCAGGACCTGGGCATACAATCATTAACAGTACCCAACAACTTTCAAACTCCCTTCTTGGATGGATTAC
The DNA here is from genome assembly GCF_964194105.1 of Spermophilus citellus. Taxonomy (NCBI): domain Eukaryota; kingdom Metazoa; phylum Chordata; class Mammalia; order Rodentia; family Sciuridae; genus Spermophilus; species Spermophilus citellus. Next base: position 157,012 of record NW_027673068.1, read on the forward strand.
CAAAATCAGAAAGCCACTAAAAAACCCAATGAAGTCTTCATTTGATGCTCTGAATAGGGAAAGCTTAGAGTGAGGGTTGACATTTCACATTTAGCATGTTGTTTAATAACTTTTTACAAGCTGATCCTGACTTTCAGGAAATGAAATGGAAATGGCAAAAATTATTAATCTGAAGATCCACAATCTAGAAAAGGAACTGCTGATCTTCTGAGGGACACTATTCTCAATGACATCACTGGGAAGTCCAGATTGACTCACACACTGGTAAAACCAATTGCTGGGAATCGGGTCGCAACAGGTCTGAATTTAGAAGAGTTAAGTCTATGCCGATGGCAGAGAGGGAGAGGAGGACATAAAGATGAGTTTTTCCATATCACAAGCCATTTGTGCCAAGTTGGCTATGTGTGCCAAAATCAGGGAATCCCTCCTCTTGGGAACAAAGAGGAAGTCTCTCAAAACTAGAAGGGAAAGGTGTTTTCCCCCACACCAATCCAGCTTTGAAGACATCTACTAGTAACATATGCTGTTTCCCCAAAAAACAACAATGAAGTACTCTGTGTGCTAACAACATAGCTTAAAAAAAAAGTAAAACAAAATTCTGCATTTTTATAAAACTTGACAAAAAACAGCATTTAAAACTGTACAGTTACCAGAAGTAGACAGTTATCAAAAATGCACACACTTCACTTGACATCTCCAGCACCTTCAGCTCTCAAGTCTCCAATCAAAAGACATAGTGGCAGAGTGGTTTAAAAACCAGACTCAAACATGTGTTGTTTACAAGAGACTCACCTTAAAGGCAAAGACATTCACATACTGAAAGTGAAAGGCAGGAAAACAATAAAGCATGCATACTTTCTTCTGAGAACTGCTTTCCTACTATCCCAGACATTTTGATATGTTGTATGTCTATTCCCATTTGCTTCTAAGAAATTTTTAAATTTAATATTTTTTAATTTTCCTATGATCTATTCATCATTCAAAAGTGTATTACTTAATCTCCAGGTGTTGAATGATTTATGTTTCTATTTTGTTATTGATTTCTAATTTAATTCTATCATGATCTGGTAGGATGCAAGGATTTTTTTTATTTGTTAAGACTTCATTTATGTAATAAAATATGGTTATAGGTTTGATAATGTTCCATATGTCATTGAGAATAAAATTAATTTGGTTGCTGATGGATGAAATATTTTACAAATATCTGTTAATTCCACTTTATTAATGGCACTTTTTATTTCTGAAGAGTCTTTTCCTTAGCTGAAGTATAGATTTGTTGGATGTTAGAGTGATCTTGGTTGACAGATCTTATATTTACAGTCTATTTTTAAGGGATCATGGCTTTTATTTTATTTACTTTTATGTGGTGCTGAGGATTGAACCCAGGGCCTCACACGTGCTAGGCGAGCACTCTACCGCTGAGCCACAACCCCAGCCCCTTATTTACAGTCTTGGTATATATTATTCCAAGCTTTCCTGGATTTTAGGATCTGGGCTGAGAAATCTGTAGAAATCATTATTGGCTTACCTTATATTGACAGGATTTATGTTTGTTTGCTCTTTTCAATGATTTTTACTTCCTTTATTTATTCTTTACATCTTCTTTTAATTCATTGACAATTGTAACTATGCAGTTTCTAAATTCATTCTCTGATATTTCTTCCACTTGTTGTCAGTGGGATCAGTTGTTGAAGTATTGTAGATTGTCATGCCTTTTCCCCTTGATTTTTCATATTATTTGCATGGCTTTTAAGCCTAGAAAATCCTAAGGATATGACTTCTATTGTGATTCCTAGAAGAGCCCCTTCAAGCTTGTCTGTATTTTATCATATAAGACTAGACTCAGTGTGTAAGCTATTTTTCCCCAGGACATTTTTTTGAAAACCACTGTAGCTATTTTCTTTTTATTTCTCATTTGCCTTACTGGAAACTTAATGAGGAGCTATGACAAATTACTGTGACTCTAGAGGGCTGAGCATATGAACAGGGAAGTGTATATGTTTAGAAAAGACCTGATAAAACCTGAAACTGTCACCTCTGGATGATCATAAGACTTAAGGCAAGCAGGATACAAAATTTCTTGGTTGAGTAATAAAAGCATGCTCCTGTGTGTGTCCAGAGGCCCTTGACATACAGGCCCAAGCATTTAAACAAGTCTCTCTCTAATCATTAAAACACCATGAACATGTAGAATCATTCAGTGGATGCACACAACCAATACAGACTTAAGAGACTGAATTCAGAAAACTCACAAAAGAAACTACAACAAATAGCAATAACAAAAAATGTCTCTGGGGAGCCAGGATAACCTGATTTTCAGAATTACCACATTGTATTATATGGAATGTCCAGTTTCAGTTTTCAAAAAAGATATGCAGAAAAACAACTGAGTGGCCATTACACAAGAAAAAAATCAAGGGAATGTATCCTCGAGGGAGATCATATATTTGATTTAATAGAAAGATAATCTGAATGATTTATGTTTCATCAGTTCAAAAGTAAAAGGTGAACCACATATAAACCAGAAAAAGTATTAAAATCATGTCTCAATAGAGAACATCAATGAGAGAATTAAACTTACAAAAAAAGTATAAATTGAAACTCTGGAAATGAAAAATAAAGTGAAATTAAATATTCAGAATGGGAAGAGGAAACCAGACACTAGCATAAATATTTGCTTACAAATGGCTGCTGTGAAAAGTTTAAAGTATTTAAACCTTTCAGTAGCAACGTAGGGTAAAACATGATTTGCCCTGCTAGTAAGGTTTTGGTAATTTCATTTGTTCATGCTACAGTTTTTTGGTAGATTATTTTCTCAGGTGGCAATAAAGGGAAAGGGGAGATATTAAATATCACTACCTATTATTACTAGCAATTTCCTAATACATGGCACTGCTGACTAAAACATTATCTTTGCAAACAGGAACACATGTCAAGAAAATAGAAATTGATTTTGATAAGGTTCTCAAAAACCATTTTTCAAAACCTGTGTGCCTTTATTATGATAGACTATACTTGGAGGAAAGGGAAAGTTCTAAAATCTAACCTAAACGTTTTGTTAATGGTCATTCTAGGTACTGAGAAGCTGTGTGGACGGGACGGGCATCAGGCCAGGAGAGATGGGGAAGTGACACCACCATGGAAGAAGATCACAACTGCCTCCCTGAACTTCCCAACAAATGTCTGAAACTGCAGGTGTCCAAAACCCAGCTCACACCTATCCCCCACCTCTCAAACTTTTTTCACACAGGACACCTTACTCTACTAAGTGAAAAATTAACCTCTGGGAAGGACTAAATTTTGGATCCATTAGGTGCTGTGATGCCTAGACATTTGGTTCCTGAACAGTTATTGCTAATATCAGGCTGGGGGTGAACCACATGGCCCCAAATAAGGTAGTGGCAATGAGGAGAAAGGTGTAGCAGCACCATTCCAATTAGTGTTTCAAATGCCTTTATCAATATATAAGGGTATTTGAAATTCACTCATTTAAAGTACAGAACTGAATGTTTTTTTAGTGTATTCACATCCTTTAACACAAAAAGTCAAAAAGAAATCATGTTCATTAGTCCTAGTCATCAAAAATAAAACCCAAGTTTCAATTCCCAGCACACACACACACACACACACACACACACACACACACACATAAAAAAACCCTGTTCACTAGAGTCATCACTTTTCCACTAGTCCTGCATCCCTGACTTCTACCCTTAGTCCTAAACAAATGAATTCTTATATCTAGAGATGTTACTATTATGAAAATTTTATACAAATGAATGATGCATGGTCTTTGTGACTGTCTTTATTCATTTAACATAATGATTTCAAGTTATATCCCTGTTATAGCAGGACATCATTACTTTTATGGCTGAAAACTACCCCATTATATGTTTTGTTTACACGTTCATCAGTTAATGAGCACTTGGAAAAGGAAACTGAGGCCTTCTATGATGAGGTTTTTCCAACCCTCACACACAATCACCTTTTTAATAGACAGTTTAGGTGCTTTTCAGACTCCAGGTGGGCAGGTGTTTCCATAAACCATTAAAATGCTTTCTTAAATGCAGAGATGCACCCATCTCTGCAGCAAGGAGATGGGGGAAAGGGAAAACTGATGCAAGAAAATCTTACCCAGAGGATCTTAGCTTCAGTTAAAATAGAGGCCATGTTATAGTCTTGATATGTATACCTCACAAGCTAATGCATGAGACAATGCAAGAACATTCAGAGATAAAATTGGGTTATCAGAGCCTTAAATCAGTGAATCAATCTCATGATGGGGTTTAACTCAGTGGGAACTAAAGACAGTGTGACTGGAGGAGGTGGGGAATTGGGAGTGTGCCTTTGGAGTATACATTTTGTATCTGGCAAGTGGAGTCTTTCTCTGCTTCCTGATCATCATATGATCCATTTCCCTCCACCACACTCTTCCGTGAAATGGACTGAGACCTCTGCAACTGTGAGCCTCCTTAAAATTGTTCTCTCCAGGTCCCAACTAAAAGGTGGCAATTTTCAGTTCCCAAAGGGATAAAGAAATATCTCAGTTTTAATGGGGCCAAGGAGATGTCACCTGGAGATGGAACAGGTATTTATGGCCAGACACCTTGAGCAATCCCTTTAAGAAAGAATGCTAGTGACTGTCTGGGGGTCTTAGGAGGTAGCCTGACTTATCGATGTTCCTTTTTAATATTCCAAAGCCGACGATAGATGGAGCAGAGGAATTGTGAGCCATTGCAGAAGTGGTGGGGGCTGTGTTGTCCTGTCTAGAGATGGAAGCAGTTCACATGGCCATGGCCATCTCAGAGTGGCAGTGACAGTGGAATACTTCAGCTAGAATGTTATAGTCTCCCTGGTTAAAAAGAGGCAAGGCTGCTTACTTCCAAATCAACAAATACAGGGTTGCACACTTTCAGTCATAGGGTTTATTTTGGTTTGTTACACTGAATGCTGTGCACCATAACAAAAGGAGAGAAAAACAGATGGTTTCATTTTTGCATCAGGCCAGTTAACAGTGAGTTTCTTGGTAATATCCTTTTTGCAGATGGCTTTTGATATTGTTACCTAATTACTGTTGAAAAAGAAATACAGAAAAGCAAAAGTTACATTTTTCTTGTTAATAGTAACTATCTAATTTCACTATGCAACCTCGAGTATGGTGATTAATTAGCATGACATGGCACTGGGGATACTGTAGTAATATGTGCCTGTTATCCAGGAAATTTATAAAGTTTTTCTTCTAGGAATAGTTTCTGACACATGCAAAAAAAAGGAAATGTTATGAAATTCATGTTTTATTTAAACTCTCTAAACTTGACATGAGTGAAAGGAAAACAGCAAGAAAAAGGAGGGAAAAAAAACCCAATATAGATGGGCAAGTAGATAGAAGAGTTACTATCAATTTGTCGCTCTTTATCAGCAAAGAAAGAATACATCCAAAAATGCTCTGTGCATCTTCAGCAGTTGTCCTCCCATAATATTCAAAACCAAAGTAATTCTTTGCTGCTGTCCACCTTATCACCCAAACTCCAACCTGAGTCTTCACCTATTACTATACACTGTGTCATCAATAAAATATGTCAATATCCATTCTGGAAGAAATGTTGAGGTCTTCATTGTTTATTCTAAGTCATATACATACAACCAGTCAGCACACTAATTGATTCCACCGGTTTCCTGTCTCTTGAACCTTTTCTTTTCCTGTTTTTCAATCTTGCTGGTACCATATCTTTCCTAGTGTGGAACTGTCTAGAAACTGTCTCTTACCTACTTTACTAGTCTCCAAGTCTGAGTGAATCCATTGTACTGTAGTTTATGTTAGAGAAAGTTGTAAACTATCAACTATACCACGTGAATTCCTCCTCTTACAAATAATAGAAAGACTTTATGTCTCTTTTCGTATCTGATAAAATTAGACTCCTTATCATGTCATATCAATACATGTCTTGGCTCAAGATTAGCTATGCAGGTTTTCTCTCCCAGTATTCACAAGTGAATTTTAAAAACCTTTAGTTAAGAGAGAAAACTTTGAAATTACAATTTAGCCAGGTTCTTATTCTGCTTTATGTCTACATTTTTCACTTTTTCTTAGGCTGCCAATACATTTACCTTCAAACTTTATCACTAACATATCCTTATCACCCCGATCTGAAGTATTGTAGTAGTTTCCTCTCTTATCCCTGCCATAATAAACAGTTTTTAAACCCTACTCTCTCAACAGGTAAGTTTAATGCTTAGAATATGAATCCTCTGATCATTACTTTCTTTTCCTCCAAGACCCTGAATGAGTTTGACTTTTCTGACCTAATCACAGTGATAGCCCACTTTCCTATGCAGCTCCTATGCAGATGAACTATCATCCTTCTTATTCATCAAACATTCTGACTTATTTTCACACTGAATCATCCATGAGCAGCTATTTCTCAGATACACATATGGAGCCACATGTTGTATAAAAGAGCCTTGCTATACAGCCACAAAAAGATAAAGGTCTATATTTATCTCTAGGAAAGTCTGGGTATCTGGTTTAGAACTGCTGTCAAGTGACGGGCAGCAGGATTAACAATGAGATTTTTAAAATTTTAAATAAAGAACCTTCAAAGAACCTTGAATGTCACCAACCCCCAATACTTGGTAACACAGAAAACAGCAAACCATTGACTTGACCATCAGTCAAAGTGAGGTGTGAATGAAGAGCAGACAATTAGGCAAACTCTCTTGCTTTGTTGAACTTATGAATTTTTGTGATGACTACCAGTGATAGGACTGATATATAAAATAATCATTTTTTACATATTTGAAATAAAACTTTAATAATATATTTGGATCCCTACATTTTCTCATTGTAAAAACCTTCTATCTACATTGGAGGGAGAGTACAGCTGGCAGTCTTCCTGGGATCTCAGAGGTCCTCAGTCAAAGTCAGTTCCATCCCTTAGCCACAATCACATGTCAGGCTATTTGTTTCACCCTGCCCTTAAGGGTTTAAATTCTGCATTCTGACGACTTAAACTCCAACTATATATTTCATGAAAATCTTATTTAAATTATCCCTCATGTCCATTTCCTCCTTTTAAAATAAAGTTAGATACATGGAGTCTTAGTGAGGAAGAAATATAAAGGTGAAGAGAGAATCTCTTTTGTCAATTTGTCACCTGGAGCCTTATGTGAGGAAACAGAAGGTATTATTATTCATTAAAGAGATTTCTTTAAAGTATTTCTTATTATAAGTAATTAATTTGATAAATTTCTGGCGAGAATTTGTTTACATTAAATATTGTTACATTAATATGATACAAAATTAACATCTAATGTTTTAACTTAGCCTTATTTTAGCATTTGAAACATAGAAATCAAGATGACACTACCTGAATAATAGTGTTGTCATACTAAGATATTGTTAACAATAAAAATTTACTTCATAAATTGTATCTTTTTGTTAACAATATAATTTTTTCAATCATTTTTACCTCTATGACTCGGTGCTGTTAGTATTGCTGTCTTCCATTGTAGATCTGTATAAAAGAAATAGCATTTTCTTTAAAGTTAGAAAACAAGTAATCAAGCAAAAACAAAAACAAAAAAGTAACAAAATTTAGATTTATGCTAAATAGTCAATGAATATGTACTAGCACTGTCTTAGCATTTCATATTCCATTCAAACATCTACAGTTTTGTCTTTTGCAAATGCTAATCTAACTTTCAAAGATGTAAAGCATTTCTTTAAAATTTCAAACTAAAAACCTATCCATCCATTATTTACTCTAACTTGTCTGTATGGAAGATTAATGTATCTACTGTAATATTATACATATTGAAAAATATAATTTATACAAACATTTTTAAATTCTAAAATTATCATTTCTTTCAGAACTGTCTCTGTTGATCTCCTTAGCACAACTTAACTGTCAATGCAAGGAATTTGGTGTTGCTTGGAAATTTGACAGATCCTCCCTAAAACAATCATGGTCAACATGGTATCTGAAAGGGACTGAGGATTTACTGAGCTGCTTCAATTGTTCTGGGTCTCCAGGGACATGAAGGATATTTAACTGCTAGAAAGTTGAAGTGAGCTTTCATGTGTGTTTTATCTCTTATTTAATGGTTCTAAACAAATCTAAGAGTTGGGTGACAAAATAAATGCTCTAATATCCAATAATACCAAGATTGACATCTGGAGAGACTAAAAGATGGATTATCAGCATAGAAACCAAGAGCGAGACTTCCCTAACCCTGAACCTGCACCTATGGAAGCAGGGGAGGGACAAAAGAGAGGGAAAGAGAGAAAGATGGAGCAGGAAAGAACTCAAATCTGTCCCCTTTATCAACATTTGGGGGCAGGGGAACACACCATATTTAATCGCAATAGAAGCAACAATACTGTCCTCAATCCAGATTTAACACTTTAATACCAATTTGAGAACAGAAAGCAATGTGGAATTCCACAGCCATTTTGTGGAACACACAACTGACTAGTCACCCTATAAATCATTTGTGAGAACCTAGGCAAGAAAGGGTTTCTTCACAGAATCTGGACAGGGAATGAGGATCCCACTTAGGATCCCAAGGAAACTGTCTGGGAGGAGTTCTCCATACAGTCTCTGAAAAACCCTGGGCAACGAAAGGAAACCAGGCAGGAAAGTTGCATCCCTCGAAGGGTTCTGGGAACCCAAACAGGGAGGAGGCCCTCCATACTTCCCCCACAAAAACCTAGACAGGGAAGGAATGCCCCATACAGTGTCCCCAGAACTCCAGAGGGAAGGAATGCTTCAGGTACCCCAGCAATGCCTGTGGGAGCCAGGGCAGAGACGGGTAGCCCACAATTCCCAAAGGCAGGAAATAAGAGCTCTAATCCAAGCATGAAGGTAGTTTTGGCCTCAGAAGTAAGGGAAACCCTTAGGACTCATGCCTTTGGTGACTACTGAAGTTGGGGGAACAAATAATGGGAAATTGCCTGAGGTCCTAAGAAATCTAGAAGGTCTATCCCCCTGGTTATGGCTACAGTTCAGGCCTGGGCATTCAGCAACATAGAAGGACTGTCCACACATCATTGCTACAACCAGTAGAAAGCCAAGCCTAGAAAATGTGTGAGTCTAAGGAAGCTTAAAAGGAATATGTTTGGACCAAGATCAGAATCACTGGGAAGTCAGTCAAAACAGAGTTGTGTAGGTCCAAGAGAGTGAATAGCCACAGCACACAGCCTGACCTGTGACCACAACAGGTGAATCTCTAGACATTGCTGGGAAACTGGCTGTGTACTGCCTCAGTCACAGTCAGCAATGGAAAATGGCATCCACTATACCCAACCTGGGACAGTGGAAGATAGAACCAACTCATCCTACTCAGTAGGAAGGACAGTGAGCTGTGTCAGGAGAAATACCTCTGCCCCACAGATCACCCACAGAGAGCCCACACTACAGAACTGGTGCTTGTAGAGATAGCCAACCAGGCTCTATATGACCTTAAAAAGAATTCTGTAGAAGGGAGCTGGGACACGGAGAACCACATCAATAACCCAGAGCCTTACATCCTGATCTCTACCACACAATAGGAAAAAAAAAAAAGCAGACACAATGCTATACCTTTCCCAGTAGCCAGCTCTAGGACCTTGGGCTGACAAACCAGTACTGGCTGGTGAGAGGTTCATAGCAACTAGGGAAGTGGCTCCTGCATTTCAGCAGGAGGGATCAAAAACTAAAGGTTGAGGAACATCTTCAAAATGTCTCAAACCCTAATGAACTCCAAACCAAGATTCAATTAGAGTTTTCTTCAGAAAAGAAGAAATCACTTCAATAAAGTGATAGGGATTCTCAAAGAAAGCCAAACAAATATTCTGGAAATGAAAGACTCACAAAACCAAATTAAAAATTCAATGGAGAGGCAGACCCAGGACAGCCCCACGGATGCCCGCAGAGCCCACACTGGGTCCGAGCTGCATCTTTGAACACATTGCCAAACACCACCACTGGGTCTCCCACCCCCATCTCCCTCCCACCCCCCACTACCCCAACCTGACACTCCATTGCTGAAACCAGCTGCCTCCATCTTGTGACCCATCCTTGCCATTTTTAGTTGTGGAAACTCCCAGCTTGGAACACCAGCTGGGCAGGAGAGGTATTGGAACCTTGCAGGGGGCACTATAAGCCTAAAGTGTAAAAAACAGTGATGTTATGAATCCTCAGTGTTAGAAGGAAAGACACACAAACAGTATGAACAAACAAGGGGAAAAGGTGCCCCAAACAAATCAAGATACTACATTATTAGAATCCATGGATAGTCCAACTGAAGAAATCAGAGAGAAGGAGTTGATGATGTACATAATTAAAATGTTCTGTGAATTAAAGGACAATATAAACAAACAAATACAGGCAGCAAAAGATCGTTTTGATAAAGAGCTACATAAGGGAATACAGGAAGCAGAAGATTACTTTGATAAAGAACTGGAGGTTGTGGAAAAAAAAACAGAAATCCTTGAAATGAAACAAACAATAAACCAAATTAAAAGCTCAATAGAAAGCATTACCAACAGATTACTTGGAAGACAGGACCTCAGACAACAAACAAAAAATACATAATCTTGAAAAGAATGTAGATCACACAGTGAAGATGTTAAGAAACCATGAACAGAGCACTCAAGAAATATGGGATAACATAAAAAGACCAAATTTACAAGTTATTGGGATAGAGGAAGGCATAGAGTTCCAAACTAAAGGAATGAGCAATGTATTCAATGAAATAATGTCAGAGAATTTTCAAAACATGAAGAATGAATTGGAAAACCAAATACAAGAGGCTTACAGGATACCAAATGTACAAAATCACAACATATCTACATCAAGGCACACTATAATTAAAATTCCTGGCATAAAGAATAAGGAGAGAATCTTAAAAGCCACGAGAGAATGGAATTAGATTACATATAGGGTGAAACCAGTTAGGATCTCTGCAGATTTTTCAACCCATAAAGACTATGACCAAAAGAAATTTGGGAAATTACCAAGAGAACAAATTTAAAAATCATTGGAGTAGATGAAGATTCCAGACCTGAAATTACACTACTGAGTAACAGTAACAAAACTGTATAGTACTGGCATACAAATAGAAAGGAAGACCAATGGATTGGAATATATGACACAGAGACAAACCCACATAAATACAGTCGTCTTGTACTAGACAAAGGTGCCAAAAACATACCTTGGAGGAAGGATAGTCTTTTTAAAAACTGGGAAAACTGGAAATCCATATGTACAAGAATGAAGCTTGACCTCTATCTCTCACCTTGCACAAAAGTCAAATCAAAGTGGCTTAATTAGACCGGAATTTAATTTAATTAGACTCAGGATTAATTAGGCTCAGAATTAAACCAGAAATTCTTCAACTACAAGAAAAAAATATAGGCCTAAGAGGCCTTAATATCTGCACAGGAAATTTCCTCCTTAACAAGACACCTAAAGTGCAAGAAATAAAACTAAAAATCAATAGGTGGGATGCCAGCAAACTTAAAAGCTTCTGCATGTCAAAGGAAACAATTAAGAGTGTAAAGCAAGCCTACAGAATGGGAAAGGGTCTCTGCCACCTGCTCCTCAGATAGGGCATTCATATGCAGAATATATGAATAATATCCATACTAATATAATAAACTCAAACAACAAAAAGCACATGCTCCATCTATACTCAAAAGAACTAAACAGACACTTCTCAAAAGAAGAAATGCAAATGGTCAACAAATATATGAAAATATATTCAGCATCTCCAGCAATTAGGAAAATGAAAATCAAAACTGCACTGAGATTTCTTCTGACTTCAATCAGAATGGCAATTATCAAGAATACAAATAATAAGTGTTGGCAAAGATGTGGGAAAAAGGTAACACTCATACATTGCTGGTGGATTAGTGCAATCACTCTGGAAAGCAGTGTAGATAGTCCTCAAAAAACTAGGATTGAAACCACCATATGACCCAGCAATCCCCCTCCCCAGTATATATCCAAAATACCTAAAAATCAGCATACTCTAGGAATGCAGTCAAATCAATGTTTATAGCAACACAATTCACAATATTAGACTATGGAACCAATGTAGCCACATTTCCACAGATGAATGGATCATGAAAAAAGCCATGAAAAAAATGGAAATTATGTCATTTGCTGATAAATGGATGGAACTGGAGACTATATGCTAAGTGAAATAAATCAGACTCAGTCCAGTGTTGAACAGTTTCTCTGATATGTAGAAGTTAGTCTAAAATTAAGGGGCAGGAAAAGGGAGACAGAAAACAAAGGTGGGGGATCCATCAAAATAAAAGAAAAATCAGGAGAGTTTCTTCAGAATGAATCTGACCTAACTTTCCAATGTACATGTATGAATAAACTACAGTGACTCTCATTATTATGTATATCCACAATATACTATTTTTTAAAGAAATTATAAATAAGTTGAAAGATCACTAGAGTAGAGGACAGGGAACAGGGGGAGGGAAAGTGTAAGGGGATCTTAATTGGAGATACTCCCTGAATTTATAATTATACTCCCTGAATTTATAATTACGTCAAAATAAATCACAATGTTATGTATAACTATCATTAATTAATCAATAACAAATTAGCTAAGAAAAAATAAAAATACTATGTTTACTTACCCTCCACTTACTGTTTCTTCTCTATGCAAAAATTCCTTCATTTTACCCCATTTAAGAACAACCATGGAAGTTATAATGAGGAAAGGTAGAAAAATGTAGAAACTGATCAAGAGTCCATTTTTCTTAGGAACAGTTTTTTGGTTTAAAAGCATAAGTTTGGCTTGGTCTGAAAATATAAGTGTACTTTTTAACATTTATAAGAGCTACGTTCAAATTTACAAAAAAAAATGTTGAAGTCCAATGATATGGTTAAAGAATTAATGAATTTGAATTTAGAAGTTTAATAATATTGTCTGTTTCAAAATACATTATACATTTATTTTAACTCAATACACTTAGATGTAATTGACAATAAAGTCATTGATAATATATATTTGACATGCATTTATAATTTTTTACATATACTTAAATTTTTTACATATACTTAAATGCAATGTTACTCATAATTTCTTCTGCTAATTATGACACTAAATTTACTATTGTTTAATAGAAGTTTCTTCAGTTTACAAGACAGAGCAAAGAAGAAGTAAAAGAGAGAAAAATAAAACCAATGGAAACTTATTTTTATTAAACAAAAGAATGAAGCCTGAAAACGAAATAAACTATATGTAGTGGTGTATGCCTTTAATGCCAATGACTTGGGATGTTTAGGCAGGAGGATTTCAAATTCAAGGCCAGTCTTGCTTGGCAAATTAATGAAACCCTGTCTCAAAATTAAAAAAAAAAATACAAAAAAGGGTTGAGAATGTAGCTCAGTGGTAGAGCAGCACTGAGTTCAATACCCAGTAATGAAAAAACAAACAAAACCCCCAGAAAATCAAAATATAAAATTAAAAATCAGGTAATCAGCCCATTAGTATTGTAATAGAAAATGTAAATGAATTAAGTGCCCCAGAATAAATCATGAAAGGAGTAACTTAACCACACACACAAACATACATACACACATAGATTAGGGGAGAAGAGAAAAAGAAAGTAAAGAAAATATAAAATTTCAGCTGGGTTTACTAAGAATAGTGTCAAATCCATGGGCAAAGCATTTCTGTGTTAACAATGTTGAATTTAACATTAAATGAATGTGATATATTTATATATATTTTACATATATCTTTAATTACCTTCAACAATACATTTTTAAATTTCAGTGCATGTCACATTTCTTAAGATTATCTCTACACATTATATTATTTTGATATATAATAATTGAAATCTGCCTAAATTAATTTATATTAAAATAAAATATGAAATGCATAAAATTTAGAATTTCAAATATTTTAAAGGTCACATTAAGTACATTCACATTTTTGTGCCACCATCAATAATACCATCCCACTGCCAAACTGAAACCATCTAAAATATTAACACTTGCCTTTCCCCTAACCTCTGGCAATCAGAATTCATCTCTGACTATTTGAAGCAGAATAATATAATACTTGACCTGTTATAGTGGTTTTTTAAAAGTATTTTGTATTTATATTGGGACCATTGTTAAAATTTCAATTCTTTCAAGGGTAAATAAAAATCCAACCATCAATGCATAAGAGTTCCCATATTCTATATCCTGTCCAAAATTTGATATTTTCTAAACATTTCCATAGTAGCCATTTCTAATAGTATGATTTAATATGTAATTATAGTTTTGACTGCATTTTCTTTAAGGATTATTTATATTGAGCATCTTTTCATGTACAACTGGCCATCTCAACAGCTTTGGAAAAATTTCCACTTGAGTTCTTTGGCCATTTTTCTTATTGTAGTGTTGTGTTGTAGGTTTTCTTTTCATACTCTCTACCTCAACAGATAATGATTTGAAAATAGTTTCTGTGGATTTTCTTTTCACTTTGAAGGTGTCTTTTTATTCACAACAACTTTTAATTATTATTAATTCCAGTTTATTTAGTTATTATGTTTTTTACAATGTATTGGTGTCATAACAGCTGATTTAATAATATAATAATTTAATAATATAAATATACATAATTTTCTTTTCTTATGTATTTATATAACCATGATGGGATACTATTCAGCCATAAAAATTAATAAAATCCTGACATTGTCAAAGAATAGTACTATGTTAAATTTGATATTCCATATCAAATTTTTGTTACTGGGTATATGTAGTTTTACAGATATAATTCATAAGGAAATTTATAGTCTTAAATACATAAAAATTGAAAAAAAATTAAAATCAGGGAGAATAAGATTTTCATCTCCAGAAACTAGTCTGAGAAATTAGAGCCATAAAATAGTACAGATTAAGGCACACATTAATGGATATAACATAAAATTTAAAAAAAAAACACAAACTAGATTTAATGGAATCAAATATTTAGTGCCTACTATCATATGCTTTGGATATGGAAGAAATGGATATTTTTCCTATTCAATGCTACACTTAAACTTGCAACTTGATTGTGAAATAGGACATCACAACATAGGACACTCTTGGACAATACAGACTGTAAATATCATCATTCATATAATTTAAATATATGTCTATGAAAAACATTTGCTATATAAATAAACATGTTCAAACAATCATGATTAAAATTTAGGGGAGAACTCCTAAAATGCTTACTTCTAGGTTAAAATTTAAAGTGTGGTTACAAAATAGCCACCCGTCTCTATTTAAAAAGGTAAAATAAAAGTGGAAATCTCAATTCCTCGGTTGTATTACCCACTTGTCAGGTGCTTAATAGTCATAAAGAACAAAAAAATTATAGACCATTTCTATGGGACCACAAGCTCTATTAGAAAAAAAATGATCTGGAGACTAACCTGATGAAACCCAATATCCATCATCGAAGCTCCCTCCTGGTGATGACAGTAGTTCTTCACAATCTGGTGGAGCATATCCTGCGTCACAGTGACAATGTAATTTACTATTGCAAATCTAAAACCAAAACCAAACAAAAACTAAGAACTTTTTATATACAATATAAAACTTAATTCATTTTTTTGTGTTAGACCAAGTACACCATAATAAATTTAACAAAAGTGGCATGAAACATCCTTTTAAATATAGTGTTATTCTTTTTCATATTTTAAAATATAATTACATAACATTCTTTTAAAAATGTTTGTTATTTTTAGTCATACATGACAGTAGAGTCTATTTTGACATATTTATACAAACATGGAACGTATCATATTCTAATTAGGATCCCAGTCTGGTGAATGCACACAATGTTGAGATTCACTGTGGTATTCATAGATGTACGTAGGAAAGTTTTATCAGATTCATTCTACTACTTCTCTATTCCTATCCTTCTTCCCTTACCTTTATTCCCCTTTGTATTGACACAAATTAAAATGCATTATTTTGGAAAAAAATAGAGACAATGAAGCTAGAAAGAATAAAATGAAGATACATTTTATTATTAATCTATGCCATGCATTGTAAAATGAACTGTGATAAGAGACAATGTCTATGAATG
Organism: Spermophilus citellus; assembly: GCF_964194105.1. NCBI lineage: Eukaryota > Metazoa > Chordata > Mammalia > Rodentia > Sciuridae > Spermophilus > Spermophilus citellus. The sequence goes on from NW_027673068.1 coordinate 173,086, forward strand.
TTGGGAGAAAAACAAAAGGAGAAATAATTTAGTCAATTACAAATGCCAATATTCATATGAAGGATTGAAAATTATATCTATAAACGATCCGAGGACGTGGCAGGAACGTCACCGCAATTGGAGTGGGGGCAGAGTAGAGCAGCCACCCGTGCCCGCGGGGCGGGCAGACCTACGACCAACCAGCGTAGTATATAGATCACCCTGATTAGAGGAGGATCACAGCCACTACCCGCCCTACAAGAGAGATATCCTAAATATACAAGAGCAACAAAAATAAACAGGGGGAAAAATTTCAAAAACACAACAGTTTCACGAAGCAGAAAGAAATGCAAGCAACATGAAAAGACAAGGAAAGAAAGGACCACAAGCAATGCAGGTCAACTCAACCCTAGAAGAGGTAATAGCTGCAACAGACGGAATGTCAGATAAAGAGTTCAGGATATACATGCTTCAGATGATCTGGACTCTCAAGGAAGACATGAGACAGCAAAACCAGACAATGAAAGATCACATTGACAAGGAACTACAGAAACAAATCCAGGAAGTAAAAGATCAATTTCACAGGGAGCTAGAAGTAATAAAGAACAAACAAATAGAAATCCTAGAAATGCAGGAAGCAATAAACCAACTTAAAACCTCAATTGACAATACTACCAGCAGAATAGATCACTTAGAAGATAGAACATCAGACAATGAAGACAAAGTATTTCAACTTGAGAAGAACATAGACAGTTCAGCAAGACTGCTAAGAAACCATGAGCAGAACATCCAAGAGATATGGGATAACATTAAAAGGCCAAACTTAAGAGTCATTGGGATACAGGAGGGCACAGAGCTCCAAACCAGAGGAATGAACAATCTATTCAATGAAATAATACGAGAAAACTTCCCAGACTTGAAGAATGAAACAGAATCCCATATCCTAGAAGCCTACAGGACGCCAAAAGTGCAAAATCATAAGAGATCCACACCTAGACACATTATAATGAAGATGCCCAACATACAGAATAAGGAGAGAATTTTAAAAGCTACAAGAGAAAGAAAGCAGATTACATTTAGGGGCAAACCAATCAGAATAACAGCTGATCTCTCAACACAGACTCTGAAAGCTAGAAGATCCTGGAATAACATATTTCAAACACTGAAAGAAAATGGGCTCCAACCAAGAATCGTGTATCCGGCGAAATTAAGCTTCAGGATGGAAGATGAAATTAAAACCTTTCACGATAAACAAAAGTTAAAAGAATTCGCAGCTAGAAAACCATCTCTTCAAAAAATCCTTGGCAAAACATTACAGGAAGAGGAAACTGAAAATAACATTGAAAACCATCAGTGGGAGATAGGACAGTAAAGGGGGGAAAGTAACCAAAGAGGAAAACTAATCAGGTTTAGTAACATAAATAAACAAATATGACTGGAGGAACAAACCTAATCTCAATAATAACCCTAAATGTTAATGGCTTAAACTCACCAATTAAGAGACACAGGCTAGTCGAATGGATCACAAAACAAGATCCAACAATATGTTGCCTACAGGAGACGCATTTGATAGGAAAAGATATACATAGACTGAAGGTGAAAGGCTGGGAAAAATCATTCCACTCATATGGACTGCGGAAACAAGCAGGAGTGTCCATACTCATATCAAACAAAATAGATTTCAAGCCAAAATTAATCAAAAAGGATAAAGAGGGACACTGCATACTGCGCAAGGGAACCATACACCAACAAGACATAACAATCATAAATATATATGCCCCAAACAATGGTGCACCTATGTTCATCAAGCAAACTCTTCTCAAGTACAAGAGTCTAATAGACCACCATACGATAATCATGGGAGACTTCAACACACCTCTCTCACCACTGGACAGATCTTCCAAACAAAAGTTAAATAAGGAAACTATAGAACTCAACAACACAATTAACAACCTAGACTTAATTGACATATATAGAATATACCACCCAACATCAAGTAGTTACACATTTTTCTCAGCAGCACATGGATCCTTCACAAAAATAGATCATATATTATGTCACAGGGCAACTCTTAGACAATATAAAGGAGTAGAAATAATACCATGCATCCTATCTGATCATAATGGAATGAAACTGAAAATCAACGATAAAAGAAGGAAGGAAAAATCATGCACCACGTGGAGAATGAACAATAGGTTACTGAATGACCAATGGGTCATAGAAGACATCAAGGAGGAAATTAAAAAATTCTTAGAGATAAATGAAAACACTGACACAACATATCGGAATCTATGGGACACATTGAAAGCAGTTTTAAGAGGAAAATTCATTGCTTGGAGTTCATTCCTTAAAAAAAGAAAAAACCAACAAATAAATGATCTCATACTTCATCTCAAAATCCTAGAAAAAGAAGAGCAAAATAACAGCAAAAGAAGTAGAAGGCAAGAAATAATTAAAATCAGAGCTGAAATTAATGAAATTGAAACAAAAGAAACAATTGAAAAAATTGACAAAACTAAAAGTTGGTTCTTTGAAAAAATAAATAAAATTGACAGACCCTTAGCCATGCTAACGAAGAGAAGAAGAGAGAGAACCCAAATTACTAGCATACGGGATGAAAAAGGCAATATCACAACAGACACTTCAGAAATACAGAAGATAATCAGAAATTACTTTGAATCCTTATACTCCAATAAAATAGAAGATAGTGAAGGCATCGATAAATTTCTTAAGTCATATGATCTGCCCAGATTGAGTCAGGAAGATATAGACAACCTAAACAGACCAATAACAATAGAGGAAATAGAAGAAACCATCAAAAGACTACCAACTAAGAAAAGCCAAGGACCGGATGGGTATACAGCAGAATTTTACAAAACCTTTAAAGAGGAACTAACACCAATACTTTTCAAGTTATTTCAGGAAATAGAAAAAGAGGGAGAACTTCCAAATACATTCTACGAGGCCAACATCACCCTGATTCCTAAACCAGGCAAAGACACTTCAAAGAAAGAAAACTACAGACCAATATCTCTAATGAACCTAGATGCAAAAATCCTCAATAAAATTCTGGCGAATCGGATTCAAAAACATATCAAAAAAATTATACACCATGATCAAGTAGGATTCATCCCTGGGATGCAAGGCTGGTTCAATATACGGAAATCAATAAATGTTATTCACCACATCAATAGACTTAAAAATAAGAACCATATGATCATCTCGATAGATGCAGAAAAGGCATTCGACAAAGTACAGCATCCCTTTATGTTCAAAACTCTAGAAAAATTAGGGATAACAGGATCATTCCTCAACATTGTTAAAGCAATCTATGATAAGCCACAGGCCAGCATCATCCTAAATGGAGAAAAATTGAAGGCATTCCCTCTAAGATCTGGTACAAGACAGGGATGCCCTCTCTCACCACTTCTGTTCAACATAGTCCTCGAAACACTGGCCAGAGCAATTAGACAGACGAAAGAAATTAAAGGCATAAAAATAGGAAAAGAAGAACTTAAATTATCACTATTTGCAGACGATATGATTCTATACCTAACAGACCCAAAAGGGTCTACAAAGAAACTATTAGAGTTAATAAATGAATTCAGCAAAGTGGTGGGATATAAAATCAACACGCATAAATCAAATGCATTCCTGTATATCAGCGACAAATCCTCTGAAACAGAAATGAGGACAACTACTCCATTCACAATATCCCCCCAAAAAATAAAATACCTGGGAATCAATCTAACAAAAGAGGTGAAAGACCTATACAATGAAAACTACAGAACCCTAAAAAGAGACATAGAAGAAGACCTCAGAAGATGGAAAAATATACCCTGCTCATGGATAGGCAGAACTAACATCATCAAAATGGCGATATTACCAAAAGTTCTCTATAAGTTCAATGCTATCCCAATCAAAATCCCAACAGCATTTCTTGTAGAAATAGATAAAACAATCAGGAAATTCATATGGAATAATAAAAGACCCAGAATAGCAAAAACAATGCTAAGCAGGAAGTGTGAATCAGGCGGTATAGCGATACCAGACTTCAAACTATACTACAGAGCAATAGTAACAAAAACAGCATGGTACTGGTACCAAAACAGGCGAGCGGACCAATGGTACAGAATAGAAGACACAGTAACCAATCCGCAAAACTACAACTATCTTATATTTGATAAAGGGACTAAAAGCATGCAATGGAGGAAGGATAGCATCTTCAACAAATGGTGCTGGGAAAACTGGAAATCCATTTGCATCAAAATGAAACTGAATCCCTTTCTCTCGCCATGCACAAAAGTTAACTCAAAATGGATCAAGGAGCTCGATATTAAATCAGAGACACGGCGTCTGATAGAAGAAAAAGTCGGCTATGATCTACATACTGTGGGGTCAGGCCCCAAATTCCTCAATAGGACACCCATAGCGCAAGAGTTAACAACCAGAATCAACAAATGGGACTTACTCAAACTAAGAAGTTTTCTCTCAACAAAAGAAACAATAAGAGAGATAAACAGGGAGCCTACATCCTGGGAACAAATCTTTACCCCACACACTTCAGATAGAGCCCTAATATCCAGAGTATACAAAGAACTCAAAAAATTAGATAATAAGATAACAAATAACCCAATCAACAAATGGGCCAAGGACCTGAACAGACACTTCTCAGAGGAGGACATACAATCAATCAACAAGTACATGAAAAAATGCTCAACATCGCTAGCAGTCAGAGAAATGCAAATCAAAACCACCCTAAGATACCATCTCACTCCAGTAAGATTGGCAGCCATTAAAAAATCCAACAACAACAAGTGCTGGCGAGGATGTGGGGAAATGGGTACACTTGTTCATTGTTGGTGGGACTGCAAAATGGTGCAGCCAATTTGGAAAGCAGTATGGAGATTTCTTGGAAAGTTGGGAATGGAACCACCATTTGACCCAGCTATTCCCCTCCTCGGTCTATTCCCTAAAGACCTAACAAGAGCATGCTACAGGGACACTGCTATATCGATGTTCATAGCAGCACAATTCACGATAGCAAGACTGTGGAACCAACCTAGAAGCCCTTCAATAGATGAATGGATTAAAAAAATGTGGCATTTATACACAATGGAGTATTACTCTGCAATAAGAAATGACAAAATCATAGAATTTGGAGGGAAATGGATGGCATTAGAGCAGATTATGCTAAGTGAAGCTAGCCAATCCTTAAAAAACAAATGTCAAATGTCTTCTTTGATATAAGGGGAGTAACCAAGGACAGGGTAGAGACGAAGAGCTTGAGGAAGATTAACATTAAACAGGGATGATAGGCGGGAGGGAAAGTGAGAGTTAAGGGAAATTGCATGGAACTGGAAGGTGAGCCTCAGGGTTATACACAATTACATATAAGAGGAAAGGAGGAGTAGGAGGAAAATTATATAAGTGGAAGAAACGATTTATAGTAGAGGGGATGGAGAGAGAGTAGGGGAGGGGAGGGGAGGGGAGGGGTGAGGGGACAGTGGAGAATGGGATAGACAGCAGAATACATCAGTCACTAGAAAGGCAATTTGTAAATCAATGGAAATGTAACTGATGTGACACAGCAATCTGTATACGGGGTAAAAATGGGAGTTCATAACCCACTTGAATCAATCTGTGAAATATGGTATGTTAAGAACTATGTAATGTTATGAACAACCAACAATAAAATAATTAAAAAAAAAAGAAAATTATATCTATAAATATAATTAGCAAATAAATAAATCAGCAGTAGCCGAATGAAAAATTCAGAAATAGTCTCATGCAAAAATTAAATAAGAGGTTAAATTAAAACCATATGAGAAACAGAAACAAAATTCTGAGTAACAGAATATGTATGTGACTTGAGAAAAAATGTTGATGTGAGACACAGGTTCTGTTTTAGCAGAATTACTATATAAAGCATCAATATGGATAAAGACACTGGTCACAAACTAAAGCAAAATGTAGCTTGGAAAAACTTACAAAATTTAGAAAATTTCTACAACCTAGCAATTAATTTAACAATGGATGGATGAATACAAATACCAACGTCAGATACAACAAAACATTTAAGCCCTATATCATTGAATACTAAGTAAATGCAAGTCAGAGATGGATTCAGCATGTTAGAAGACATTAAAAAGACTGATAAAGTAGTCTAACAAAAATATGAGGAAATGCATACTTTCATACATGATATTTGGGATCAAAAGTTGGTATAGTGTTTCTAAAAGCCAATATGCACTTATGAAAATTTAAATGTTACATAAGTTTTGCCCATTATATTTCAATGCTAATAATTTGAAGAAATCAGATAAATGTGCAAAGCTAAATGCACAACAATGTCTATTTTTACCACTATTTGCAGAAGCTTAAAGTTAATATTATTTGGAAGCCCATCAATATATGAATCTTTGAAGAGAGTAGAAGAAAAGATTCATAAAATGAAATAAATTGAAGTTGTCAAAAGATGAAATGAATGTCAATGGAAAAGAAATAATTTCATAATGTTATTAGATGATAAGCAGTGTGAATATTAAAAATACTTTGTGTATTTATAAATATATGAAGTACATGCCCATTCAATTTAAAAATATAAATGTATAATGTATGTGTAATGCTTAATAAATCCAGTTCTAAATTTCCATCATCATAATTAAGCATTGTCACGATGTTTCACATTACCTTTTCACAAATTCAACGTTTAATATGCTCATGAGGACTATAAAAATCTGATTATAAAAATAAATTATGTACATTTGTGTAAATAATGGAATGTAATTTCCTTGTTAATTGTGATTTTCTAAAAGAAATTTCCACATCAAATAATTCTGAACATAATTATCCTATAAAAGCTTATTGACATAATCGTATTTAAAAAGAGAGAATCTGTTACATACCCCATGTCCTCTGCATTGTTCATGTGAGTTACAAGGTGCTTTAAAGGGGTGTTGGTGTATGAGAACACATGACCTGCCATTACAAGACTAAAACACATGTTAAAACTTAAAATATTGAAGCAACTACCAACAGCAAAACCTTTAAATGTAAACTCAAGAGTTGAGGAATCATACTTGTTGTAAAACTTATATTGGAGGGGTGATATGCAAAATAGTTCATGCTTCAAAACAATCTTGGAGTCAATATCAACATAGTGTGTTATTCCTTTATGAAGTATTAATTTGCAAAAACATAACATTTTTCCCTTGATGGAGCAGAGCTGTACATTAATTGTTATGAATTGGTATAAGAACAAACAAAACAAGCTTTTACTAAATATTTTGACTAGGAACTGCCTTTGCACCTAATGCATTTTTCTTTTCTATGCTCATAAAACCTTTGAGGAGCGTTTTTACTTTCATTTAATATTTGCAGAGAATAAAATTTATGGGGCTGGGGATACAGCTCAGTTGGTAGAGTACTTGCTTAGCATGCACAAGACCTTGGATTCAAACCCCAGTACCACCAAAAAATAAAAAATAGAGAATAAAATTTACACACTGAAGTTCAAGCCATAGGCTATGAAAGAACTATTTCTCAGTGCAAGAACTTCTTAACTCACAGAACCTAATGCATTGTTTAGCATTGATGCTAAAAGCAGTATTCCCATCATGTTTGCTTTTTCTCCACTTATAATTATATCTTTCATATTAGCAGAGTGGCCTGGAGAAAGTTACTGAATTTCTCCAGACATCAATTAATTCATCTTTGCATATGGGATACTATTAAACATCTCACATATCATAAGAGTGAAAAAACTTGCTGCACACAAATGAACAAAAGCCATTTGGCATATGGTAAATGTTCATTAACCACAAATTTTACAATGTATATTCTACCTAACATATTAATAGTCTTCTACTAAAACTTAGTCTTTTGAGGCATGTTCTAAGATGATGTCTGGCTTTTCTCATGTTATCTGACAGAATATTTTTTAAAAATATTTTTATTTGTAGATAGACACGATATCTTTATTTTATCCATTTGCTTTTTTTAATGCCTTGCTGAAGATCAAACCCAGTGCCTCACATGTATGAAGATTGTCTTTGTTTAAAAGATAAATCAAAGCACCAAATGTTAAAAATTTATTTGGGCTTTCAATTATGAATTCAGCATCTCCAAACCAGTAGTGGTTCAGAAAATGTGTTTACACACAGGAGGGAAGCATTGATCCAATGAACCAGGAAGGAAGGGAATATTGTATTTGATTGATTACATTTATATAGCCTCCTGATTTGGTTTGTCCTGCTGACTTAAAAATGGCCTCATCAATGTTTATAGCAGCATAATTCACAATAGCTAACCTGTGGAACCAACCTAGATCCTTCAGTGGATGAATGGATAAAAACAATGTGGCATATATACACAATGAAATATTACTCAGCAATAAAAGAGAATAAAATCATGACATTTTCAGGTAAATGGATGGAGTTAGAGAAGATAATGCTCAGTGAAGTTAGCCAATCCCAAAAAACCAAATGCTGAATGTTTTCTCTAATATAAGGAGGCTGATTCATAGTAGGGTAAGGAGGGGGAGCATAGGAGAAACAGACTGAACTCTAGATAGGGCAGAGAGGTTGAAGAGGAAGGAAGGGGGTATGGGATAATTAATGGTGGAATGTGCTGATCATTACTATCCAAAGTAGGTGTATGAAGACACGAATTGGTGTGAATATACTATGTATGTATACAACCAGAGTTATAAAAGATTGTGATCTATATATGTAATAAGAAATGCAATGCATTCTTCTGTCATATATAATTTTAAAAAATTTAAATAAAAAAGAAAAGTATAACTTAAAATTCAATTTTTTATTATTGTGTTTTATGGAGGAAAGACTTTTTAACAGGAATATTATGTTTTAGAGGAAATTTTAGGAGTATAGGTTAATAAGCAACATAAATATTTTACTTTACTTGTAACCAAATTAATTCTCCTTGACAATCACTACCAGGGGAAATACTTAACCTTTTAAATTTCTCTTTAATGTTCTCATAATTCAGGTTGTTCGCAGAACTTGTCATTTTTGTGGCATTTTTGTTGTGCCATCTTTATGTGTATCATTTCATTCTTTTTGTTTGTCAATTACAAAATTACTGCAGATCACATCTTAGCTTGAGAATGGGGGCTTATATTCAGTAGTGTGAGAAATCAAGTTCAAATATCTATTGAAAAATTTCAGTAAAAATAAACCAAAAGTTTCCTCTGACAAACAAATTTTGATCTTTTCACTAAAGGGATATGATGCAGTAACCAAAAGTATTAGCATTGATTATAAATTTAAAAAAATAAGCTCTGTCACAAATATTCATACAAACATGCACTTATGAACACAAATTCACACACATTCACAAACAATTACACCATAAGTAATATCAAGTAAAATTGTATTTACCCTATCTTCATCACAAGGATTGGCAAGATGTGCATACGTATCATCAGGTCTTGAAGTATTTCTTAAATGTGCAGACACGCATACATGGCCTGCAAGGTACGTATACTGAAAATCATAATCTTTCATATCTGCTATTTCTGAATGTCCATAGCTACAAACTACTTTTCCACAAAGGATAAACCTGGCAATATGAAACATAAAAGTTACCTGTCTGTAAGTTAGTTTTCTAATATACTTGGAAAATAACAATTCAAAATAGAAGATAACTCAAAAGAATTATACAGATCATAACACCAAAACTAAACCATCTTATGAAGCAGAACAAAGTGTACATTCATCTCTCATTTCTATCACATGACACTTTGCTGTATATACACAGTATATATACATGGAAAATGTATGATTTCCTAAGTGCTTACCCAAAATTACAACTTTTTCCACAGTTTCCAAATTTATCGTTTTGAAAATTTACTTCTTCAATGCATATATAAGGAGCATTTAAGGCATCTGAAAAAAATATGAATTTTAAATTACTCAGATTTAAAAATTCATTAAAATTGTTACAAGTGCTTGCAGTCAATAAAGAGACACATAGACAACAATGCCCACCCATCTACTATGAAATATTGATTCCTTTTACCGTGTAATACGAGGAAACCAAACAATAACTACAGAGTGTCCCGAATGTGAAAATCTTTAATACAGTCCAGATATTATTAAGAAACCAGTCATTTTCTCTTTGAAGTCATATTCTAATAGTCTACTCCTATTCCTGCAATCACTTGAAACTTGATAAATATCTGTTCTATAGTTAGTAGGCTAATTCTACCTTTTTTTCACATTTTTTTATTGGTTGTTCAAAACATTACAAAACTCTTGACATATCATATTTCATACATTAGATATAAGTTGGTTATGAACTCCCAATTTTACCCCATATACAGATTGCAGTAAGAGGTTGTGAGGGGAACGGGAAAATAAACAAGGAGAGAAACCAATTCTACCTTTTGACATAGATCAAAGTTACAATGGTTTACAAGTTTACTTTCCTATGTAAATGTAAAACAACATTTTCTAATATGGCCATAGGATGGATTACTGACTTTAACTTAACTGCATTTTAAAAATGAAAACCAGAAAAAAAAGATGATAATTACATCTTCCAAATATGTCCTTGCACTGTCTACTCGGATCTCGGCAAAGCCCATAAAGACAATAAGCAGTATAATTATGGCATGGCTCTAAGTTAGCAGCTTTCACATCAGGCATACAAAACTCAGATGTTCCATTGCAAAATTCCGCAAAATCACAGTCATCTCTACTTCTCCTACACACATGTCCTCTTTCGTACAGCTTTGAGACAAAGAAAAAGACAAATATTTGTCAGGCTCAATCAGGATTTCCTTTTAAAACTAAGAATTGTTGTGAATGTTTCGAAAGACAAAATCTCTATACTTTTTTGAAATATTAGACTGTACGAAATAAAACAGTAAGAAGTGATAACCTAACCATACAACATATGTGGGGAAGGCTTCTTTGAGATTTGCTAGCAGAAAAGCAAAGATATCCAAAACAGAGAGTAAAATTCTTGTTAATGTTTGAAGAAAGACTCATCTGAGCATACACTTAGACAAATTCTACTTAAGCTTCTGAAATATTTATTTTTCTTTGACTATTCATTGTCAAGGCTAAACTGACCAATAATAATTATTCTAATGTGATACTAATTAATTTTAATTGCCTATAGTAATTGAAGTTCTGATCAGAAATTCACTCATTATTGTTAGCAATCAGTTGGTTCAACTATTTTCTTTCATGTATTTGTATGAAGTTGTGTCTAAGTTGAAAATTTATAAGAAAAAAATTGGGTCGAATCTCATTGGTAGTAATGAATTCTACTGTTGTGTATAACTAAAAAGAATCTATTTTGAAAAGAAGACATTTGGGGGCTGGGGTTGTGGCTCAGTGGTAGAGCAATTGCCTAGCATGTTGTAAGGCACTGGGTTCAATCCTCAGCACTACATAAAAAAATATAAAATAAACATATTGTGTCCATCTTTAAAAAAAAAAGACACTGCTTTTTGAAAGAAGACAAAATATGAAGCCTTCTTCACTAATGACAGAGTATAAAACATGTGTGAGCTTTTGAATGGCAACAAAAGTCAAATTTTACAATGTACAAAAAAATTAATATGAACACATCCGATGCATTCAGTTATTGTTACTGAGGCCCTGCCTACCAGTTTGGGCTGTGAATTTTCATTTACCAAAAGGAGCAATTATCTACATTCCTTTAGGATGTAGGCAGATAGCAATAGACTTCTCAGAAGACAAAAGCCAATCCAAGGGCTCTGGTGATTGGAAAAGCAGCAGGGTCTAAAAAGTAGAAACCTTAGGTCTGTCTTTGGCATTCATGCACCTTATAAATAAATAGCTATTGGCTTTACTCACTAGTCCACAGAGTGGAAAAGAAAACTTTACCAAAGCTACTTCAGTATTTTATATAGTACATACTGCTGACTTTTCTGCACTGATTCTTTTTCTGCAATTTTTTTTTTCAAAATAAGAGTTGTTATTATTGTTGCCTGTTTCTTGAAACACCGCATGTCAACTGTGTGTGGTTAAGATGGTTTATTCAAAATGTGACATCAATCATTTAGTCATGAAGAGTTATATTCAGGCATGACCCAAAGAAAGTCACAACACCCAAATAATATAGAATTAGTATTGTATGTGAACTGAATGGGACTTCTATATGGGCTTAGTAAAAACTGCAGTTAAGAAAGTTGAGCCTTCAGGGCATCCTGTCAGTCTGTAATTAATCATGTGTGATTGGGTTTCTCTTGGTTACCAACAGGAGTCACTAATTAACTTGAAACAAACAAAATGACAAAAACAACAAAATATCTTTACTATCTACTCCTCAGTGGAATAAAATGTGTCCTGTACAAACACATTCTAAGGATGCAAAATCATTATTTATATGTGAGTAATAACTTGATCCAAAAAGAGCTCACAGGATAGAATATAAATTACTTGAAAGATGTGATTCAAAGAAGCTATAAAAGGGAAGGGATACATAAGAACACAAAAAAAATCATGAAGGAAGATAATGAAATATTTGAAACCTTACGGTACAAGAGCTTGGATTACAGCATGGTCCACTGCCACATTCCAAATTAGGTTTAGTAAAAGTACAACTTTGGGCATTACAGCACTTTTTATATTTGCATACCTATAATTAAACACAAAGCACAGAGATTCTTGATTATTATACAATTTTGTTTACATTCATCATGACCATATGCTACATAATAAATTCTCAGTAATCTAGAAACAGTTTTGTAATAATATAATCCTACACTCTGTCAAGGCCAGACCATATAAAACATGTGGTCCTGGACTGGGGTTATGGCCCAGCAATACAGCACGTGCCTAGCACATGTGAAGTACTGGGTTCTATCCTCAGCACCACCTAAAAATAAAGATTCTTGTGTTGGCCTACAAGTAAAAATAAAATAAAAAAAAAGAAGTAGTCCTATAAATGGGTGGAGATAAGATTCATTTTGCCTAGTAACATAACCATTATAACTTAATTGCGCAACACATTACTTTGTAACAATTCTGGCATAAGTGACAATTCTGTATAAGCAAGACTACTGAGCTGCCAATCACATAAAGTTATCACACACAGTTATGTACAGTACGTAACACTTCACAAAAATAATAAATAGCCATGTTTCTGGTTTGTATATTTACTATGCTATAATTTTTATCATTGTTTTAGAGTGTTCTCCTTCTAATAAAAGAAAATTTAACTATAAAGCAGTCTCAGAGATTGCAGGAAATTTTCAGAAGATGGTATTATTATGAATAACTTGCTTCAAACAACTTATTGCCCCTAAAGAAAGACAGTGTTATTGATAATCCTGACCCTGTACAGGCTGAGGCTAGTCAATGTGGGTGTTTCTTAGTTTTTGATCAAAATATAGTTACAGTTACAATGGAAGAACTTAAATAAAATAAAAGATTAAAGAAAAAGGACAGAAAGAAAGTATTTTGGAGAGCTTAAAATTCCCTTGTTTTTAAAGCTGTTATTAAAGAGTCAAAGAATTTTAAAAAGTTGAACATTTATAAAGTAAAAGTATTATAGTATTATAGCCATGCATGTATATTAATCATATTTTCTATTATCTGTATTTAATTATGCTTTTACATCTTAGGGGCCTTGCTGGTGTGGAGAAATGGTCCCTCCTAGGAATAGCTAATTGAAATTCCTTCAGATAGTGAACAATTTACCTGTAAGAAAGCCTTTCACATGCAAATAAACCAGTCCATAACCCATAATGCCAATCACTACTTTTATCTAACTCTTATGCAGCAAGCCAATATTTCCAATTCATAACAACACTGGAGACAGACACTGACAACTAGTTACCAACTCTGTAGGTCAGAGAACACCAGCATTACTATTCAAGCTAGCTAGTCCTAAATCAGGTACCCTTCCTTCCTTGCCTTGTCTTCTCCATGAAAAACCCAATAAGCCCTGTGCCCATCCTTTCCTCCCAACTCTTTCTTCTTCCTGACCAACCCTGGTAAGCCCCATTGTTGCCTTCTACTCATAACACCCCAGTAAGACAGTACAGGTGATGCATTTCCTATACTTGTGGGGTCATTTGAATATGTACAGATGGATTACACTCAATTACCAACTTTAGTGTTCGTCTTCTGCTTTGATAGAAACTTTCCCTCACAGGAAGGCTGATAATATAAGAGTAACAAAAACTTTATTAGAAAATATGTTTCATTTCTGGGAAATTCCTGGAGAAGTCTCCGTTGCTAAAGATATTTGTTTCATTGGACATGTTGTAAAGGAGTCAACTAAGTACTACAAACACAACACTACCAATGCAAAGCTAACTGAATTGACTGAGTTGTCCTAGCCAAAGATATTATTGTTAGCCTGGAAGGCAATCAGATCTATCTCCCATAGAAAACACAGACTGACCCCTATGAAAATAGTTATGGTCGGGCATGGTGGCACAAGCCTATAATTCTAGTAGGTAGGAGGATCGTGAGTTCAAAGCTAGCCTTGGAAAAAGTGAGGTACTAAGCAACTCAGTGAGACCTTAAAATACAAAATAAGACTGGTGGCTCAGTGGTCGAGTGCCCTTGAGTTCATTCCCTGGTACCAAAAAAAAAAAAAAAAAAAGTTAAGGGAAGGCTTATGTGCCTAATAATAGGACCTCATGAGTCTCCTCCTACTCTTAACAGGACTCTAACAGGACTGCTGATTGCAAGGATATGATTTCAACCGCGTCATTCCTTAAGCATATTTTCACCAGGTAAAAGATGCCCTGTGTCACCAAACAACTGTTGAAAACCACACACTTCATGATCTAGAACTTGGGAGATTAGGTCTTTCAAAATGACATAAGAACTACCCATGAACTCCATTGGAAAGGACCACACTCGATTCTTCTCTGCATCAACATTTCACAGCCACCAGTCTTGTAGCTATCTCACTCAATTCAAGAGGGCTCCTATTGTGCACTCATTGTAGACCTCAAAGTAAAACTGACCCTGGATGTTTCTCTTCAGAAGCACATAGAATCCTAGACATGGAAAGCTTTCCAGAGATGACAGGTCCAGACTTCTCTCTTCCCTTGTCCTCTTTTCCCCATATTTCCTTCCAGTTTATATATGTCAAAATAATGCATTAAGTAAGATTTGTTAATGGATCCTCTCTACAAGAAACAGCTGAATATTAGAATGGGTGTAACAAATTTCAATGACGTTCCAAGTCCATCATCAGGTCCCTTCCTACAGGGCCAGATTTTTAGATTAACTATACAAATTGTCAGGTTGCCTAATATGATAATAGGCAAGACATGTTTGAGGGATTTGCAGTTAAATTATGTCATAAATTGAGTAAGAAACCTAAAAGGAACAATAGTTTGCAGGAAAATTTATGACTCTGATCCCTTCACTTAAGTAGTTTCTAATTATGCAATGATTCAATAATGGATCCATAAGCAAATATTACCTGTGCTTTCCTACTATTAATCCCTAAGACAAGGGCATCCCACAGGGAACAACCTTTTGTTCTTAGAGGATATAGTTTCATCTTTAGAGAATTTAATGATCAACTCTATGCCTGAGCAACTTCATGTAGCAACAAATGTAAATAAGGGGTCAAAAATGATTACAGTTTCTAACAGAATCATTGCTATTTGGTAAGCAACTAGAAATGAACATTGGTCTAGACTAAAAAATAAATAGGAATTTGCCAGTAGACGCATATCTCTAAGAAGTGAGCATCATTTTGTAGAATACTCCTTACCTTAATTGATATCAATCTAAACGATGCTATGATTAGAGATTCAAGTCAAAATTAGTAGTAGAACTGTCTCCATTGCAAAGAGTACATTTGCAGAGCAAAGTTCTTTAATTTCTCTTGTTAAACTTGTTTGAGATGATATGATTGCATTGGACTGTCAGCTCCACAGGAAGGAGTATATATTATCTAATACCTCCTATTTCATTTGAATAAATATATTAGGTATAATAGAAGCTTAGTAGCAAGAAATCCATAAACAAGGTTCCTCTTCTGTCTTATTTTTTAAACATTTTGTTTTGAAAGGTCAGGTTTTGAATGCTCCTGGTAAAGAGTAAACATCTAGTCTCTTAGTGCTATCTTCATGATAGTCAATATAACATCTTCTTGCTGTTTTGCATCCCCCTTAAGGATATAATATGCTCATAGGCAACTGTACACTACCAATCAAATGATCTCTGTATGGTAGGATACAGAAAAAAAAATTGTCCCAAAAGAAATATTCAGCTGATTTCATATTCAAAATTGTTAATTCCATATGGAAATCAAACAAACCCATTATGATGATGACAGCTTTTGATCAATATTTTCCAATTGAAAGGCTGACTTTAAAGGGGGAATTATTAATTTAAATTAAATTTGGCCTAAACTGCTGAGTCCCTACTTAGAAACTGCAAGCTGAGAGTTTATAATAGCTGAGTGTCAGCCAATCACATCAGTGGAGCTTCAGCCAATCACAGGCTGGCAACTGATCAGACCATGTAAATATAAGAAAAATGCATAATCACACCATGTCCAAATAAAACAAATGCTGAGCTATCACCAATCAAGCTGTTTCTGTACACTACATCCGTTTTCTGTCAGTAAAAACTGCCTGGCCCTATTATTAAGTAGACATTTCTGAGCCTCTCTTAGCTCAGGGGGATCCCTGATTTGTGAGTTGATTTTTTGCCTATGTAAACTCTGCTACATTTAATTTGTGTAACATTTTTCTTCCAGTAAAGTAAGAATCACATGGAATTTTAAGTCAAGAAAAATACTTGAACATTTAAATTATTTAAATAAAAATCCACTAGTTCTCATTAAGAAAAGATTAGTGGTTTGCAGTGTAGAAATCAAGTGCATCTAAACCAAAGTACAAAAAGTAGACACTTCACAGCAAAGAAAACTTACATGGCTAGTAAGTTTATAATCAATTTTACTATTACGAAGAAAAGTTCTATTTAAACCACATTGAAATATTTTTTAAAAATATTTTTTAGTTATGCAGTGCTGAGAATCAAACTCAGTGCCTTACACATGCTAGGCAAGCACTGTACCACTGAGCCACACCCAAGCCATTGAAATATTTTTTAAACATAAAATTGTGTGGCAATTGCAAGTGTTGATTCACTATTAAAAAATTGTATGGATCCTAGTGTAAACAGCCATTGAAAGTATAAATTAGCATGCCACATTTGAAATAAATTTGCCTTTTCCCAGTCATTATTCACCTACCTGATAACCCAAAACTTCCATATCTAGATATGTAGACTTGAGACGCTTAAGTACAACAAGAATTAAGTTCAAGACGTATAGAAAAACAAATTTAAAAACCTAATTAGTATCAGAAAAAAATCTACAAAACTCACTAAATACTTGAAAACAGGAAGTCTATAATCCTATATTATTCACATAATGGATTATTAGGTGGCAAAGTCAAATAATCCAATGGAAATAACTGAATTCTGGAAAACCAAGTTAAAATAAAGAATTTTCACAGAGTCAATGGCTGGAATTGGGAGATCAGGAGATGAATAACAAAATAAATGTAGTCAATTTGGAGGAATGTGGATATGATTTAAGTGATGATTACATTAGATTACTGATGCCAGTACAGAAAACTGATACAGCTATTGGTTGTAAAATAGAAAAAAAAATCTGTTTTATCCATGCCATGCTGATCTGTAGATAAGTTTTTTTTAAGTTCATCAAATGCATCCAATTCAGAATATGTCAGTCATTGCATGTCACATATCTCCCCATCAAAACTATGTAATAAAATGGTACCATAACTTAAAGAAACAAGTCTTCTTTCTCTTTCTACAAGGCTAAATAAGGAACACAAGAACAAATATTAGGCTATGTTATGAAAGTTTATCACTGACCTCCGGCTTGCCACAATCACAATCCTCTCCGATTTCCACAACTCCATTTCCACAAGCAGGTGGGCTTTTTTTGGCAGTCAATTGTGAAAGTTTTTTTTTCCTTAGACATCCAAATTGAGGTTGTGAAATTATCTGCTTAAATACGTCTGTGCTGCAACGGCTAAAAACCTTTACACCTTGGGACTGTCTAAAATTAAATTATATTCCTCAGATAAATAGAATAAAGTCAATATCAAGGTAACATTCTTCAAAAAAGTGTTATGAGTTCTGGTAAAGAGCCAAAGGAGAGGAGATCATCTTTATTTCTTAACACAGGTCATAAACAAAAACAATGATTTTACTTCCTTTGTAATTCTTTATAATAGACATACAGAAAATAAAGGAAGTTAAAATGACAAAACACTCAAAATGATTTGCACGTAAATTCTATTAAGAGTATATTCTATGTTTTCAGCATCATTTCTATTACAAAAATTTCAAATAGCCATTAAGAATATGGAACAAACCCAGGAACTTAGGCTGAAATTTTAAAAGGAGTAAAGGATGATTTGTCAAGTTAGAGAAAAATCATGGCTAGTTGTTTTATAGTAACAGAATTAAACATAGTTTTTCAACACTGAGGAATATGTAATGTACGATCCCTCTATTCATTTTTTGGAGAAAAACAGGGTCTCACTGTGCTACCCAGATTGGTCTCCAACTCCTGGCCTCAAGGGATTCTCCTGTCTCAGTTTCCAAAGTGCTGAGACTATCGGCCCAGGTCACCAAGCCCAGCAACAGTATTTCTATGTATTTACGTGTACTGTTTAGTGATCTTTTTGTTTAATTTTTATGGCAAGCTCAAACACTGAGCAATGATGCAAATAGGGTCCAAAACAGATTTTGCTTGCTGAAACATTAATAGATACCAGCACTGAGTCCTGATAATTCTAAGTACTTTAATATATAATTCTTTCATACAATTGAGTTCTTTGTAACAACACCAGGACCTTCAAAATCAGGAAATAAAAATAATTATTAATACCTAATCCTGTGCATCCACTCAAATAACTCCACATTAGGACCCAGTTCACAAGGAAGCACTGCATTTAGCACTCACATCTTCTTAGTTTAGTTGCATATGCTTTGTTAGCATTTGTGACCTTGAAAAGGTTTATAATTAAAGGTTAATTATTTTAACCAATTATTTTTGGTTTATGAAATATATCCTTGTGATTAGACTTAAATTATTCATCTTGGCCACATTACTATGTGAGAGTTGCAGTGCTTGTTTCATTGTCAAATAAACAGTGGCACATGGTTTCAATTAGCTCTACTAGTGATAGAAGTCATTTTGATCTGTTGCTTTTATTACAGAATGTGTTTCCACAAATATTTGGGTCTGTCCTTATTTTCAGATGCAGCATATCACAGGTATATTTTTATTTTCTCTGCCTTAGCCTTGAAATCAACCATTTCTCTGATATTCTTCTTTTGGTAGAGAAGAGCATTTAAAAACCATGAATGGGTGATACATACTTGTATTGTTATTCGATACTTAGAACATGCCTGCATATTAAGAAATGTTCACAACTCATTTTGTCCCTGTGTGGCCATGAACATAGTGATATTTCGATGCCGGCAGGGGCAATAACATTTTGGGAGGTGGATTAGCCAACAATTCTTAGTTTCCAGATCTGTAAGATTTTAGAGGGCCCGCTATGTTCCTTCTACTTTGTCCCACACAGCTACTTACTTCATGCAGATATTATTTTACCAATGGGTTAGTCCTACATAATAGTTTTGTTGCATTCCAGTGAGGGAATCTTGTAGTACTTGCTTTTGTATTTGTCCTAATTTTCTATTTTAAAGAAGGCCTTTGGGTGACTAACATGCCTAATTGATACCTTTAGCATTTGGGGTTCAAGAACACATTCCTCCCTGTGCAACACTCCATCTTATTTGGGTTCTTGTCCTAAAATGTTTTCAACCATCTCATGTTATTGCTTTTCCCTCAGGTACCTGTATACATGAGAATGACTGAAAACTTTATCTTATGGTACCTAATTTCACTCTACAACTTTTTTCAAAATTATGAGTTCATGATTTTAATTCTCTTCCATCTACTGATGATTTGTACTTTAGAACTCCTATCCTCCAATATTCAGACCTATAAAACCCTGTGTTAGACAATTTCAATGGATGATTCAGAATAACTCAGAATTAACAAACAGAAACAGCCCTAAAAATTTCTCCCCACTTTCTTCTTTCTTAAAGCATTGCCCTTTGCTCAATATTTATTAATAATTATAGTATTCAACACTTACGAATAATTCTTAAAATCTCCCTTCCACTCAATCTTGGTACATTTCTGTGGATTTTTACAAGAATCATCATCTCCCACATGCTACCTTATTTTCGCTCCCTCTGATATATTTTACAGGATAATTTTTATTATCTATACAGAATAAATTGATTAAATTGTGTTTTGTTACATTTATTATAAAAGCCCATCTCTCTCTTTCTTCATGATTCCATTGTCAACTGCTTTCCTACATTTCCTATCTAATTTCCTGGGCTTCATTCCTTGACTCATGATTCTTTGGCTTCCTATATCACTTTCTTTTCCCTCTGCCTAAAACACCCTTCATTATATTCCCAACCATTTCTGCTTTCTTTATTTCTGTTTAACCTGTTCCAACACTTCACCAAGCATCATTATTCTAGTTCTGTTTACAGTCAAGCTTGTGACTGTTAAAGTATTAGTATATTTGCTCACTTTGAAAAGTATATCAATAATTACAAAACCCAGAATGACCTCATTAATATCTACTTCATCTCTATACAGTCATTGAATAAGGAACTATTTATCACATTTTCTATAAAGTCCTGTACTCACTCTCTTTCATATATTTTAAATAAGCATGTATATATTTAATAAAAACATTCTTATTCATTGTATTGTGAGGAATTACATATTGAGGAATACTACAATTACTTCCCAAAAGTTGATATAAATTTGATATCAAAAACATCTTACATTGCTCCAGGATTCATTATGCATGTACTTTCTGGACAGTAACAATTGTAGAGATCATCATAAGCTAATCCCAGGTTAATTCCAATTAGCTGTGCCAGAACAACTGAAAATGCCTCTAAGGATATTGTCCTGGGGTGCTAAATAGACAACAAGAGCAGAAATAATTGCTTAAGTTTTTCTCTACCACTTAGATTTGTCAACTTTTTGTGCCATTGCCATGAATGTAAAATCAAATTTGAGAAACTACTCTACTAAAGCTATTTTCTTAGTAATATAGAACATGAAAGACTTTGGTGAATTTTGATATTCTTTTGGTGTAAAAATATTTTAGCCCAAATGGCAGCAAAATATATTAAAATAAGATGAACATCATAATAATATAAGATTTAAAACATCAAAAAACATTTTGTTAAGAATGATTTAAGTACTGTATTTATGAAAACAACATTGGAAAAACTTCACAGATTATGAAGAGTTAAATGGATAATCAAATATGATTTTAGAAATAGTTTGAGAAAATATTTAAATTATTTTTTTAAAGCAGAAGAACATAATATTTTTCAAATGGTATTCCTTTAAAGCCCTAGCAATGAGTGATCTTTTTTACTGTCTCAATGGTTTTTTTTTTCTATTATACTATGTTATACAGGTTTTATAAATATTATAAATATATATAGCCCATTAATTTTTGGCTCCTTTTTTAAGCACTGTTAAAATTAATCTATGTCTTTCATGG
The DNA here is from genome assembly GCF_964194105.1 of Spermophilus citellus. Lineage (NCBI taxonomy): Eukaryota > Metazoa > Chordata > Mammalia > Rodentia > Sciuridae > Spermophilus > Spermophilus citellus. The sequence continues at coordinate 194,708 of NW_027673068.1, forward strand.
TTTAATGACTCATTTTCTTAAACCATGAATAATAATCCAGAAGGATTCCAATATGATGTTGAGTAGGAGTGGTGGGCTACGTTATTGCCTCGTTCCTGATCTTAGCAGTAAAGCATTATTTTCTCAACATAAGCGTGAAATTAACTGTTGGATTTTGATTTGTTTGATTTGCTTTCTTACTTAGCCTATTAAAATGAGTAATTAAGCTAATTGTCTTTTTACTGAGGAACCAGCATTAATATCTGTAAAAATTTTCTCTCTCTCTCAATATATGTATGTATGTGTGTATATATATATATATATATATATATATATATATATATATATATAAACAAGGCTATAGAAACTAAAAAAAAGAAAAATCAACAGAAAATTGTAGAGTCAAACATTACAACAAATGAACTGAAATATTTACTAGAGCAGTTCAAGAGCACAATTGATTAGACATAAGAATGAGTGAAAATGAAATCATCATGTCAGAAGCACAAAATGAAAAAAGAAAACAGTGAAATAAATTTAAAAGTTCCTAGTCCTATGACTATCAAGCAGAGGAATATATGTCTTACAAGGAGAAGAGAGAAAGAGACAAAGAGTATTTATGAGGGAATAATGGACAGAAATTTGTTAACTAAGAAAACTGGAATCAAGAAAGTTAATAAAAAAGAGACAAAGAGCAGGTATGAGGGAATAATGGACAGAAAATCTGGTAACTAATAAAACTGGAATCAAGAAAGTTAATAAATCCAAGTAGGACTAATTTCATGAGAACCTCAAGGAGGTATAGTATAATCAAACGGTTATAAGTCCAAAGCCATGGACAAATCTTGAATGCATCAATGCAATAGTGACTGACTAGTCACATAGAAAGGGGCTCTCATAATGTTATTCGTGAATTTTGCTGGAGAAGACTTGTAGGCCAGTAGGGGTTGAGAGATACAGTAAAAGTACTAAATGAAAGAAACTCAACCAAAAATATATTTGTGAAAACAAATGTGTCATATGTAAATGATGAAAAATATTTTTTTCAGAAATACAAAAGTACATTGTAACAAAAGTACATTGTCAATAAACCTAATCTACAAGAATTCTAAAGGATTTCTTCAGGTTAAAAAGAAAGTGCAAAAATCAAGAAAAAATCAAGACTTGTGAAAATTATTGAGTTGTCTCAGAAAGATAAACACAAAGAAAAATTATCATAATTTTGGTGTGTAAATTCACTTTTTTTGGTACCAGGGATTGAACCAAAGATGCTTTACCACTGAGACATATACCCAAGATTCTTTTATTTTTATTTTCAGACAGGCTCTCACTAAGTTGCTTAGGCTGGACTTGAACTTGCAATTATCTTACCTCAGCCTCCCAAGTCACTGGGATTGCAATGCCTGAACTTATTTTTAAAGGTTACATACAATTCAAAGAACTAAAATTAAGAAAAAAAAATGGAGTTGTATGTAGTGAGTATTCAATACAAAAATATCTATTTTGAGACATAAATAACATTAAGTGGACTACAAATCTATAAAGAGTAGAATTTGTGTATTGTAATTTGACATTAAGTTTTATTAGCTTATAATAGACTAAAATTGTTAAGATAGTTTCTGAAATTTCAATGGTAATCAAAATAAATTCTATAAAATATATACACAAGGAAAAGATCAGAGAATCAAAGCATATCATAAAATATCAATAAAACACAAAGAAGTTAATGAGCGAGAAAGTAGGGACAACATCTAGAAGATATTCAGTGTATATGTAACATATACATAAAATAATCAACAGAGAAAACAAAATATCAACAATAAGTTCTTCCTTATCAGTAATTATTATAAATGTAAGTGGACTATAATCCCAAATCAAGACAGACATGATTGAAGTGGTTTAAAAAAGAAGGATCTATCAGAGTCTGTGTTGAGAGATCAGCTGTTATCCTGATTGGTTTGCCCCTAAATGTAATCTGCTTTCTTTCTCTTGTAGCTTTTAAAATTCTCTCCTTATTCTGTATGTTGGGCATCTTCATTATAATGTGTCTAGGTGTGGATCTCTTATGATTTTGCACTTTTGGCGTCCTGTAGGCTTCTAGGATATGGGATTCTGTTTCATTCTTCAAGTCTGGGAAGTTTTCTCGCATTATTTCATTGAATAGATTGTTCATTCCTCTGGTTTGGAGCTCTGTGCCCTCCTGTATCCCAATGACTCTTAAGTTTGGTCTTTTAATGTTATCCCATATTTCTTGAATGTTCTGTTCATGGTTTCTTAGCAGTCTTGCTGAACTGTCTATGTTCTTCTCAAGTTGAAATACTTTGTCTTCATTGTCTGATGTTCTATCTTCTAAGTGATCTATTCTGCTGGTAGTATTGTCAATTGAGGTTTTAAGTTGGTTTATTGCTTCCTGCATTTCTAGGATTTCTATTTGTTTGTTTTTTATTACTTCTAACTCCCTGTGAAATTGATCTTTTACTTCCTGGATTTGTTTCTGTAGTTCCTTGTCAATGTGATCTTTCATTGTCTGATTTTGCTGTCTCATGTCTTCCTTGAGAGTCCAGATCATCTGAAGCATGTATATCCTGAACTCTTTATCTGACATTCCATCTGTTGCAGCTACCATCTCACTCCAGTAAGATTGGCAGCCATTAAGAAGTCCAACAACAACAAGTGCTGGCGAGGATGTGGGGAAATGGGTACACTTGTTCATTGTTGGTGGGACTGCAAAATGGTGCAGCCAATTTGGAAAGCAGTATGGAGATTTCTTGGAAAGCTGGGAATGGAACCACCATTTGACCCAGCTATTCCCCTTCTCGGTCTATTCCCTAAAGACCTAACAAGAGCATGCTACAGGGACACTGCTATATCAATGTTCATAGCAGCACAATTCACGATAGCAAGATTGTGGAACCAACCTAGAAGCCCTTCAATAGATGAATGGATTAAAAAAATGTGGCATTTATACACAATGGAGTATTATTCTGCAATAAGAAATGACAAAATCATAGAATTTGGAGGGAAATGGATGGCATTAGAGCAGATTATGCTAAGTGAAGCTAGCCAATCCTTAAAAAACAAATGCCAAATGACTGCTTTGATATAAGGGGAGTAACCAAGGTCAGGGTAGGGACGAAGAGCTTGAGAAGAAGATTAACATTAAACAGGGATGATAGGCGGGAGGGAAAGTGAGAGGTAAGGGAAATTGCATGGAATTGGAAGGTGAGCCTCAGGGTTATACACAACTACATATAAGAGGAAAGGAGGAGTAGGAGAAAAATTATATAAGTGGAAGAAACGATTTATAGTAGAGGGGATGGAGAGAGAGAAGGGGAGGGGAGGGGGGACAGTGGAGAATGGGATAGACAGCAGAATACATCAGTCACCAGAAAGGCAATTTGTAAATCAATGGAAATGTAACTGATGTGACACAGCAATCTGTATACGGGGTAAAAATGGGAGTTCATAACCCACTTGAATCAATCTGTGAAATATGGTATAATAAGAACTATGTAATGTTTTGAACAACCAACAATAAAATAATTTAAAAAAAAAGAAGGATCTAACTATACACTGCCTTGGAAAGAATCACTTGAAAATCTAAGAATACAAATTGGCTGAAAAAGAAAGGGAAAAAAGTAATTATTTCAGCAAATAATAACCAAAGTAAGAGAAGGGTAGTTATAACAGAAATGGTTCAAAACTGTTACAAGAGAAAAAGAAGGGTATTACATTCACATTAAAGTGCAAATTCACCAAATATCAGAATACTTAAAAGTATTAGGAATATCTGAAAAATATTGAAAGGAGAACTTCACAGCAACACAATAAGAATAGGAAACTTCAGTACTTGACTTTTGATAAGGGACAGAATAACCAAGGCAGCTGATACTTAAATATATAAATTGAACAATAAGATATACCAGTTGGTATACCAGTATACAGAATACTCTACCCAGCCAATTAAGATACATAATATTCTCAAGTATATTTAGAACATTCTCCTGAATAGACCGCTAAAAAAATTTTTTTTTAAATATAAAGTCATGCAGAGTATCTTTTCTAATTTCAACTGAACCTAACTAGAAATCAAGGAGAGAAGGAAACCTTGATTACTGATAAACATGTAGGAATTTTAAAACTGGCTTTTAACAAATAAGTCAAAGAAGAATGTACAAAGGAAATTAGAATATACCTTAAGACAAAGGAAGATGAAAAGAAAAATTCAAGACACTTTTACAGTCTTTAAAAACAGCTTATAGCCAGAAGTGCATACACTACAAAGTAAGGAGATCTAAAATAAACAATCCAACTTCATACCTCAAGAAACTCAGAAAAAAGGGAAGAGAAAGTAAAAGTTTAAAACAGACATAAACTAACCAACGAATAAAAATGCAACAGGAGAAATTTCAAATAAACAAGATTTGCTTGAAATATTGATAAAAATACCACCCAAAAAAGACCAGCAAACAGAATTTGACGGCATCTAGAAAGGAGAATGCAATGTGATGAACTGGGATGGTTTGTGGTCTACATGATTTTACAAGTTAGAAAGTCTAAAGAGTCCACAAGAAAGAAACTGTTTAGTAAACAAATTGAGCAAAAATTCAGGACATAAAAATATGATGTTTCTGTATACTAATGATAATTCAAAAAGAAATTAATAATTCCAGTTATGAAAGAATCAAAAATAATAAAATACTTTTATTCATTGATACACTGTTATTACAAATAAAAGTGGGATTCAATGTGGTATATACATACATGTACGCAGCATAATTTGGCTGATTTTTATCAGTTCTTCCTCTTTTCTTCCTTTTCTCCTTCCCCCTTGATCCACTACTTCTTCTTTCCTAATATCACTTCTATTTTCATGAGATTGTTCCCCTTCTTTTTTTATTAGAACATTATAATTAGTGCTTGAGTTCATTGATTGTTATCAGGTACAAAAGAGGAGTTGTTATTTAATACAGACCTTCAGTTTTGCAAGATGAAATTCTGGAGATTTGACAACAATGTAAATATGTTTAACACTCCTGAACTATACACTCAAAATGGTTAAGATTGCAAATTGTATGAGTTTTCACCACAGTAGCAAACACTTCAATGATTACAATATTTGAGTTTCAAAGGCTGAAAATATAATCTCGTAAAGATATGTGAGTAAATGTAAATTACATATATTTTTTTTTATTGAAGTGGGCACGAACTTTCTAAGCCTGATATTATTACTGAAAAGATGAGAACAAAATGCATACCAGAAGGATTCCAGCAGAAAACTTTGGATCACAAGCCATTCCATGGTACGTTGCTCCCACAAAATTAGGATGGTCCTTATAACTAAGTGAAAAAGGTTTTGCTCATGAATCCATGCATTTCAAAATATTTCTAATGACATTTGACAAACTGCATTCCTCACTAAAGCTATGCTTTCTTTAAAACATAAATATCATAATATACATGTTATGTTTTACACTGTCAATAATTTACTGGGGGTTTCGTCCCGCATTCATATGAAGTTAAGTTTGAAAAGCTGTTTAACATCATCTGGTACACAGCACAAAACCTAGCAGTACCTAATCCTTCCATGACAATAAAGTTCACTGTTGTCAACACTGGGTGTGTTCTAAAATCTGAAATAAAGTATTGTGATTTTCACATAGTAAACAAACCCTAAAAGTATGGATAAAGTATTGGACTAGAGGAGGTGAGGAGGAGAGAGCTAAGAGATGTACCCAGAAAAATGAACATAGCTTGTACAAAGTTTCCTCACACTTTAGTCCATTAATGCTACTTCTGTATCTCCAGATGTGACCTTAGATTTACAGGAGGCATCAGAAGATTCATAATTTATTCAGCATTTTAAAAACTTTACTCTTATTTTTACATTCATAATATTCAAATAAGACAAAAGTTTTCATAAAAACTCTTGGAAGACACAGATAAATAGGTACAGCTTAGGTCAGTATAGAATTACTTGTACCATAGGGAAGGTGGAGAGGGCTATTTCAGTTATTTACTGTTTAAATATTTGCTACTATCATCAGCATTATAAGCAACTATTATACTCTATGAACTAATTTACACTTTATGTTAAAATGATAGTTTGGACTACCTGTTAGAGGATCTTTAGAGTTGTTGAAGCCTCATGTTTATCCTAATGCTTTCCAAGTTCCAGCTTCAATTCCCATAAATTACTGATCCAGTATGGGAACAACAACTTAATAAGATTTGTGTCTTACATGGTTATTAGATTTTCATGTTCTAATTTTGCCAACACAGTACTATCCCAAATTTTAAAATGTTTTAATATTATGCATAAAACTTTTTGATAGTCAACTCATCAAAATATTGAAAAACCCTCTATCAATATGAATGAAGTACTTACATTAATAAGTATGCCATATTATTGGACCTTGAAGACAAATATGTTTGTTTCCATGACAAAAATCTTTGTAATACTTCATCAGCACTCCCATTAGTTGAAATCTTATTTTGATCTGACCAGATCTCTAAAGAAGATAGCATAACAGTCATTTTAAGCCGGGAAAACATCTGTAAAGAGAAGATACAGGTGTGCAATTTGGGTTAACCATAGAGAAATACACTAAATGTCCCATGACAGAATGGATCCATTTTGATACACAGTGCAAATATATTCAATTTACTGTTTTGTGAGACAAATCCACTTCTGAGTGAAACTAAGTTGGCATGAGTACACTTCAAAAAAAAAGCAATGCTAATGCATTAATATGAATTTTTTCTTAGTTAAATGTGAAGGACAAGTACTTACCGTATTGATAAGACCAATGATATGGATCACTTTCTCAGCTGCCACATCTATGTCAGAGTCCATATATTCAAACTGAAAAAGAGTTTTGTTTCTTAATTATTAATATAAAGTTAAAATAATGAAGTGCTCCAATGAAGGAACAAATGTAGAATTAAGTTTTATCAAAAGCTTACTGTGCATTAGACATAAGCCTAGAGACTTTAAAGAACAATTCAGAATATTAAATTAAGATAGCTGTGATAATCTTCTCATTGCAGATACACATATTAAGGATTGGTGTATTAAGGTTCCAAGAGTGCATAGCCAATAAAGATTTTTAAAAAAGGAATCAAATCTGAAACTTAGTAAACAACTGAATCTAATTTGCCATCATATACTGCCATCATTTGTCTTCATTCCGGTTAAACAAATTGAATATATATCCTGGATAAACAATGTATTGTATAAACACAAAGCCATGAATACCATAATAGTGAACAATTTCAAGAACATATCTTCTTTTAAGGTAACAAAAATCATAATGTTATCTCTGAAAATGTTATTTCTAATTGTGTACATACACACATTTCTAAATGTTTGATGGAAACATAAAAATAGGCAGCTTAGAGTTCTCAGTGATTCCCAACAAGATTGAAGTCTCCTAACAAAAATAAAATGTAGTACACAGAGTACTGCTATGGTTTGGATTCGAGGTGCACCCCCTTTGCAAAGCTCCTGTGTTTCTACAGGAATATTCAGAGGTACACAATTAAATTGTGAGAGCTGTAATCTTACAAATTCATACTTTATGAGTCGACTATCTGGGTGCTAGTGTTGGCCATGGGTCACCAGGGCTGTGCCCTGGAAGGGTGCATCTTCCCCATAGTCCCTTCCCCTTTCTCTCTATGCTTCCTGGCTACTGTGAATGGAGCAGCACTCCTCAGCCATGCCCTTCCACCACAAAGTTCTGCCTTATCTTGGGCCAAAATCTGTGGAGTTGTCTATCTAAGGACTGAGACCTCTGAAACTGTCAGCCCCCAATACACTTTTCCAATTCTATATTATTTTTCCTGAGGATTTCGGTCACAGTGATGAAAAATAACTAAAACAAGTACATTTACAATACAGACAAAAGAAATGGCATCCTTCTTTATAGATCTCTAGAAATGTTTTTCACACTGTGTTCCTGTCTTAGCCGGTAACCTTCCACAATGAACTATATTATACATGTACGTAAGAAAGAATGTGAGGTTTGAGTGAACGTGCCTTATACGAAAATCAAAATGGAGTATGATTGTGTGCAAATGAATTCAAATATATAAATAATCAAAAAGTAACAGAGAACACACTCCATTGCAAAGAAAATAAAAATGGAATATATGGGAGTTTAAATAAAGAACTCTAAAATATAAGAGAACTTTGGGAATATGAAGAGTCAAAGGATAAAAATATATCTTCTAGTACCAGGAAAATACTAGGCACAAAGCACATGTTATGTGAGAAATATATTATTATGTTAATAAATATAAAGATAAAGATAAAGGAGAAAAATGTATATTATTATCACAACCTATTGATAAAATATTCAGCTCGGGGAGATGGAAACATTCTAAACTTGATTGTAACTAATATTACCACAAAATACATTAAAGAATATTTAACTGAATTAAAAATAGAAATTGACATGTGTCATGAGATATTTTTATATGATTCTCTTAATACTGATAGAGCAGATAAATTAACAGTAAAATTATGTAAGACTTGAAACATTCATGCAAACACTGGCTATTACATATTGGTATTACATGTAATATTGATAACATATAATTATTAATAATATATTAATATTATTAATATATATGGTATGGTTTTTATGTATTTATGTACAAACTTATGTTAACAATGAAAGGCTATAGATAACTGTCTTATATAAACTGACCTATAGTAAGACATAAAAAGTACTTTTTTTTAACTTGTTTATTTTTTTTAACTTTTTTTTTTTATTTCTTACATACATGACAGTAGTGGAATGCATTACAATCATAATTATCCATTCACAACACCATTTTTCATAACTCTGTATATAAAGTATGTTCACTCCAAATTATGCCATTATACATGAGCTTTATTATTATTATTTGCAATATGATTCTTAATACACCTTTATACCACAATTTATCATATCTCTGATTGTATATAAGGTATGTTGACACCAAATTCAGAGCATTCTTAGATAGTATTATCTTAATTTGATGACATTAAATTACAGTGGACTTCACAAAGCATTTTAGCAATGCTACTTTAATTGAAAGGACTAACACTGTTGTGATTATATGACACAATGCTCTTCAAACGCAAAGTAAGCACCCAATAAAGTACTTCAGAGTTATGCTTCATGATATGCTTTACAACTTACATTTTAAAATCAAGTGGAGAGAGCACCTAGTGATCATGGCATTAAATATTAACAATGTGAACAAAGAGAATAGTGGTGTTCTATATAATATTCATATCCCTACAAATTTCCTGAAAGCTTGAAATTATTTCCAGATAAAAAGTTTTAAAAGGATGAAAGTAACATAATTTCACAAGAACAAACAATGGAGAGAATTCAGGACGCTAAAAGAAATATCAGTCATGCACACCTATTAGAAGGAATGAAAACTTTGGAAATTATGAGTAAGAGTAGAAACATAAAATTTCTTTTAATTTCTTTAAACAACAATTAGAAACAATTAAAATAGAAGTTCTGAGATAGAACCAATTATTAAACAAAGTAATATTTTAAGAAAGTTTTATTTTAAAAAAGTTTCTCCAATTTAGTATTTAATCAAATAGCTTATATGGAAAGAGATTTAGGAAAGAATTTCATTAAATATTGGAGTGCACCTAGAAGAATCCACAGTTAGTTATAACTCAGTAGGCTATAGTATAGTAGAGCCCTTCCATACAAAGTGCTACATTATTTCTATAATTCTATACTGTTTTGAAGGACAACACATAAAACCTGGTCTCTTTATTTCAGTGTAAAGGCAATGTACAATGTTTCTTTATGCCCTAAAATATGTGCTGAAGCACATATTTTGAATAGAATAAAATATATCCCTATTATAAAAAATCAAAAGTTTCTTATTCATATTCCCCTTAATTCCAATACAAAGCAAAATCTAATAAAATGTATCAATAATACCTACCATTGCTTTATCTATTATGATTTGTATTTTCAGTGTTGTTTTCAATGTTATCTCTGAAGTTTTCTGTGAAATAGAGGACAAGAGTGAAATAAAACATTTTTAAAATTCTTACATGTAATTAGCATATGCTATAGACATGTATATATGTGTATTCTGTACATTCACAGAAACGCATTAGATACAAAACACATTAGATACATGGATATAGATGTGTTATATGAAATTAAGAGTATGGATGATCATTTAAAAGGTAAGAATCCAAATAAAGATCTTAGAAACAAGTCAACAGCATTCCACTTTATATTCTTGCCAATTAGAATCTTCAAAAAAAAAATCACTGAAATGAGATGGCAATCCATGGTTTCTTCCTCTCAAAGCATTCCCATGTGCCTTGCAGAACACTCCCACATCACCATCTTCAAAATAAATTTCCATCAGCACTTGTCTAAACCTGATCTGTATTTTCTTGTTCTTTGTACTTTGACTTTATTAACTTTATTAAGGTTTTCAATCAATAAAATACATCCATGTATGGATACAGTTATGATTTATAGCTAATGTTACCCACTCACATAACCATTTCCATAATTAAGAGAAAGAATCTTTCCATCATGTTCTTCCATGTAAATAGCTTTCTCACACCACAGGTTAGAATAATCTATTCCAGAATTTATGTAAGTAGCCTCATTTGGTATGTAATCTTGGCTTGTGACAGTCAGCATTCCTTCACATCCTTGGCATTATTAGTAGTTCAACCGATTTGTTGTCATTTTAAAGGTATATCACAATTCATTTAGACACAAGACTGATGATGGTTGCTTGGATTACTTATACAGTAATTGTGGGTATGTAAAGTTGTATGAAAGAGACAAGTGACTTTCCAAAGTAAGTTGTTCATTATGCATTCTCACTAAGAATTAATATAGTCCCAATTGTTCTACATCCTTCTCTAGGTTTGGTACTTTACCTTCCTCATTTTATCCAATCCTGCTGTTCTGTATTAATATCTCTTTGAGGTTTGATGTGAATTTCTCAGGTGCTTGATAGTGTTGAATATCTCTTTTCACACATTTGCAGTTCATTAACTTGGTTTCTACTGAATTTCCTACTAAAAATTTCATTTAGCTTTGGCCATTAAGTCTACAGTGAATTCAATTTTTGTATAAAGTTCAGAACTCATGTCATTCTGTATGGACATCCAATACTCTCTCACCATTTCTTAAGAATTGATTAGTCTTTGAAAATCCTTAGCCACATTGTAAAAAATCCATTAACCAATGATCTTTGGTTCTATTTCATTTATTAAGTTTCCAATAACTTTTGTGAATCTGCTAAATTTTATTTTTAATAATGCCTGATTTTGATTTGGTGGATCAATACTTTCTCACATCTCTCAAAGGATACTAATAGTAATTTTTTGTCCTCATCCTCTATACTCTTTGTCACTTCAAAATTTAACTATATTTTTGCCATGTTTCTGTCTTTCATATTACACTGTTATCATTCTGTGACTGAACAAAATCAAGTGGAGAGTGCACCTAGTGATCATGGCATTAAATATTAACAATGTGAACAAAGAGAATAGTGGTGTTCTTCCTCGTTTTATCCAATCCTTCCATATTAAGAATCTAACAGTAATAGCTTATTCTAACTTCTGTGATTTTGTAGTGTTTTATGGGATGGAATCCTCACAGAGAGTAATTTATTTTTTATTTTGTCTTTGATTTAAAAAAACAGCTTTGCTATCAATATGGCTAGGTATTTTCTTTGGTTAGTTAGAATCATCTTCCAATATAACTCCTTAGAAGAATATCAAAGACTGGTTCCCATTATCCCATGCGCCACACATTTAATTTAACCATGGTAGGTTCAGTGGTTTTTTTTTTTTTTTCATCTTAATTGCGAGAGATGGCAGAACATCTGTGTCTGGCATCATGACCTCAAACACTCCCAAAAGTTTGCTTTCCATCTGTCTATAAAATGCAGTTGCTTAGGAGAAGATGGCTTTTCTAAAATTTCGCCCAAATTCCCTTTGAAGATACCTTCATATCCACTAACTAATGAATTTAAATAGACAATCTCAGAAATTTGTTGTATGTTTCTGCAATATAAATAACTGTCCTCCAGTTTAGAATTTGCTAGCTTGTCTTCATTTCTAGGATAAGATCACTTTTGGAGAGGCTAAATCAGCTGTTCTCTCTCTTCTATTCAAGTTCTACTGCGGTTACTCTTCTATACTGCTTGTCTCTGCATGTTGATGCCTTTTTATTGGGGTTTAAGGCAGGAGCAGGGATAAACAGATGTGTTCAGGTTTTAAAGCTCTTTATCATATTTCGTTTGACCACTGGTTCTGTTTTCAACTCCATGTTTATTGGTGTCCTTTCACATATGTAAGAACATGTCTAAATAGATTTGTTATTTGTCCCTATAAAGCAGTTTTGCACATATAGATTTATATATATATATATATATATATATATATATATATATAATTTAAATCTATCAAATTGATAATGAAAAGCAATGATTGAGATCCCCATGAAAGATATGAAATTCACAAATATGTACCAATACCCAGTTATCTCTACTCCTGTAATGACATCTATCCAGGGACTTCTGAATAGTTTCTGAAATTTGGAACTATTTGTTTCTGTTTTAGTTCATTGTTTCATTTTGTCTTTGAAACTTTTCATAAGTTTTCATAACTGCTTAACCAAACTTTTCATAACTGCTTGATTATGTGCTCCACTACATCAAAAAATGTGGTAAGAAAATAGTAATAGTTATAGTATTAACATTCATTGTTTGCTTTTATTCTCCACATACTATGCAAAATAATTTCCACATTTAAACTTGTTTAAACATTGTAATAATTGCATGTTACTAGTTAATATAATTAATTTTTGTTATTATATTTTTAATAAATGATAAAATATAAACACTTTTTACATAATTATGTGACTTGTCCACATTCTTGTGATGTCAGATTTGCAAGGTGAAAGTTATCTGTGACTCTTCCAGTCCCTCTCTATTACTGGTTCACTGGAGGAGGATGGTTCCAAACAGTTTCTAAATTGTCTTTCCTAACACATCAATTCTCGTGTTTTTCTCTTGCTGAAGATGTGTATTCATAGAATCCTTCAAAGTTTTTCAATTTACTTTCTGTGTAAGGCTCAGTTTCAGTGGTGAATATTTCCTTCAACTGTGTACAATTTTGTGTCACATCACAAAGAGTGTTTCCAAAGGGCCAATGTGAAGTTGGGCGTCATTTTTCAGTTTCACTAAAAATTATGCTTTATTTCTACCTATTAATTCTAATGTCTGTGGGTTTCTCAAAGGTCAATTTTCTTGACCTGTCCTTTTATTAATACCTCTGCCAAAATATATAAAAGCACAGTAAGGAAACAGAGAGATGGACTATGTCATATATTAAATTCAAGCTTCATTTATTGTTATTTTGTTTGACTTTCCTTTAATGTGAATCAGTGTTGATGACAATGTGTGGAAAGAAAATATTTTCCACTGATAACCACATGTAAGTTATAAAATCATTCTAGAGAGAGAAGTTAGGATGTACATCAAAAATATTTTTAAAATGTTATTGTTATAATATTGTTAAATGTAATTATCTATAAGAGTTTGATTGTTCAAAAACTTTGTACATTTTAAAAGTTAATTATTGATTAAACAGAAAAATAAGACTTCAAAATAATACAGTGTTGGGCTGGGATTGTGGCTCAGCGGTAGAGCACTCGCCTAGCATGGCCAGGACCCAGGTTTGATCCTCAGCACCACATAAAAATAAAGGCATTGTGTTGTGTCCATCTACACCTAAAAATAAATTTTAAAAAAGTTAAAAAAGTATTAAAAAATAAATAATACAGTGTTATAGAATGAATAAATTTAAATTTCAACATATATAATTATGTCAGAAAAAGAAAAACAATTTACATCAAAATGATAACAGTGCATGAAGCTACATAATTTAGCTCTAAAAATGTGTTTTGGTATATTTCCATTTAATTTTTTCTTTAGTATATTGATAGATAAGTTAAGCCATATTAATTTTTAAAATAATAAATGTAACAATTCAATGAAGTAAAGTATTAGCAAGATGAAAATTTCAAAGAAATTTAGAATATTATATTATTTTAAAAGTCTATACACTCAAAAATCTACATTCATAATTGAGAAAATGAAAACAATCAGAACAAATGTACCCAAATTCTAACAGTGCTCTCTTTTGATATTGAGGTTTGAGACAATTGTTAGTAATTATCTTGTCTCCATCCTACTTTTAAACTTTTTATCAAAATAACACACTTTTTTAAACAAAGACTTTGAATTGACAAAGATAATGGTTCCAGAGTAATAACATATACCTTTTGAAATCATTATACTATTAGTGTACATACGCAGTAAAAAGAAACCTTATGTTTGTGCATAAAAATCATGACATTGGGGTTTTTATCTGTTGTATTTTCTAAGAACTATCTGAATAAACAAAAACATTTTATGAAAAAGACCCCAAAATAAAAGTTTTTAATATTGTAATTATCATTTTGTTTTCCAAATGTATCAAATCTCAAAATTTCAAAGTGAACAACTTTAACAAACATAACATATACGAAGATAATAATAACAAGGGTTACTCACATCTGTTTTCACAAGAATCCTGTAAGGCTGACCTATATAATGGGGCCTAGAGTAACCTTCTGTTAAGGGGGGATATTCAACTTGATCATTATTTATTTGGTAAATCATATGTTCAAATACAGCTGAAGATTCCAAAGGTTCAATTCCATAACTGACATTCTCTAACAGCAAGAATCCCCTAAATATTCAAATACAGTAAAAGAAATGAAAGTTTAATTAGTTCAAATTTCCCATTGAAAAATATACATTGATATCATAAGAAACATTTTTTTTACCATACAACTTATTTTTATTTTTTAGTCATACATGACAGCAGATACATACATGGAATGCACATACAATCATATTGTCTATTCTATTCTGCTGACCTTCCTATCCCTCCTACTCCTCCCCTCCTCTCCCATCCTTTCTCTCTATCCAATCTAATGTGACACACTTTTTTTCTTTTTCTCATTACAACATCATATATGTATTCTGTATAACAATGAGGTTCTCCTTCCATCTTCCGTGCAACTCCCCTTCTCCCTCTTGTTCCCTCCCACCTCTCTTCCCTATTTAGTGGTAGTCTTCTTCTCATGCTCTTCCTCCCTATCCCATTTTGAGTCACCCCCTTATACCAGAGAAGACATTTGGCATTTGTTTTTTAGGGATTGGCTAACTTCACTTAGCATAATCTGCTCTAATGCCATCCATTTGCCTGCAAATGCCATGATCTTGTTATTTTTTAGTGCTGAGTAATATTCCATTGTGTATAAATGGCACATTTTTTAATCCATTCATCTATTGAAGGGCATCTAGGTTGGTTCCATATTCTAGCTATTGTGAATTGTGCTACTATAAACATTGATGTGGCTGTGTCCCTGTAGTATGCTCTTTTTAGGTCTTTTGGGTATAGTCCAAGAAGGGGAATAGCTGGGTCAAGTGGTGGTTCCATTCCCAGCTTTCCAAGGAATCTCCATACTGCTTTCCAAATTGGCTGCACCAATTTGCAGTCCCACCAGCAATGTATGAGTGTACCTTTTTCCCCACATCCTCGCCAGCACTTATTGTTGTTTGACTTCATAATGGCTGCCATTCTTATTGGAGTGAGATGGAATCTTAGAGTGGTTTTAATTTGCATTTCTCTGTAATCTTATATCAAGAATAGCTCCCACTTGAATTAAGTTTCAAAACCAGTTTTATATAGATCTTCCCTCTGTTGTAGCATTTAAAGTGAGTTGTGGTTCTAATATGGCAGAGAAACATACAAATTCTTCATGCTAGTAAGGGGCTTTTTCTTAGGATGGCAAAACAAAGAAGACAAATATGAGAAAGGATAGGCACAAGAGGAGGAAACAAAGTATATGAAAAGAAACACAATCAAAAACTATATTCTTTTGTCTCACTCTATTCTAAAAATCAAGAGTTGACAAAAGACCTCAATCAATGTCCACCTTCAGATTATGCCATTACCTGAGTCCTGAGCAGATGTCTAGTGTCACAGCAGATTGTGGAATATCTTCAACATTTCCTTGATAAAAGCAATCACCCTAAGAAGGAAGATATATTCATAATTGATTTCTAAATGAAGTCCTCAGTTTTACCTATCAAGCACTCAGATTTACCTATCGTCATAATACCAGTCATCTGATATTCTGTGTCCTTACTCTTGGTGTGCAAATTGATCCTTTAAACTGTCTTCTGCCTATAAACCATCAGGATCATCAACCTACTTCCAACATTTCTTGCTATAATTCTAATTATTTTGTGAACAACTTTCTTATCCTTCCTAACTTATAATCAACAGAATATAGCTAATATCAACTGCAAACATTCCATTAATTTTTCAGGGCTACCTAAAAGCATAGTAAATGACATTCCCTCACTTTGATTTCTTCTTAATATATTGCTTGAGAAATCACTGATGATCATTACTTCAAGCTCTCCCTACCATTGACTTTCATAATCTTATTCTTTTCCCATCTCTCCCCTAACATTCCTTTAGTGAATTCCTTTTTCCCTTCCTTTAAATTCTAGTGATCTCTAGAGTCAGTTCCTTTCTGTTAGTAGTCAATACTGTGAATATTTCAGGTCATCACATTGGTCTCTTATGAGTCTGTTTATATACAATTAGCTCCCAGGCATCACTGGCCACTTTTGTTTGTTTGTTTATTTCAATTTACACAATACCCTTACCTCTACTCATGGAGAGTGGCAAGCTAGATCTATTCTCTGTGGTAGTCAATAGAGCCCAGGTGAGCTAATCCATTTTTATTTAGCACACAATGAGAGAAAAATGCTGGACCCACCCACATCACTAGAAATGACTGTCTGCACACATGAATATAATACCCTACTTCATGTTAAGCAATAGTAGCAGACCCCTGTAACTCCCTTCACAAAGAGTAGAAGAGAAAGCAGGTCCCAAATCACTTCCCAGAAATAGAAAGCAATACAAATTTACCAATTCCTGAACATGCTCCAAGAGAAAGGATAGGATCCCTGTAAGATATTTTCTAATAACCATACAGTAAAAGTTCAGCCAGACAGGAGAATTCCTTACTAAGGGACATAAGAAGAGATAGAAAGAAGTACAACGACACCCATTCCTCTGATAACCAGAGCAATTGCTATTCATCCCACAGGTATTCATCACCCATGCCCCCATATCAATACCATTTGGCCCAGGAAAGTACCATATAAATTTATAGTTTAATCACTTCAGATGAATCAGGAGATTCAGCACAGGCAAGTCCCAAGAAAGGTACATTGCCCTTGGAATATCAGGCCACACTACACGTGAAATTAAACTATAAGGCTGCCTTCTAAAAGAGAATGTTTAAATAAGATCAGGAGTACTCTTCAGTAAATGTTAAGGGTATAATCAAAATCACAATAAGAATCAGAAAAGGAAATCAACTGATGCCAGCATTAAGATGTATAACACATGAGAACTACTTTTAAAATGATTAGAAGGCAGTCATAATAAAATGGCACCAATGAGCAATTACAAATTCTCTTGAAATAAATGAAAAAGCAGGAGGACCTGGAATAATATATACCAAACTTTAAAATTAGTGGGTGCCAACCAAGATTGTTGTGTCTGGAAAAGCTATCTTTTAAAACTGAAGATGAAAGGAAAACCTACTATGATTCATATAAATTATAACAATTCATAACCACTAAGTCAACCCTACTAAACACTAGTAAACATACTCAGTGAAATATTTCACCCAGAAGAAAGGTAAAATAAAAACGAGAACAAGCAAAGGGATGAACTGCATTGGAAGAAGAGTCAATTAAAGAAGAATAAAATCTGAATTTAATATTAGAAATAAATCAAAATGGCAGGAAATAAAAATCATTATTGTAAAATAATACTGAATTTAAATGGTCTAGGTGCTCCAATCAAAAGGCATAGATTGTCTTAGTTCAATATAACAAGACCCAACCATAGTTATTTTAAGAGATTCCCCTTATAGGAAAAGACATCCACAGACTGAGAGGAAAGACCAAAAGCAAACAGAAATAGCTACTCTCATATCTGGCAAAGTAGCCTTCAAATTAAAATTAAGTAAAAGAAACAAGGAAGGTAACTTCATAGTGGTTAAGAGAATCATCCAACAAAATATATGATTGTAAATATTTATGTCTCAAAACAATGGTGCACCTACATATATAAAACAAACACTAGTCAACAGAAAGATTCAAATAGATCCCAATAAAATAATACTGGTTGATTTCAATACACTTCTCTCAACAGATAGATCATCCAAACTGAAACTGAGTAAAGACCCTTCAGAACTAAAAAAAAAATGCTACTAATAAAATGAACCTAACAGACATCTATAAACTATTTTCAGCCATTGTCAAGCAAACTCACTTTCTTTGTAAAGACATCACATTTTGAATACAAAGCAAGTGTTAGAAAATACAAAATAATAATAATAATAATCTAATGTTATACCTCTAGGTCCTAAAGAGGAAAGAACAAACTATCCCAATATTAATAGAAGACAGGAAGTAATTTCACAGATGAAATTGAGATTAAAAAAACAATAAAAATTATCAATACAACAAAGAAAAGATAAACAGGATTGATAAACTTTAGCCAAATTAACAAAATCATAAGCAGAAAATCCAACTCAACAAATTAGGGATGAAAAATCTGTCACTACAGACATGTCTAAAATCAGGGTTTGAAAATTAATACTCCAAACAACTGAAAATGTAAAAATGAGAAGATATTGACAAATTTCCAGATACATACGACTTACCTAAATTAAACCAAGAGACTATAGAAATTATACACAAAACAATATCAAGCAATGTGATTAAAGCAGCAATCAACAGAGAAAGTCATCCAACAGAGAAAATCCCAGGACCACAGAGATTCTCAACTGAGTTCTACCAGATCCTTAAAGAAGAAATAATGCCAATCTTCTTCAAATTATTCCGTGAAATAAAAATTCCAAATTCATTCTATGAAACCAGTATCACCCTGACACCTAAACCAGACAAAGACACATCAAGGAAAGAAAACTATAGATTAATATTTCAAATGAAAATATACTTAAAAATCCTTAATAAAATATTAAGAAACCATATTCAAGAACACAGTAAGAAGATAATATACCATGATCAAGAATCACATGATCATCTCAATAGATTCAAAAAAGTATTTCGTAAATTCCAGCACCTATTTTTGTCAAAAATGCAGGAGAAACTAGACTTAGAAAGAACTCACATCAGCATCATAAAGAGTATATATGAGAAACCCAAGCCAGCATCATACTGAGTGGAAAAAAAGTGAAAGCATTTCCCCCAAAATCAGGAAGAAGCATGTCCATTCTCATCACTCCTATTTGATATAATTCTTTAATCTCTAGCCAGAAGAAACAGAAAAGAGAAAAAATTAAAGGGATACAAATAGAAAATTAAGTCAAATTACCTCTGTTTGTTGATGACTGAATCCTATATGTAGAATACGAGAAAACTCCACCCGAAGACTTCTAGAGCTGATAAACAAATTTAGCAATGTAGCAGGATATGGAGCCTACATACATAACAGCTTTCTTATACTCCAATCAGTTGAGAAATAAATCAGGGAAACTATCCCATTCACAATAGCCTTAAAAAATATTAGGGGTACATCTAACATGGAGATGAAAACCTCTACAATAAAAACTGTAGAACACTCAAGAAAGAAATTGACAATCTTAGAAGATCAATAGACCAACCATACTTTGAACAGGCAGAATTAATATTGTCAAAATGGCCATATTACCAAAAATCTTAAACAGATCCAATGCAATTCCCATCACAATGACTGTGATATTCTTCACTGATGGAGAAACATAATGAAAAATTTATAAGGAAGAACAAAAAATACCTAAATAGCCAAAAGAATATTGAACAAGAAGACTGATGCTGGAGGCATCATAATACTTGATCTCCAATTATACTACTAATCTACAGTAACAAGAAGAGCATGGTATTGCCATTAAAACAGTCCTAAAGACCAGTAAATAGAATAAAAGTCACAGGGCAAATCCACATAGATACAGTAATCTGAGACTTAACAAAGGTGAGAAAAGTATATGTTGGAGAAAAGACAAGCTTTTAAACAAATGGTGCTGGGAAAACTGAATGTCTATATCTAGGAGAATGAAATTAGATCATTATCTCTCACCCTGGACAAAAGTAAATTCAAAGTGAACAAAGAACTAGGAATTAGACCAGAAAATTTTCAACTGTGAGAAGAAAATATAGGGTCAACACTCCAACATATTTGCACAAGCACTGACTTCTTTAAGAAGACCTCCTAAAGTTCAAGAAATCAAACCAAGAATTAGTAAGTGAGAAAACATCAAATTGAAAAGCTTCTACACAACATAGAAAACAAGAGTGTGAAGAGAGAGCCTAGAGAATGGGAGAAAATCTCTGCCAGCTATGCCTTTGACAGGGGATTAATATCTAGAATATATAAGGAACCCCAAAATTTAACAACAAAAAAATCCAATGAACAAATGGGAAAGTGAACCCAATAAACACTTCTCAAAAGAAGAAATACAAATTACAAATGAATATAAGAAAATATATTCAACATATCTGTCAATCAGGAAAATGTAAATGAAAACTGCACTGAGATTTCATCTCACACCAGTTAGAATGACAGTGATTAAAGATACAAATGATAAATTCTGATGAGGATTTGGGCAAAGATACACTTATATATCGTTAGTAGGGAAGCAAATTAGTATAACCACTTGGAAACAGTATGGAGCTCCTCAAAAACTAGGAATGGATCCTCCAGATGGCCCAGGTATTCCACTGCTTCTTAATTCCACTCCTTATCCACTAGAACTAAAATCAACATACAGAGTGATACAAACATTTCAATGTTTATAGTAATACAATTCACAGTATCCAGTTATCAAATCATTCCAGGTGCCTATCAACATACAAATGGATAAAGAATATGTGATTGTCATGGTTTAGACGTGGTGTCCCCCAAAAGCTCACATGTATGGCAATGGAAGAAGGTTCAAAAAAGAAATGAACTATATCCCCAGCCCACAAGTTTGCATTTCTTATAGCCCCATGACTCAGGATTCAAGCAGAGGAAATACTGCAGGTTTGGTTATACATGGCCACCACCATTTTGTGACACCAGTGAGGGCCTGGGAGTCCAGAGCCAAGGGGCCTGCAGGTTTGCTGCTGCCATTGCCACCATCTCCACCAGGGCAGACCCTGGGGAATCTGAGGTTCAATCCATCAAACTGCACCTGGGTCTGTGTGGGCCAGTCTGGGCCTAGAAAGCCTGTGAAAGTCAGAGACTGGAGGCAGTTCCCTAAGTGTGGGGGGAAGCACGGGTTGGAGAAACTGGGGGAAAACAGGTTCTCTCCAACTTAGTGGAGACATTTAGTGAATCCTGAAGTGGGCAGGGATGACATAAGGGGCCATCTACAATGGGTAGGAAGACTAGAAGAGGTCTGGAACCCACCAGACTGAAGCTACCATAAAACTTCAGATTCCCCATGTATTGGCAGCTGAGAAAATTTTTGAAAGCCAACAAAAGCAATTGTTCAATTTTCCATTGAGAATTTCTCTCTATTCTCTCTTTTTTTCTCTCTCTCCACCTCCCCCTCTCAGATCTCTACTGTCTTTGAATACAAATATTTTTCATGCATCAATTTGTTGATGAATGAGATGTTTGAATTGAATATTACACTTTGTTGTGTATCCTTATATTTTTACCTTTGTTTCTAAATCTGTATAGACTTGTTCTCTTACTTATCTGTCTCCCTGGATTCTCTCTCACTTTTCTCATGCTAACAGCTAACCTCTATTAATTCCTCCTATGCTTTTACTATAAATTTTTACCTCGATCTTCTCTCCTTCTCCTTCATAAATGTCATATCCATTGTGACTTCTGTTCCCTCTTTGTCCATCATTTGAAACAGTAAACCCTTTTAGCAAACTTACTGTTATATTGAGGACAACAATTGAACACATCATTTCTGTTTATTGTGACAAAACTGTAAACACCTTAATAGGAGATATTTGGTTGAATATTGTATATTGTTTGCAGTTGGTGCTGTTGATATTGGTCTCCTCCCTAAAGGTGAGGTGTTAGAAGCCTCAGCGACACTATAAGACTACAGGGTAGAAACTGTGCAGCCTCTGATCCATACTGCTAGATGGGAAGACATACAAAGAACATGAAAAAAACAAGGGAATAAAGCACCTCAAACAAACCAAGATGTCCCAACAACAGAATCCATAGATAATGCAGTAGAAGAAATGTCAGAGAAGGACTTTAGAAGGTACCTAGTTAGACTGATGTATCATAGAGAAAATATAGGAAGTGAAAGATCACTTCAATAGTCAGGCATAGATCATAAAAAGAAATCAAACAGAAATCCACAAAATGAAGGAGAAAATAAACCAAATTAAAAATTCAATGGAAAGTATCATCAACAGACTAGACCACTTGGAAGACAGAACCTCAAGCAATAAAGACAAAATGTATATTCTTGAAAATAAAGTTGATCATACAGAGAAGATGGTAAGAAACCATGAATAGAACTTCCAAGAAATACGGGATAATATGAAAAGACCAAATTTAAGATTTATCAGAATACATGAAGGCATAAAGATACAAACCAAGGGAAGAAATAATCTTTTCCAATAACATTTTGATACCAAAATGAGACAAAGACCATAAAGGAAAGAAAACTTCAGACCTATATCCCTGATGTACATAGATGCAAAATTTATCAATAAAATATCAGCAAATCACATACAATAACATATTAAGGAGATAGTGCACCAAAATCAAATATGGTTCATCCCAGGGATGCAAGGTTGGTTCAACATGGGGAAATCAATAAGTGTAATTCATCACATCAATAGACAAGAAACATATCATCATCTTAATAAATTCAGAAAAAGCATTTGACAAAATACAGCACACCTTCATGATCAAAACATTAGAAAACCTAGGAATAGTAGGTTTTACCATACCTCAACATTGTAAAAGTAAATCTATGCTAAACCCCAGGCCAACTATTTGCCAATAAAATGATTCTATAGTGAGAAGATAAAAAAGTAGCAGAATATAAAATCAATACACATAAATCAAATGCATTTCTATATATCAGTGATAAATCCACTGCAAGAGAATTTGGGAGAACTACCTCATTTACAATAGCCTCAAAATAATAAAATACTCGAGAATCAATCTAATGAAAGAGGTATAAGAACTCTACAATGAAAACTACAGAATACTAAAGAAAGAAACTGAGGGAGACCTTAGAAGGTGGAAAGATCTACCATGCTCTTGGATAGGCCAAATTAACATTGTCAAAATGGCCATACTACCGAAAGTATTATATAGATTTAATGCAATTCCTATTAAAATTCCAAAGACTTTTTCATAGAACTAGAAAAAAAATCATAAAATTCATTTGGAAAATAAGAGGCCCAGAATAGCCAAAGCAATCCTTAGCAAGAAGAATGAAGCAGAAGGCATCACAGTACCAGACCTTAAACTATACTACAGAGCACTAGTAACAAAAATTGGCATGGTTTTGGCACCAAAACAAATACGTTATCCAATGGTACAGAACAGAAGACATAGAGACAAACCCATATAAATAAAGTTATCTCATACTAGACAAAGGTGCGAAAAACATACATTAGAGAAAAGATAGCCTCTTCAACAAATGGTGCTGGGAAAACTAAATACCCATATGTTAAAAAAAATGAAATTAAACCTTATCTCTCACCCTGCACAAAAGTCAACTTAAAGTAGATCAAAGGCTTAAGCACTAGAATAGAGACCCTGCACCTAACAGAAGAAAAAGTAGGCACAAATTTCCACCATGTTGTCTCAGGAACTGACTTCCTTAACAAGACTCCTAAAGCACAAGAAGTGAAATCAAGAATCTATAAATGGGAGGGATTCAAACTAAAAAGCTTCTTCTCAGCAAAGGAAACAATAAATTACATGAAAAGAGAGCCTACAGAATGGGAGAAAACCTTTACCACATGCACTCAGACAGAGCACTAATCTCCAGGATGTAGAAAGAACTCAAAAAAACTTAACACTAAAAAAAATAACTTAATCTATAAATGCAGTAAGAAACTGAACAGACACTTCACAGAAGAAATACTGTCAATCAACAAACATATGAAAATATCTTCATTATCTCTAGCAGTTAAGAGAAATGTAAATAAAAACTATGCTAATATTTCATCTCACCAGTCAGAATGTCAATCATCAAGAATACAAGCAATAAAAAGGTTGGTGAGGATGTGGGAAAAGGCACACTCATATATTGCTGTGGGAATGCAAATTAGTGCAACTGCTATGGAAAGCTGTATGGAGATTCCTCAGAAAACTTGGAATGGAACCACCATTTGACCCAGTTATTCCACTTCTCAGCTTATACCTAAAGAACTTAAAAATCAGAGTACTACAGTGATGCAGCCTCATCAGTGTTTATGGCAGCTCAATTAATAATAGCCAAACTATGAATCCAAACCACATGCTGTTTGACAGAAGAATGGACAAAGAAAATGTGGTACATATACACAATGGAATATTATTCAGCCATAAAAAATAAAATCATGGCATTTGTAGGTAAATGTGTAGAGTTGGAGAATACTATGCTAAGGGAAATAAGCCAAACTCAAAAAAACAAAGGCTGAATGTCTATTTTGAAAAGTGAATGCAGATCCATAATGGGGTGGGGGGTAGAGAAGGATGAAGGAACTTTGAATTGTGCAGAGGAGAAGGAGAAGAGGGGAGGGGCTGTGGGGATAGAAAGAATGCTGGAATGAGACAGACATTATTAGTCTATATACAGGTATGATTACACGCTGGGTGTGACTCTGCACCATGTACAGCCAGAGGAAGGAGAAGCTGTGCTCCATTTGTGTACAATGTGTCAAAATGCAGTCTACTGTTATGTATAACTAATTAGAGCAAATTAAAAAATAAAAGAAAAAAGATTCTGATATACTATTTGATGGTGGAAACATTAAACACAATTTCATGTGACGGTTAATGATAACAGGATAAATTCTACTCTAATAGTTCATCTCACCAGTCAGAATGTCAATCATGAAGAATACAAG
The DNA here is from genome assembly GCF_964194105.1 of Spermophilus citellus. NCBI lineage: Eukaryota > Metazoa > Chordata > Mammalia > Rodentia > Sciuridae > Spermophilus > Spermophilus citellus. The sequence continues at coordinate 219,935 of NW_027673068.1, forward strand.
CAATAAAAGTAAAGAGGGTTGGGAAACTAAATTGAAGTAGCATTTCAATAGTTCACTCAAAAGTTCATGATAGAATGATATTGTAAGTAATTATATATGTATATTATAATACTAAGAGGAAACACTAAGGAAATTAATCATAATTAACAAGTTAGTTTGAAAACATTACCAAAAAATTAGGATGAAAACCTAAAAATATTCATATATCTCAGACGACAACATAAAGAGAGAAACAAAGGAAGAAATAAAAGAATAAAACACAGACAAATAAGAATATTTTGAGTTAATATCCTTATATACCAATAATTACTTCAGGGATAGTCTAAACACACATACACCCAAACAGTGAATGCCAGAATAATTTTTAAAAGAAATAGTTCACAACATAAGAATATGGATGGACTGACTATAAGAAGATGAAACTATATCATGCAAACATTCATAAAAATAAATTTCTTTATTACTATCAAATTAAGTAGATATAATAGTGAAAATAAAATCCACTAGAGAGAGAGACATTAGATACGATAGAAGCACTGGCTGTTGTAATGCCCACCTGCAACCTCAGCAACTCCAGAGGCTGAGGCAGGAGAATCACAAGTTCAAGGCTAGCCTCAGCATCTTGGCGAGACTGTGTCTCAAAATAAAACATAAAATGGGCTGGTGATGCAGCACAGTGCTAGAGCATCTCTGGGTTCAGTCTCCAGTACTGAGGGGTGGGGGAGAGAAGGAGGAGGGAAAAAAGGAAAGAAAGAAAAAGATGAAATAAAAGTACCAATCCATCTGAAAGACATTAACCATTTTAATTGTATAGGTAATGATCATCAGAGTTGGGGAAAAAAACAGAAGCAATTATCACTGATATAGCTAGGAGAGAGATAAACCCACAATAATAAATAAGCTATTTAAAACACTCAGGGTTCGAAGGTACTAAGCAAGAAATCAGTATGAAAGTAGAACTGAAAAATTACATTAATCAGAAATATATATAAATTTGAAAATAAAGTTTTAAGAGCATGGGATCAAATAAGAAAACTCAAAGAAAATGTTAATTATGTGTTTGTATTAAATATGGTTACAGGTAAATCTGAATTAAAGAAACAATAAACATATTGCTGTTGGATGCAATCAAAGCTGTTCTGAGAGGATAATTTTAGTAGGAAAATGCTTAGGCTAGAAAAGAGGAAAGACCAACAAGATGACTTTTTCCTTCAAAAAAACTAGAAGAAGACCAAAGTTCACTCCAAACTACGGGGATGTATAAAATAATAAACACGGTTCTAAATAAGAAAACAATATAGAAAAAATCAAAGAAGAGATAGCTGGTTCTTTGATCAATTCAATTATAAAGAAAGAAAACAAACAATTCAAGAAAGAGCAGGCCTATCGCTTCTGCTAAGAATAATAAAGACATGTAATGAACAAATTTATATATATGACTACACCAAGATAAGAGAGACCATTCCCCAAAGGTCACAAAGCACCAAAGCAACACAGATTAAACATAAATATTTTTACAACCATTAAATAAATTGAATTGGCAACTTAAATGTACCCATTTCATATAGACCAATGACTTCACCAAACATGTTAGAAGTTCACATATTAGATACAACATTTTCCAGGATATAGAAAAGAAGGTAATACTTGCCTATGCACTTTTTGAGGCCAGTATTCTTCAATACAAAAATTAAATAAAGCAAGTACAAAAAGCAATCCACAGATCAATGTCTCTGATGGTCTTTGATAACATCCATCTTCAAGAAATTATCAAAATAATCATCATCATCATCATCATCATCATCATCATCATCATCACCTCAATCATGAGAAAAGGAATTTTACATACCAGGCCCAAGATGCTGCTTCTCTAGGTATGTGAGACTGTTTCAAGATTTGAAAATCCATTAGTGCAATCTACCTTGTTAGGAAAACAAAGAAAAAATTCATAGGACCCTACCAATTGATACAGAAGAATCATTTGATAAAATTAAAAACTCCTTCATCCACTAATGTCAAACAAAAAGAAAAACACAATTAGCAATTGGAAAAAGAGAGCTTTCTCAACCTGAGAGTCTAAGCAAACCTACAGGCAACATTCTCCCCAATGGTGAAAGACTGAACACTTTTCCTAAGATAGGGAATACATGGAGCAAGTCTACCTTCTTTACCGCTAGCACATTAGTGCAGATCGTAGCAAGCACAATGAGTCAAAGGAAATAATTTTTTTAAAGTGGACAGATTGAAAAAGAGAAAAGGAAACCATTCCTGTTTGTAAAATAAGTGTCTATTAAAAAAATTTCAAGGAATCTGAAAAAAAAACTTTTAGAACTAATATGGAAATTTATCAAGCTGGTAGCATGTAAGTTAAACACACATAAGTGAGATGATCTCCAGATGATAAAAACAAGCAAATGGAAGATGATTTTTAAACATAGTAGTAGCATTTGCTCCAAAGGAAATGAAACATTTATTTGTACACCTTAAAATATAAGCTGAAGGTGAAAAAGGTAAATTATAAAATTCTAATGAAAGACATAAAAAAAACCCCACAGAGATGGACAGACTGTGTTTTGGGGGAGGGAAAACTAAAGATGTTGATTCTTCTCAAATTGACCTACAGATCTAACAATTTATAGCTCAATCCTAGCAAGTAGAGTTATTTTTTCTACATATGGAGTAGCTTTGTCTAACATTTATGTTAAAAAGACAAATCTTGAAATATAACATTGTAGAAACCTTGAGAAAGAATACAGTAGGATCACTGTAGTCTATATAAATATTTAATGAGCAAGCAGAGTAAAGAAAGTGACATTATAGAACTGGACACACACCTAGAATTGGACAGAATAAACAGCACAGAAATATATCCACACCAATGTGCCCAACTGATTTTTGACAAAAGTGCCACAATATTTTCTTTTAATGTTAAAAGACTGCCTTTTCTATCAAAGTTATTGGACAGTTACATAACCAGTCAAGAATGAACCTTGACACAAACCCTGCACACCTTAATCAAAACTGTCTCAGACACAGAATTAAACAGCATGCATATAACCATAAAACTTTTAGAAAAAAATAAGTTGTCATGAAATAGTCTTACTTTCTAATCAGTACTTCACAGGCTGAGAGAAAATACTTCCGACAAAAGCATCTGACAAAATGTGGATTTAAAATATATGCATATAATAGCATAATAGTTTTAAAAGGCAATCAATCCAGTTAATGAAAGAAAAACATAAATAGACCTATCTCAAAAAGTGACATGCACATGAGAATATATCCATCACTCACTAGCCATTAAGAAACACAAATCAAAACCACACACGAGATACTGCTAAATGAGAGAAGCTAATATTTTCTCTCTGTGTGTGCATAATTAAAATGCCAAATGTTGATAATTATGAAGAGCTCTATCCCTCATACTTTGGTTGTGAGCATATAAAAATTCTATAGACATTCTGGAAAATAATTTGGTATTTTCTTAAAAAAAATCACCAAAACACACTTTTATTTACCACTGGATCTGGTAATCACATCCTTACCCACATATCCCAGAGAAATAAAATTTTACATCCACACAACTATTTGTACATGAATATTCTTGGAAGCATTATTTTTAATACCATAGCTGCAACAGCCAAGTCACCTCTCAATAGGTAATATCCTCTCTTCCTCAGAACATGGGGAATACACTAAAGTGAGATTAACTAAATCTGGGAAAGTAGGTGTTTAAAAATTCAAATTTTAAATAAATGTCAACTGAGATTGTTTACTTTTTCCTGTCTAAATTTTGATAAATTGTCTTTATCAAACAAATGATGGAATTTTGGGGCATGAAACCATTATAGAATTGTAAAATATTTTGGTTTACATATGACTAGTAATAATGATTCTCCATCCTTAATATTTGTAGATATTTTTATTTTTGTTCTAGAGAGTTCTTACTTGGGATTATTCTCACTAATCCTCTCAAGGGATTCAAGGTTGGTCTTGTAGATTGTTTTCCTATTCTTTTCTATGTTTCTGTCTCATTAATTTCTGTCTTTATCTGAATGGTTTCCATTCTATGTTATGTGTAACCTCTCTATATACAGTATTGCATTTTGTACAGAAGGCAATTAATTTAATGGTAACTCAAATTAACCTTCTTACTGCTGGGTTTTGACTTTGGGTTAGAGGGTTGAGGGTGATAAGGTGGACCTCCCTCTAGACTTTAATATTTTCTCTTAGTAAAATCTTTTCTTATCTTAGATGAATGCCTGGGGACTTAGCAAGATGATTCCACCAGACCTCAGCTGATACCCAATATATCCCAATAGTGTCTGATATTTATATCCCTATTTCACTCACAACAATTCAGCACATAGGTGTAGCCAAATTCACAGTCAAGCAAGGAAGCACGGACTAAGGACATAAAACAATTAACATAAAGGAAGACCTCTTCAAAAATCTATAATTAGGTATACTGTAAGACCCAGTGATTCCCAACTCTGGGTATATAGCCCAAGAAATGGAGTCAATATTACAAAAAGGCCCCTATATGCCCATTTTATTGCAATAATATTGATAATAGCTATGATATGGAATCAGCCTAACTCCCCTTACAAAAGAAAAACGGAAGAGAAAAATGCAATTTGTGTAAATGGTGGAATATTCAGATGTCAACAAAAGTAAAATTCTGTCTATCAACAAAACAGATGCAAGCGCCATCAGTTCAAACTGTCATCACTGGACCTTACCTGTAAGCAGTTTTTAATAAAACATACATCTTGCATGCCCTCTCTGGGTGCTTTCTTTGGTCTCTTGGCAACCCATTCCACTACCCTAGCAAAGTGGGCTGCAGACAGTACACCCCCACATCTCTGACAATGTGCCATGCAAGTTTCAACTGCTTCAGTGTCTCTGAACTCAGAACTCAAGTTCTGCTTCTTTCCAACGCCTATGCTGTAGTCCAGATAGTATCCCCCTACAGAAAGCCAAATTGAATGTGAAACTCACTTTCTATACCCTCTTTCCAATCAGCCTATTGTAACATATCTCTTTCATTTTGTTCTGCTTACTATTGCATAAGGTAAGGTGAACCAAACAGACTATAGTTACTATATTTTTAATCACATTATCTCTCAGTTCTGATATAGTAAAAGAATCTGATCCATCACTCTCATTTGCCTCTTACCAATCTGTTCAACCAAAATAAATATCTTACACACTTATTTTCTCACATATTTCCAAAACCTTCTAGCTCCCGAAAGCCTTTTGGAAACCATTCACGTTTCAATGATTCACATGTGAACCTACTTAAGATTCTGTGCCTGTTTTTGCATCCTCACACTCACCATTCTGGTTTTTTTCTCTAAAAAGATAGTCTTGTGCTCTATCACGTACAATTTCTCAGTATGTCTGAGCCCCTTGGCCCACTTTTATTTCCCCACCTCAAACTTCTCATATACCTAGATCTCTCCTTTTTCTTCTTCTTGTTTTATTTATTTATTGATTGATAAATGATTTGTGATTTCCAGTAAAGTGAAAGTATCTGTTTTATTCAATATGATTTCCAAGAAATTTGCCATATTTGCCTGGAGGGGGAGGTGTTTGTGATCTGTTTCCCCAACAACATTATAGAGTATAAAGTGTCCGTTTTCTTGCCAACACTAGCACCTTAACCAAATTGAAACACAGAAAATATCAAAACTTACCTTAACAAATAAAGAATTTTCTTGTAATGATCCCCACTTGCTGTATGAAAACACTGGGAAATTTGGGGCTAAATATGACCTATTTCAAACAAACATTGAAATTTCATCATATTAATATCATTAATAATAACTTCTAGAACAGTGAAATGAATCAAGATTTACTTTCAATGTTTTTAAGTCCAAATATCTAAACTAAAATAGACTCACCTGTCTTAATAGTGTATTATCTACATAAGAAAAATTTCAAAACAAAAGTAACTACTATAACCAGGACTAGTATGGAGCTTTGATGAATTCAGAATGATAAATTGTTCAATGCAAACTTACATGCAATAATAGGAATTTCAGATTTCAAGAGACTTTTATTTAAGATCCACCTTCAATAGATACCATGGGATAAATATCTTAATATTTGCTAACACTTAAAAATGGGTTAATCTCCTATTTTTTCATTAAATAGTTTTCATGAAATTATACTATGATTAAAACAACCTTCAATTCCTCAGTGCCCTAAAAAGAACAATGAGTGTTCATGATTCTCCTGGAGTCTCAACTTCTTTCTGGAATCTAGGAAAGTCATGCCTTACCCTTAAACATGCCTTTTTGTAGCAAGAATGCAAAAGAAGCTGTGTAAGCATATGTTAGTCCTAAAGCTTAGTTCACAGGGGATACTGGTATTTTGCTCAAATTTAACAAGCCAAACAATTTTTGTGGATGCACTTGACAAAAAGTGGTGGGAGGTATTATTTTCCCATGGGATGAAATGAAGATTAAGCAGCAAGCTATCAGGATTACAGGCACCAAAACACATTTCAAGGCCAGACTAGAATAGATGCTGGGGCACTCACAGACTTCTTTCTTTCCCCCTTCTCTCTTTATATTTATTTCATTTTCTCTCATTCCTGACAAATTTTTCTTCTCAATTTAGAACCAAAACTGTAATTTTCCCAATGCAGAAAAAAATCGTTATTTATCAGTTTATTCAAGGAAACTGAATGAATGTATAGATTCAAGGAAAATATCTAAATTTAGGTGCAAGATCCTGGATAATAAATAATGGCATGAAAGCAGAGTCACATTTTTGTATCTGTAAAGCATGCAAATGAAGGTAGTGGAAATAGGATACAGACGTCGTATTCAGGGGAAAAATATATGTTAAAAGAAATCTAACATAATTATAACACTTCAGTTTTCAAGTTTATTCACCTTAGGCCCTCAGAAGTATATTTTTTACTCCTACATGAAACTAAAAAGGAGTCTGGCTTAAATAGCAAAGGGATAATTGATCACTAAAAAACCAATATTCCGTGTAAGGAAAATAAATAAGAAATTTACAGCTACTTTCTATTGAAGTAGCAATGATTTAAGAGTAAAATTAGAATTTGAATGAAAGTTAATTGATTTCAAAGGAGATCATTTCAAGAAAAATAAAATGGGCATTCTAAATCTGAAACATATCACACTGAAAATTTTTAAATTAATAAATATATCAAAGAGATTTTGGTGGCCAAGAACTGAATTGGTAAAGCATAAATACTTCAAACTTCACACATATGCATACACACACAAATATAAACAACAAAACATGTACTGAAAAATTCACTTAAAATGAACTTTTAGAACAAAAAAATATATGAATGAATATGATTCATGAGGTATTTTTCAATGAAAACAAAAGGAAAATTTGCAGAAACACACCAATTCAGAAAGCATTCTATGCATTTATTTCAACTGAAGAAAATAATCTGCAAGTTTTCTGACTAACCAATATCTATCTGGGTCTGCATAAAAGTTGCAATATCAAGAAAAATAAGAAGCACTATATTTTCATCTGAAGTGTATGAACACTTTTAGTATGACTGAAGGACCATTATGATACAAATTCAAGATGTAAGAAACATAAGTGGGAAATTCTAAAATCAATCAGACAAAATATGAATAGAACTGTTGAAATGAAAATTAAATTTTTATAGCAGTAAATCCTACAAAGAAGGCAATCGATAGACTGGGCAGCATAACTGCAACATGTAGAACAAATCAAAGGGTTAATATACACAGAAAATATAATTTCTCCCAAGCTGATTGTAAAAAAAACTAAAAAGAAAAATAAATTATATATTAAAAATAAATATTTCAAAACCAAGGGAATAAAAATAAAGCCACAAAGAAAAAGCTAAATCTAGGGGAAGGGTTCAATTAGAATGGTGGACAAATATTTGAAAACATATAGCATGCTCTTAATAAGTAGTGAAAAAAAAGTAGGGAAATATATCTTGAACTGTTTTACTATGAAGTGGAATCCTTCATGTATTAATTGGCAATAATAAAAGAGTAAAATTGTGCATTTGGTTGAGGATATAGAGTAGAGATAGCTTTGAATTGTTAGTGGCAGTCAGTATGCACTTCTTCAACTAAAATATTTGCAGAGTATGCCACACATGAATGTTTTCTCATTTATGACCTAACAATTTCACAGGTGCCTCCAAGGAAGTCAAGAACAAGAAAATGACATCCACAGACAACTTTTCTTGGTATTGTTGTTAATCAATTGAGTGAAATTAATGGACATCCCTACAAATATTGGTGGATAAATAATAGGTAAGACATATTGATTTGATGTCTACATTATGCACTGAATATAAATGAACTCATTTTGTATATATACATCAATATGAACCAATCCTAAATAATGATCTTACATAAAATGCTACATACCAAACTACCAGAAAACTACAATATGCACAATAAAAAAATAAGCAAATATTTGTCACTTTCTGGGTAATGTGAGGATAGATTCAGTACTTTTACTAACCTCAACCAGATTTGGTGTAGGATTCAAGTGAATTTTGTCTGACCTTGAATGAGACTTATAGGGTATTTTGGCTGCAATCCATGTGACACTGCTTCCAGGAAGTTAGTTCAAGTATATTTTCATGGCAATGGTAGACAAACTTGATGGGAAGCAGAAAATCACAAAGGCTGTTTTCAACCCTCTGTTTGTGTCAGCTAACACTCTTTGAACAAATTAAGTAACATAGCCACAAATGAGCTAGTTAATTTTGGGGGCCAACAACTAAATTGAAAATGCATGATTCCTTATTGAAAATGACTAAGACTCTCAAGAGAGCAATAACAGAGCATTCAAGGAGGTGGCTGTAGATTGCATTTGCAATGTCCTCCAAGGCCCATGGGTTAAATGACAGGTTGCCAGGCTATAAGCACTATTGGAATGTGGTAGAACTTTTAAAAGAGTTGTGGTTATTGTAGGAGGCTTTGGGTCACTGGGTACATGGGAACTTTGGTCTCCTCCTCATTCTCTCTTATTTGCTTCTCAGCTATCAGGTAAATGGCTTGCTTTATGATGTGCTCCCTGACACGATATGCTACCTTGAGAAAAGATATTTTGGCACATCATGCATTATTTTGGACAATTAAACTGGTACTGACTTTTCAGAAAATAATTGGTCATAATTATATAAAATATTATAATTATATAAAAATATTTCTAGAACTATTAGTGCATTATAACATGTGAGTAATACACAATGCCTGCCCTTAGAGATTATTGTGAAAATTAAATAAGTATATGTAAATTGTTAATTTAATCTGTTTGGCAAGCAGTATGTGCTTAATAAATGTCAGCCACTTTTGTCATTGTTGCTATTTATTATTGTCATTTTATTGGTACTTCTTGATCTGGCATCCCATTTCTTGATGTCAAACCTATAAAGCAAAAAATGTATATAAGAATTTATATATAAGGATGCTCACTGTAGGGTTCCAGAGATACATTCCCTGAAAATAATATTATCCATGATTCTACATAATGTGGAATGTTATCTATTAAAGAATGTCATGCAGAGGATAACAAGATATACATTGCACATTATTAATAAAATCTACCAGTTTCAAATTAATGTAGATGTTTGTAGAAAAACAAACTTTTCTGTCCATTTCTATGTGTTGTTTTAAAGATAGAATTTAGAATAGGAAATTATTGAAGGTTATGTACAAAGTTAATGCCATTGGTTTTCTAATAGAATAGAAGGAGAAAAGAGAATTTAAGAGATAAAAAATGATAAACTGTAGCAAAATGAGAAAAACATTATTGTGAGGTGCAACAAAATGTGAAAGAACTTAAAAAGAGTGAACTTCAATTCACAGCAATTCATGAATGGAAAGCATAAAATCAGAGAAGAATTGAAGGGCAAGTATCTATATTGTAACTTTGGAAGTAAAAACAAAGGAAATATGTGATTGGCTACCGTTATAAAATTTTCTTTTAGTTCCCTTGTGGGAAGGTCCCTGATCATATAATTATGCCTTACTTGAGCACTTTAGATTCGCTGGGCTTAAGTTTTATTTTGCCAACACTGGTATTTACAAAGAATGACCCACTTTAAGTTGTAATTATGTGTACAACTTATGGCTATTTTCATGTTCTATCTGATTTCTTTCTTTTTCTTTTTCTTTTTTTTTTTTTTTGGTTGAGGAACTTCTCAGGCCTGATCTCCATTTTAATTTTTATTTTGACAAGTGTAATGTGAATTAAGATGCTTAAAAAATATAAATATGTAAAATGATCTCTACAGGTAAAAAAATTAAACAGACATAAAAAGGCCTTTGATTATTGCACTTCTGCTTACATTTTAAGGAGTAAAATAGAATAATTCTCATTCATCAAACATGCATTAATATTTCTATCATTAAATTAGAATTTGGCTAGATTATTAAATCACAATTAATGTTTGAAATTCAAGCCTAACATTAACTCCAAAGCAGATACAATGTGTTAAAGAAATGAAGTATTTATGCTTTTATTTAAGCTCAATTTAGGGCGTTGATTATAAAAACAACTGTATGAAAAGAAAAATGGACACTTACTGTTTTTTGAGAGAGAGAATGTATGTTTTCTCCTCAATAGTGATACTATAGGTCACCTGCAGCAAAGTATTAAAAGAGAAAATAGTCGTTAGAAATTTTAGATCCTTAAAAGTAAAAAGCTAAGATTTTTTTATATGTATATACTCTTTCATACATATGAATTATATACTACACACCTCAAAATTGAAGTTTATGACAGAATTATTCATAACTAAATTTAAATTCAATCAAGGAGTATAAATCTATTTCAAATATAAGTGCATTAGCCATTACCCCTTATTGAATTTTAAATTAAGTTTATGTTTAGAAATGCTGAATACTCATTAAAGAAAATTTAACTTTTGCCATATTTCCACTTTGCAGCTTCCAGCACAAAAAGTTGACAATTTCATAAGAAAATAAAACTTCACCATATGATTGAAGGCATTAGGCACAAACACTGCTTATCTCCCTGTCCTCTGAGAATTGCTTCAGCTAAAGAGATAGCTTTGCAATCTATATTTGATTATATGCAAAACTTTGCACTTTTATTTACACACACACACACACACACGCGCGCGCGCGCGCGCGCACCCCTCACAATAAGTTACAACTGTCTGGGACAGCCATCATTTAATCAGAGGTCTCTCCACGGAATGGGGCTTTTTTGTTGAGTAACTCTTAGGCAACACACCTGGATTTCTTTTTTATTAATGCAGACACACTATATCTTTTGACTGAAGAGTTTATTTCATTTACATTTAAACTAATATTAATAGGTAAAGACCTACTATTTCCATTTTGTTCATTTTGGCAGATGTTTCCTTCTTTTGCTATCATCCATTTGATGATATGCTCTAATAGTATGCTTCAACTCCATTCTCTTACTTTATGTATTTACTATAGATAAGGATGAAGCATGCATATATTATAGTTTGGGCTTATTGTTGCTCTCATTGCTTGGATTCATTTAAACCACATTGAGTTGAGCCTGTTGCTCTTTCCTTCTGTGGTCATGTACTGCGTGTATTTGTTGTGCAGATCCATGTAAATACTTATGTCATTTTCTAGAATGCTCATTCTGGTTTTATCTTCTCTTTCTGAACATATTTATTGATTTTTGAAAACATATCAGTGTACTGAGTTAATATAATCATCTTTTTCTGGTATGACGTTATCCTTCCCTCCAGGGAGAGATAACCTACTTGCTCATAATGTTTTGCAATTGTTTGCTATTTTCAATGTTTTCATATTTTTGTAAATTATAGAACCTATGAATCTATAATTCGTATTTCTTAAACTTCATTTTTCTCTACATCTATACTATATAAATACATTTTAAGAATTGAGATTAGTGAATTCTGCAATTAGCACAATTCTGTAAACAAGATATATATTGTATTTTCTGAAGTATTTTCTAAAGCCTTTAAACAATTTGGCTGGAAGACTTATGGGAACAACTTATTGCAATATTAAATTTCTTACTGAATCAAAAGAAACTTATTTAAAACTTATTTAAAACAAATGCCAAGATTTATAGCAAACTATGATGATAATTGCAGAAAAAATTTGATAGCACTTAAATACTCATTTCCAATGTTCTACAAATTGGTAAAAGTCAATATATAGTTATGAGTATCATGATTCAGCTATATTCCTACTAATTGTCAATGTAACAATTTTTTATCATGCACCAAAACAGGGGCCAAATCACTAAATTTATTTATAGATTTGCATACATTTTTACTTTTGTACTTTGGTTCATTTAATTTTTCAAATTTTTACTGGACACATATTACACATATTTATGAGGTGAGCTGGGGCATGTTAAAATATATATGTGTACAATATGAAATGATAAGATCAGGGAAGCTGGTATACACACCATCTTAAACATCTCTCATTTCTCTGTGTCAGAAATGTTCAACATCCTCTGAACTACCTATTTTAAAATATAGTATTAATTGTTGTCAACCATAATTCTGCTGCTGTGCTATAGAACATTGCAAGTTATTTTTCCTATGCAGATACACTTGTGTGCCTGTTAAGCATCCTTTCTCCACACCTTCTCCCTAATGTGTCTGTGGAAACAACTACTTAGCTTCCCCCTATAAGTGATTGTGGTATGTTATTTTCTGAGTTTGACTTATTTCAATTTCATAATGTCCTTAACATGATGCATGTTGCCAGAAATGACAAGAATTCATTCCTTCTTACGAGTGTATTATAATCTATTTTATATGTATATCACATTCCCTTTTCCTTTCGTCTGTTGATGAATACCTACACATCTTGGCAATGGTAAATAATTCTGCAGCAAACATGGCAGTGCATATGCCCCTCAAACATACTGATTTTCTTTACTTTGGACACAAATCCAGAAATGCTGGATCATATAATAGCTCTATTTTTCCTTTTTTAGAAACTGCTTATAATGGTTAATTTGAATTGTCACCTTAATTGGATTAAGAGAAGCCAATGATTAAGAGGCTTATGGGTGTGTTAATGAGGGTGTGTCTGTGAATGACTGGCATGTGGGATAGCCAAGTGAAATGGAGAACCCTCTCCTAAGTGCAGGTAGCCCAAACCAATAGGATGATGGGTCAGCTGGGATAAAAGTTGGAACAACAAGGAAACAATAGCAGAAGCAAGCTCCATTCTTGAATGACTTCTTGATTGCTGCTGCATGGTCACTCTTCCAAAGCAGACTCTGCCAGTGATTCTCCAGAAGTCTTTGGTCTGGGACAAGGGTGGCACCATTGATCCCTCTTGTTCAGCCTCTTGGACTGCACATCTACTGGTTATTCTAGCTCTCCAGCCTCAGATGGCCACTGTGGGCTATACTGCTTCTGGTAGCATAAGCCAACCTAATAAATCCCCTTTTTATAATTATACTTCTTGTTGATTTTGTTCCTCTAGAGAACTCTAATACATTGCTGTACTCTTTTCCATAATGGCTGAACTAAACTATATTCCCACTCACAGTATATGAGTTTCTCCTTCTCAAAGCCTCACCAGAATTTGTCATTTTCTTGTATTGAAAATAGTTGCCTAATTTGGGAGAAGCGAAACACCATTATGGTTCACATATGCATTTCCCAATGATTAGTGATGTTGGACGGGTTTCTTACATACTTGGTTATTTGTATATCTTCTTTGGAGAACTTGTTTAGATCATTTGTCTATTGTTCAATCTAATTATTTGGTTTTTCTGCCAAGTAGTTTGCATTCCTTATACATTCTGGATATTAACCCTTATCAGAATAGTTTGCATATGTTTTCTCCCATTCATTAGGTTGTCTCTTTTAATTTTTTCTTTTACTCTACAGAAGCTTTGAAGTTGGATGTAACTCTGTCAGTTTTTACTTTTTTATCCTTTGCTTTTGCGATCATATCCAAAATATCTTTTCCCAAAACAATGACCCAAACATTTGCCTGTTCATTTTCTTTGGTAGAATTATACTTCATTTTTGTTGAAATGACCTTATTACATGCGAATAGTTTTCAAATTACAATGCTTTTAGTCAATTAAGATATTTATTGTTAGAAAATTACATAATTTATCTGGGCACTATCATTGTCCTGTAATCTATTTTCTCTGATATTAATTTACCCACTCTTGTTTCCTTGTTTTGGGGGAATCCATAATCTATAATTTGTATTTTCAGTATTTCAAATTTCAGCCTACTCATAACATATTTAAAAGACAATTTTTGTAAGTCGTTTTATTTTTCCATAAAATATAATAACCTTTACTTGCAAAGGTTACATTGTACTTAATGAAATGTATTATATTTATAACACGTTTATGATATTTATAATACATTATTATATCATAAGCCTACTTTCTCACTGCTTTTTTCATTTTTTGCATATCATATCTTTTCCACCTCTTTTTTCTAATTTATCTTGTAATTTTATATTGAGATTGGGTTTATCAATATGAACTTTAAAGTTTCATATAAACACACATATCCATTTAGCACATTTGTGTTATCAAAATTTGTGTGTGTTTGTGTGTGTACACACGTTTTTCTGGCTTGGGCATAGAGTGATAGTAGAAGCAGTGACACCCAGTAGGAATTATCAGCATTCTCTGCATACACAGAGTAGACTCCAAACACCATTCTCCATTTCCCAGTAATAGGAAACATACTTTGTAACTGACACATGACTAAAGTCCAGTTAACGAAGTAAACTGGAATAATGAAAAAAGAAAACCTGGGAAGAATCAAAACCATAAAATAAACACAGGGCATATATAGATTAAAAGGGGGTAGATTTAAGTCAAAGTATTTCAAAAATTTGACTTTGTAATTAAAGATCTCACAATGTAAGCTCCAGGTCTAGAAGGTCTAAGGAGTAAATTGCAATGAACATTAAAAATATTGTGAAAAAAAATGTTAATCTTAGAAAACGTCTGGGAATACAGAAAGAGCATTTCGCAACAAATTTTTGGAGGCAGTACAAACCAAATATCACAACCAGACAACTATATGATACAGAAGTAAAATATTTATTATGATTATAATTCCAAAGTCTTAAATAAAATATTAGCAAATTAAATCCAACAAATATAAAATTTATCATGATAAATGGAAGTTCATTATTATAATGGAAAAAATGACTCACTACATCAAAGACACACACACAGCATAATGTCTGAAAATAAAACCTTCCTTGAATTAATAAATGTCATTTATTAAAAATACAGACACTATCACTTTTATTCTTGACATTGAAATTCTCCCTACAACTAAAGAAAATCAAAGCACAAAATAAAGAAAGAAAAAAACATGGATGAAATTGATGAACTATTAACTCATATTTAATGTCATTTGGGAGCTTCTCATTATTACTTATGAAATAAAAATGAAAAAAAGTAAAAAAACTCCTAAGGATAGGAAAAAAGGGAAAAAATTAAGCTCTTTTGTAAATAATATGTACGTAATACATAAAAAGTCAAAAGAAACAGAAACCTACTACTATTATTAACTATTTAAAATTCTTATTTGCAGTATTGATATATACAGTTACATACACAAATATATGGTTTATTTCTATACATTATAAAATAAACTTTAAAAATACCATTTTACATAGTGTGAATAAACCTTAAAAATATGCAGACTTGGGCTTGGATTGTGGCTCAGTGGTAGAGCGCTTGCCTAGCATGTGTGAGGCGCTGGGTTTGATTCTCAGCACCACATATAAATAAATGAATAATATAAAGGTTCATCAACATCGAAAAAAATTTTAAAGCATATATGCAGTCTATTTATAATTGAAAATACAAAACATGACGGAGAACAATCAAATTAGACAAATACATACAAAAAATCACATTCATAAATGAACTTGATATTATTGAAATTTCATTTCACTCAAAAATTGACTTGTAGATTGAATATTATCTATTACAAAATCCCAGGAAGCTATTTGTAAAATTGGGCAAGACAATGTACAAGATTTACATATTAAATAATGAAACAGGCAAAATAATTAAGAAAAGAAAAAGCAGAAAAATACCAAATTTCAGAGACTTATGATGAAATGATGATAATTAAGGTAGTGTGCCATTTGTGTAAGAGTAACTATATGATTTGGAAAGAAGTGAAATGCATATCCTAAAAATATTTACCTGTGTACTCATTGATCCTATGCAGATGACTACCAAAGCCTTATGAAACGATGTACATGTCAAAAGTTTTGTAAAATACGTGATATTACAACCATATAAAGACTCAGATGATCATTATAAATGTGTATGTCCATGTGTAAATACTCACATACTTTAAATTTACTATCTTTAAAACCAAAGTGAATATTCACTATATTCACAATTGTTTGTACTGTCTAGATTTAACTTTGCAATGTACATCCTTTTTAAATGACATAATGTCCTTTTTCTGAAGGTTTTATATATACATATGGATGCCTATATAGCCATGAAGTTTTCTGGCTTTTATTTTTTTATTTCATTTTTTAAATTTTTTTGTATTCCAGTTTAAAATTGATACAAGGTCAATGTTAGCATGATCTCATGTAAGACCATACATTTAAATGTATATATTTTGTAAGAGTCCTGTAAATGGTACATTCCATTTTGTATTCCAAATATTTGGGGCACTGTTTTGTATTGTTTTGTTCTTCAGTTTTTGTTTTAAAATAATTACATATAATTCCTACATTACCTAAAAAAATTTAAAAAAAAAAACATTGTTCTCAAACTAAAACACTCCTTAGCATGGTAAATTAGAACACAAACAGAATTTCACAAAGGAATGTACATAAATTGATCTGGGCCATAGTACAGTAAAAATAAAGCATGGATAAATTTTATAAAATTGATTTCTTAATTACGTGTGTTTCTGTAACATCCTTACGGTTGGTGTGTTTGTCAAACTTCTCCGGCACTGTAATTTGCAGAAGTGATGATTTAGAGCCTGCAGCAAGAAAAAGCACAGGTCAATGTTCCCCAGTGGGGAGCAGAATCTTCAGTCTTTACTTGTCTCCTTTCCCTTCATCACCTTTTAAACTCCCAAGCCCCAGCATTTGCACATACTCCAAGCTCCAAAACTCCACCTTGCTGATTCCAGGTAGAAGATCCTGTGAGAGCAAGAGATTTGCTACCACTATCCAGAGACACTTTGGGGCCTGTTGACCTCAACCCTGAACCTAAGACCCCATCCCAGGGTCCTGACCCCAGGCAGACTCTCTCTTTCCCGCACCTCCACAGGAGATGCACCTCTTCTTATACAGGTCACATAAATGAGGGACAAATATCCCGGGTTTGCACGGAGCCTTCTCACCACCAGGGCTTAGGGGCCCTCAAGGATCAGAGCCTTGAAACAGGTTTGGCTCTACTGCATCCTTCACCAGTCTGTCTGAGCTTTCTGGAGCTAGGAGGCTGAAGCTCATCTTGCTAAAGGTCTCTGCTAAAGGCTGCCCTCGGATCCAGTTGGGCCCTTTACTTACTCTGGCCGCCAGAGGTCGGCCACGCCAGGCCTGAGAGGATTATCAGGAGAGACAGCATTGTGTGGTTAACCGGCCTGGCCACAGTGCTGGCGGTTGTAATGCAACGCCTGGGTCTCGTGGCCACCAACTGCTGGGCTCTTGCAGGGCGGGGTCAAAGGAATTCCGGGGGGAGCCGGACAGTAGTAAAGATTGGAGGGCGTGGCTGGTTTGTCCAGTCTTGAGCCAGGTCTGTGGATTGCAGAACCCAGCCTTCTACAGCCCCAGAGGTGCCTGTTCACATCTCCCCTGTACTTGCTAAAGCACACTGAGGCCTGCAGTTCTGTGCACTGGTGCCTTTTCCCAAAAGCTTGACAGTTACATTGTATTGCGGTGTAACATAAGGGTTTTATAAAGCACATTTTCTCCTTTAGATATTTGATAGGGAAGTTTTGGGTAGTGTTTGTATTCCATATCAGAGCTTTGTGGGCCAATGGGTAAACTACTGTATTAAAGGAAAATACAAACCTCAGGAAATTCACAATAGGTTTTGTAGTAGACAGTTGCTTATTATAACTATATCTACTACTGAATTTCTACTTCTTAAATCTCAGGTAAAAAAAAAAATAGACCCAAATGTCTGGCATGGTGGTGGATGTGTGTAATCCCAGGAGTCTGGAGGCTGAGGCAGGATTGTGAGTTCAAAGCCAACCTCAGCAAAAGCAAGGTGTTTAAGCAACTCAGTGAGACCCTGTCTCTAAATAAAATACAAAATAGGTCTGGAGATGTGGCTCAGTGGTTGAGTGCCCCTGAGTTCAATCCCCACTACTAAAAATAACAGACACCCCCCCCAAAAAAAACCAACTAATTATTGTGTTATGGTTAAGATGGATTCTAAGAAAACTAAGAAGTTTAAACAAAGTTCTATATATGAATGTATGTACAGTTCTCCTTTGGTGTATGTAGGGAATTGTTTTTAGGATCTTCAGTGGATACCAAATCTGTGAATGCTCAAATCCCTTAAATAAAATGGCTAGTATTTTCATATAACCTGCAAACATCTCCCTATATACTTAAAATCATCTCTGGATTACTCATAATACCTGATACATTGTAAATACATTGTAAATACAAATGTTGTGTAAATTGTTGTTATGCTATCACCTTTACAGAATAATGATAGGAAAAAAACACCTGATTTTGTTAAGAATATATATATATATATATTTAATATTGTAACTGCATGGTTGATTTAATCTACATATATGGAAACTGCAGAAACAGAGACCTACTACCTTTGTTTTATTCTTTTCATTGACTTATAAGCAAAAATTATAACTAAACAATGACGCTGTAAAAACAATTAAAAATCCACTTGTTCACTTTTGTACAGTTTTGTTTCTTAGAAAAACTTATGGCTTAAAGACATTAAATAAATAGCCAAAAGAAAACTTTTTCTCTATAAATACAGAGCTTACAAATGGAAAGACAGCAGAGTTAACATGGAGAGAACTTTCCTTTTATGGATTAATATTACAGTCATCTTGAATTGTTAAACCACGACGCAAAGAAAAGACCACCAACTCCAATTTTAAATCAGATTAAAACAAGCTTGTATTTGTGTACACTGGAACTGGCCAGGACTGTCTCGCCCAAAAACCCTGGGCTAGAGAACAGTACCCTAACTCTCTAGGAGCATATTTTTATAAAACAAAAAGTTGCAAAGGGAGGTGTCTTGAGAACTTACAGATAACAGGATTTTGACAAGCATAATACAAAGGCAGATATAGGAGGTTAATGATCTACATGGCTTAAAATTTCAAGGTAGGGAATAAATTTAGATCCCAACATCAGAATTTATGAGGCACTACTGAGGTGTCAGAGTTGGTTGTTATCAGGTCAGGGGGAGTCAGGATTTATGAGGTGTCGCTAAGGTTTTAGAGAGAGTTGTTATCTGGTCAGGAAAATCCAGGCATGGGTGAGTTCAAGTCACGGGCAGGAATTCCAAACAAGTTTAGAAATTGTAGTAATTTATAGTAAAACAGAAATTAACTTTTCATGACTTTGTGACGAGATGGCTCCCAATCTTAAGGTGGAATTAGGCTGGGATCAGAAGAATAATTTCAATTTTTTACAATTTTTAAATTTGTTTATAGTAACACTCTGTAGCAAAACATAAAAATTACCACCTTGACCATTTTTGAGTGTACATTTCAGAGGAATTAAATACACTCACATTGTTGTGAAACCATCCATCTCCAAAACTCTTTACATCTTATAAAACTGAAACTCAAACAATAACTCTTCATCTTCCCATTTTTCCCCAACAAATTTTCTTTCTGTCTCTGAATTTGAGTACTGTAGGGAACCTAACAATTAGGAATCAGACCATATTTTTCGTCATGTGACTGGCTAATTTTATTTAGTATAATGTCCTCAAGTTTCCTCTATGTGATGTACCCAGCCTAATTCCATCTTATGATTGGGAGCCATCTTTGGGTCACAAAGTCATGAGAAGTTAATTTCTGTTTTACTATAAAGTACTGCAATTTCTAAACTTGCTTGGAAAGCCTCCCTATACCTTGAACTCACCCATTTCTGGCTTTCCCTGACAATCTTCTCTGAAAACTTAGTGGCACCTCATAAATTCTGGTTTTCCTTGACCAGATAACAACCCTCTCTGAAACCTTAGCAGTGCCTCATAAATTCTGGTGTTAGGGTCTAAATTTACTCCCTAACTTGAAATGTTGAACATTTAGATCATTAACCTACTATCTGCATTTGTATTATGCTTGTCAAAATCCTATTATCTGTAAGTTCTCAAGACACCCCCCTTTTGTAACTTTTTGTGCTATAAAACTATGCTCCTAGAGAGCTGGGGTACTGTTCTCTAACCCAAGGATTTTGGGAGAGACAATCCCGGCCGGAATTACAAGCTTGCTTGAATTTGATTTAAAATTGGAGTCAGTGGTCTTTTCTTTGAGTTGTGGTTTAACACATGTTGTACCACTTGTCAAAAATTCTTCTTTTTTAAGGCTGTTAAAAAAATTGCATATATACATGTTTTATCACTTAGCCATAGGTAGATATCTCTTAGCTACTGTAAATACTATTTTTGTAAACAACTATGAACAAATATTTGAGACTCTGCCTTCAATTCTTTCAGCTATATTCCCTGAATATTATCAGAGTAAAAATGCAATCCATAGAATGGGAGACAATCATTTCAAATAATAGATAAGAGATTGAGATCCAAAATATGTAGGATATTCTAAAAACTCAAAAAGAAAGTACAAATAATGTGATTCCAAAATAGCTAAAGGATTTGAATGAAAATTTCTGTAAAGAAGATACATGTGCAAATAGCCATAAGCATTGGAAAAGTTGCTCAGCATTACTAATCTTTAGGGAAATGCAAACCAAAACCATAATAAATATCTTATATTCATATTCATTAGAATGACTCCTATAAAAAAACAAAAAGGACAGGGCAAAATCAGGCTACTCAAAGATGGGATAAATCCGAATCTGGCCACATCTTCTCTGAAACTCTTGTTTCTCACAGGCCTTGCAGAGAGCCCGGAGCATTGTATTTAAATTACAGAGCTCACTAACTAATTCACCTTCTTCTAGTTACCCTTGAGAATCCTCCCCAAATTCCTGTTTAGGTTCCCTTCTCTTATCACTCTGAATCTCTCCATCTAATTCAGCTGGTTCTGACTCAGGTCTTCCAGCCCATCTCAGGCATGCTCTCTGCAGACAAAGAGACTGGGGAAGGCCGGCTGAGGGCATTCTTAAAACTAGCGATCAGATCCACTGCTGACCATGTCATACTCTCTTGATCTGAATCTAAACAAGTTTGTATTAAGTCCACATATTCTCTGAGTTAATCGATCATGCACCTGAATATTTTGGCTGATTTGTATCCAGTGCATAATTCTCTGCCAAGCTTTTCCCAAACATGCACATTAAAGGAACCCTCTTTGGGAAACAATGGGCAAATCTCCAGTAACACTTCTAAAAATTGTGCCAGCTGAACGTTGTTTACTGGATTCCCTCTTTGCCTTAGCATAGTTTTAAGTATTGTGAGAAAGAATTCACTCTCTTTAGAATTAGTTCCCCATGTTTAACACCAAGCTATTAAAAACTCTCCACTCCATCCTCTCTTTAAATTGACTAATTCGAGTGTCTCCTGATTTGAGGGGCAGCCAAGCTCACCTGAAATTTCTCTCTCTGAATACCTAGCCAGTGGTCTAGGTTCAGGCACCAGATCTTGCTCCTTCATGCACAGTGAGTGAACAGTGAGTGAGCAGTTAATTGCTTTCAGGCTGTGAGCTGGCTAAGAAAATAAAAGTCAGAAATAATAAAGACAAAAGCATGAAAATAGTTTAAAAAGCAGGACTCTGTGGGTTGTTCAACCCAAGGGTCCAACCCCTAACAAAGAAGAAAAACACATGCTCTTTATTATATATGAAAAATGTTAAAAGGATTTATTGTAAAAGAAAACTTCTTCAAGGCAAACAAAAAACAAAGTTGAGCAGGAACAGGCTAATTGGAGCTCACCTACTTGCATGATATCATCTCTAGGCTTGGTATAGCTGGCACCACAAGGCTACTGAGCACACCCATATTTCTTCCACCCCAGGAGAGCAGGCATCTGAATTCAAAGCTATCTAATCCATAAATTCCACATCAGGCATGGACTCTACCTCATTAAGAGCAGCTACCTGCAAATAGGCATATCTTTCAGCATCATTGCACTGAAACATTCCCAGAAGCAGCAGACTCCAAGTCCAGGCTCTAGAGATCAAAACAGTGATTTATTTACTGCCCCTGTTGCTTGACTACAAAACATTCTAAACAAAATATTCAATGAAGATGGAATGAAAAAAAAGTAGGGGGAAACCAACAAAGAGAGGAACTACATAAAGAAAGTCAATCAAAAGAGAAACTAATACAAATTAAAACCAGAAACAAAACAATTACTGGGAATACAGATCATATCTCAATAATAATCTTGAATGTTAATGGCCTGAACTCAATAACCAAAAGACATAGAATGACATTAGATCAAAAAAACAAGACCAAACAATATGCTGTCTCCAAGAGACTCACCTCATAGGCAAAGAGACTGGAGATGAAGGTGAAGGATGGGAAAAAAAAAAAAAACAGTATCACTCACATGGATAACAGAAACAAGCAGGGGTTTCTATCCTCATATCAGATAAAGTGGACTTCAAGCCAAAATTACTCAGAAGGTACATTTCATAGTGTTTAGGGGAATTATACATCACAAGTAACAATCATAAATATTTATGCCCCAAACAATGGTATACCTACATACATCAAACAAACCCTTCTCAACTTCAAGAAGCAAACAGACCACACCACAATAATACTGGGTGACTTTAACACACCTTTCTCACCACTGGATATATCCTCCAAGCGAAAAAGAAACTATAGAATTAAATAATACAATCAATAATTTAGACTTAACAGATATATAGAGAGTATTTAATCCAGCAATGAGTGAATACACTTTCTTCTCAGCAGCACATAGTTCCTTCTCTAAAATAGACCGTATATTAGGTCACAAAGCTACTCTTAGCATATACAAAAAAAAATAGAGATAACACCCTGAATTCTATCAGATCATAATAGAATAAAAACTATTAAATCAATAATAAATAAAAAATAGACGCTACTCTAACACCTGGAAACTAAATAATATGCTATTGAAGGATCAGTGGAGAGCAGAAAAAATCAGGGATGAAATAAAAAAAAAAAACTTAGAAGTAAATGAGAATAGTGACACCACATAACAATATCTCTGAGACACTGTGAAGGTAGTGCAAAGAGGAAAGTTCATTGTATTGAGCTCATTAATTACGAGAATAGAAAGTCTACAAATAAATGACCTAATGTTACATCACAAAAGCCTAGAAAAAGAACAAATCAACATCAAAATCAGTAGAGGACAGAAAATAATTAAAACCAGAGCTAAAATCAATGAAATTAAAACAATTCAAAAACTGGACAAACAAAAAGTTGCTTCTTTGAAAAAGTAAATAAAATTTATAAATCCTTAGCCATACTAATAAAGAAGAGAAAACTCAAATTACTAAAATTTGTGATGAAAAAGGAAATATCATGAATACTATCAAAATACAGAAGATAATCAGAAACGATTTCATAAATTTATACTCTAATAAAATGGAAAATTCTGAAGACATCTAAAAATTTCTAGAGATATATGACCTAACCAAAGTGAATCAGGAGGACATACAATTTTAAACAGATCAACTTCAAGCAAATAAATAGAAGATGCCATCAAATGCCTACTAACTAAGAAAAGCCCAGGACCAGATGTATTCTCAACCAAGTTATACAAGTTTTCAAAGGAAAACTTACACCAATACTCCTCAAATTATTCTATGAAAGAGAGAAGGAGGGAAACCTTCCAACTCACTCTATGAGGTTAGTATCACCCTGATACCAAAACCAGACAAAGACACACCAAGGAAAGAAAATTTCAGACCAATATCCCTGAAGAACAAAGATGAAATAATACTCAATAAAATTCTGGAAAATTACATACAATAACATATTAAAAAGAGAGTGCACCATGATCAGGTGGGGTTCATCCCAGGAATTCGAGGTTAGTTCAACATATGGAAATCAATAATATAATTTATCATATCAATAGAGTTCAAGACAAGAATCATATGATTATCTCAATAGAGGTGTTATGGCTAGATCGCAATAAATCGCTGAGTCAATTTTAAAGGACACAGAACTATCTTTGTTCACTAGTTAATGAGCCAAAGGGCAGGCTGCATGTCTACACTCTTCCACCCTTTCCAGGAGTTAAAGCATACCTTTTATACTGCAAGGAAAGCATGTCAATGCTTTAATAAGTACATGATAAGTGGCTGTTTGATTCAAATCCTCAAATATTATGAGCTCTAAAATCATAAGCAGAAGGGAGAGTGAGTAAAAATGACCCTAGTTGACTACAAGTTAAAGAATGGTTATAATGTCTAGACAATCATTTTCTGACAGGGCATTTTGCCCAAGAAAAACTGGGAACAAAAAATAAAAATTTTACATTGTATAAGAAGAATAAAAGCATTTGCATTTCTAAGCAAAGTGTGCTAAGCAGGATCAGAATAGCAGAGACGGTGTTTTCTATGGGAGAAGCATTTCTTACATGACGTGGAGTCTCAGGGTTAAGTGGAGTCTGGTGTTTGCCCATATAGCCTGGCCCATAACAGATGCAGAAAAAGCATTTGACAAAATGTAGCTCCACTTCATATACAAAACACTAGAAAAACTAGGAATAGTAGGAACATACCTCAACATTCTAAAAGCTATCTTTGCTAAAACCAAGGCCAGCATCATTCTAAGTGGAAAAAAAAATGAAACCATTCCCTCTAAGAGCTAGAAGAAGACAAGGATGCCCTCTTTCACCACTTTTATTCAATATTGTCCTTGAAACTCTAGTCAGAACAATTGGACAGAAGAAATAAATTAAAATGATAGGAATAGGAAAAAAATAACTCAAACTATCACTGTCTTCCAATGACATGATTCTATATTTAAAAGACCCAAAAAATTCCACCACAAAACTTCTAGAATTAATACATAAATTCAGCAAAGTAGCAGGATATAAAATTTATACCCATAAATCAAATACATTTCTATACATCAGTGAAGAAATCACTAAAAAATAAATAAGGAAAGCTACTCCATTGAAAATAGCCTCAAAAAAATAGAACATTTGGGAATCAATCTAACAAAATAGGTGAAAGATCTCTACAATAAAAACTACAGAACACTAAAGAAAGGAATTTTAAAAGACCTCAGAAAATGCAAAACTCTCCCATGCTCCTAGATAGGTAGAATTAACATTGTCAAAATGGCCATAAAACTAAAAGCCTTATAAAGATTTAGTGCAATTCCTAATTAAAATTTCAATGACATTTTTCATAAAAATAGAAAGAGCGATTATGAAATTCATTTAGAAAAATAAGAGACCCAGAATAGTCAAAGCAATTCTTAGCAAGAAAAGTGAAGCAGAAAGCATCACAATACCAGACCTTAAGCTTTACTACAGGGTCATAGTTTTAAAAAAATAGTATTGTCACCAAAATAGACACATAAACTGATGGTACAGAATAGAAGACAAAGAGAGAAACCTATATAAATACTAGACAAAGGCACCAAAAACATACATTGGAGAAAAGCCCCTTCAATGAATGGTGCTGAGAAAACTGGAAATCCATATGTAGCAGGGTGAAATTAAATTAAATTAAATTCCCATCTCTGTGCCACCTCAGATACAGCATTAGTCTCCAGGGTATATAAAGAACTCAAAACCACCAAAAACAAATAACTCAAGCAATAAATTGGCTAAGGATCTAAACAGACACTTCACAAAAAAGAAACACAATTGATCAACAAATATATGAAAAATATGTTTAAATCTTATATAACTATGTATATATGTGTGTATGAGTATATGTATATGTATATATATATATGTATCTATGTGTATATATCTATATCTATATCTATATATATCTATATATATCTATATCTATATATCTATCTGTATATCTATCTATCTATTTATTTTCCCTCTGGCTACCACTTTGTAGTCATACACCACTGTCAATCGCCAGCAACAAATCTTCTCTCTGTCCATACAGGTTTGCTTTTACCAGAATGTCATACATAATACATATATATTTGAGACTCATTTATGTTATCAAGTGGTTCAATTGTTCTCTCTTTATTATTTCTAAGGAGATTCCCATCAAAAAGATGTACAATAATTTGTTCATTCATTCATTCACTAAAGGACTTTCAGGTAGTTTATAGATTTGACAGTTGTGGGAAATAAAAGTGTTATAGACATATTCACACAAAGTTTGTGTATGCAGAAGTTTGTTTTGTGGGTAAATACCTAGAGATGAGTTTGATGTATCATATAGTATGTGTATATCTAATGTTATAAGAAGCAAACTATTTTGCAAACTGGCTTTACCAGATGTGCTTGCTTTCACATTTGAACCCATTATGTGAGTTCTGGACTCTGCCCAGTCAGTTCATATTTTCACCACCATATGATATAATCAGTTTTGTTATGTTGTTTCATTTTTCTCTGTCATATGTTAGGTTGTAGTTCTATCCCATTTTGGTGTATATTTTAACTTTTTATGCTGAAATAATAGTAGATTTAAAGACCTAAAAAGAACATATGAGAGACGTCCCATATAATCCTTACTCAGCCTCTCCCAACTTTAAAATGTTCCTTTTCTACACTATCCAAACTGTGAATGGCATTAGAAAAACAGGCAAGACTATAACCAATTGCATCAATGTATGTGGAGTCATCTCTGTGTGTATATGCATGTTTGTGTGTTTAGTGCTATGCAATCTTGCCAAGTTTACATTCATGTAATGACTTCCACAATAAAGATGCATGATCATATAATCATTACATTGCTCCCTACATTACCCCTCATGGATATATTAAGATCCTTTTTCCACATTCCTAACTCCTGGAAACCACTGAACAGTTCTCTGTCTCTTTAATTATGTGATTGCTTGACTGTGATTTAAATGGAATCACAAATTCTGTATCCCTGTGAGATCGGCTTCCTTTTTTCTCTTGTGTAATATCCATGATGCACATCCAAGTTTTTCCATGTTTGAATTATCTTTAGTGATAACTAGAACTCCCTTGTGTAGATATATCAGAAATATTTCAGCCATTCACTTACTGAAGGACATTTGTAGGTTATCAATTTTTAGCTAATATAAATCAGTTTGTTATGAATATTTACAAAGAAGATTTTACTTAAAATTAGAATTTTAATTCTCTGGGATATATGTCTCAGAGTAAAATTGCTGGATTATATTTTAAGCTTTTTACTGCTCAAAAGAAACTATTTTGCAGAGTTGATGTTTCCAACAATGACACACGAATGACCCACTTCTTTGCATTCTCACCAACACTTGTTGAAAATACTAGTATTTGTTTTAGCCATTCTATTTGCAATGTACTCATGTTTCTTATGGTTTTAATTCACACTTCCATATATGTGATGTGAACCATCTTTAACTGTTCATTTGTCATCTTTTTCATCCCATCTAGGGAACATTTTTGCATGTATTTTACTATTTCTAATTGGGTTGTGTTTTTTAAATGTTGAGCTTTAAAAAACTATGCTTTACAGATATGTATTTTGTTGGATGTGTGATTTGCCTATATTTTCTCTAGGTCTCTATTTTTTCTCCAAGAGTTTTTAAATTTTTATTTAGAAGACATTGCCTTTTTTCTTTTATGAAAAAGGCCCTCAGTTTTTGTGCTATGGCATTTCAAAAAGGTCTAGCTTTAGGGTTTACATTTAATCACATGCTACATCTTGACTTACAATTTTTTTGAAAAGTGAGCAATCAAAACTGTTTTGTAAGTGTCCCTTTACTCTAGTAAAACCTTTTGAAAAAGTGACCCCTCATCTGTTGAGTTGGTTTTCTACCTCTGTCAAAAACTAATTAGATATATTTGTTGGTGTACTTTTTCAGTTCTCTCTTCTCTTCCATTTATCTGTGTGTCATTTGACTTTTTAAGTCCCCATTTTCACTTTGAAAAACAATTCTTCTCACTCTGTTCTTTATTTTCAACATTGTTGTGGCTATTCTAGCATTTCTACTATCTCTATACTTCATAGAATCAGTTTCCCTATGCTTACAAGAAACCTTACTGTGACTTTGATATAAATGGTACTGGTGCCGATCACCTTAGTATTGAATCTTCCAGTGTTTGAATGTGGCATGTCCCTATTTAATTCTTTGATATTTTTTATAAGATTATTGGAATTTTCACCATATATCTCACATGTGTGGTTATTTCATTATTTATTGTTCAATTTTCATTATAATAATTGTAAATTGTGTTGGTTTATTTGTTTTGACTTCCACTTCATTGGTAATATATAGATATACAATTGAGGTGTGTGTGTGTGTGTGTGTGTGTGTGTATGTGTGTGTGTGTGGATGTGTTTGTGTGTTAATTCTATATTCTGCAGCATACTTAATTTGATTTTTAGTTCTGAAATTTTATGTTTCTTGTGATTTTTTTAAGAGAGAGAGAGAGAGAATGAATTTTTTAATATTTATTTTTTAGTTTTTGGCGGACACTTTGTATGTGGTGCTGAGGATTGAAACCGGGCTGCACGCATGCCAGGCGAGCGCGCTACTGCTTGAGCCACATCCCCAGCCCTTCTGGTGATTTTTAATGAAAAAAAATTGGCTTTATGAGAAAATATTTCTATATATCACCATTAATTTTTATGCTATCTGTAGGAATATTTTTAAATAATCTTACATTTGAGGAAATTTCCCCTCAATAGCTAGGTTTTGAATGTTGTGTTGTAGATGATGGTACTATTGATAATTACAAATGCCTTTCAGTGTCATTTGATATGGTCTTATGATGTTGCTTCTTGGGCTGTTAACATTATGAATTACACTGAGTTTCTGAATATTGTACCAATCCTTTTTTTATATTTTTAATTTGTTCAAATTAGTTATACATTACAGAAGAATATCATACATAAATGGAGTATAACATCTCATTCTTTTGGTTGTACAAGGTGTACAATTACTCGGTTATGTAACATATATACAAATAGGGTAAAAATGTTAAATTCATTCTACTATCCTGCCTACCCCATTTTCACACCCCTCCCTTCACTTTCCTCTTCCTAATGCAGAGTAATTCTATTCTTCCCTCGTCCTCACCCCACACTGCTGTTATTGTATCAGAGAAAACATTTGGACTTTGGTTTTGGGGATTGGTTTATTTTGCTTAGCATGATATTCTTCATCTCCATCCATTTACTGCAAATGCCATCATCTCATTCTTCTTTAAGGCTGAGTAATATTCTATTGTGTATATATACCACATTTTTCTTATCCATGCATCTGTTGAAGGGCACACTAGGTTGGTTCTATAGTTTATTGTGAATTGAGCTGCTATAAACACTGATATGGCTGCACCACTGCAATATGCTGGTTTTAAGTCCTTTGGATATAAACCAATGAGTGGGATAACTCAGTCATATGGTGGTTCCACTCCAAGTGTTCTAGTGAACAGGGTTTCTTTTTGATGGCTCTAATGAGCAATGTTTATTTTTGTCTAATTTTAATTGTTTTAAAGAATGTGAATATAATAAAAAACATTCACTTTAAATGCACGAATGTTCATTTTAAATGTATGGATTTCTAATACCTTTATATATTGA
Organism: Spermophilus citellus; assembly: GCF_964194105.1. NCBI lineage: Eukaryota > Metazoa > Chordata > Mammalia > Rodentia > Sciuridae > Spermophilus > Spermophilus citellus. Next base: position 249,765 of record NW_027673068.1, read on the forward strand.
TAAAGGCATTTAAAACACCAATTGGAATGGTGCTGCTACACCCTTCTCCTCATTGCCACTACCTTATTTGGGGCCATGTGGTTCACCCCCAGCCTGATATTAGCAATAACTGTTCAGGAACCAAATGTCTAGGCATCACAGCACCTAATGGATCCAAAGTTTAGTCCTTCCCAGAGGTTAATTTTTCACTTAGTAGAGTAAGGTGTCCTGTGTGAAAAAAGTTTGAGAGGTGGGGGATAGGTGTGAGCTGGGTTTTGGACACCTGCAGTTTCAGACATTTGTTGGGAAGTTCAGGGAGGCAGTTGTGATCTTCTTCCATGGTGGTGTCACTTCCCCATCTCTCCTGGCCTGATGCCCGTCCCGTCCACACAGCATACAGCTTCTCAGTACCTAGAATGACCATTAACAGATCATAATGGATTTAAGTTAGAAATTTAAAACAAGATAAAAACAGAAAACATTTTAACACCTAGAGAATAAAAAATATACTTTTGAATGAGGAATGAATTATAGGAGAAGTCAGAGGAAAAATAAGAATATCTTAGAAATAAATATGAACAGAGATATATCAAAATGTTTGGGGCACTAAGAAACAATTAGAAGAGAGTTTGCATGGTATACTGTTTTCCATCCTTTTACTTTCAGTTTATTAATGTCTTTGCCCATAAAGTAATCCCTTATAAACAATATGTGGTTAAGACTTGTTTTTAATCCTCTCTGCCAATCTATGTCTTGTGATCAAATAGTTTAGACCATTTTCATCTGTTGTTGTTACTCAGAGGTAACTAAAATTTCCTTTCATTGTATTTCTAATGCACTGAGTGCCTACACTTAAAAAGTGGAAAGATTAGGAGAAGTAACCTAAAGTTACATCTGAGGACCCTGGAAAAAGAACAAGTTGGTTTCAAAATAAGTGGAAGACAGGAAATAATTAAGATCAGAGTTGAAATACATAAAATTTAGAATAATTAATACAAAGTATCAATGTGGCAGTGAGTTGTTTTTTGACAAGATTGAAAGTCTGATCCAAACTAACTAGTAGAAGAGAGAAGAACCATATCAAAAAAATTAGACATGAAAAAGTAGATGTCACCAGACACTTCTGAAATCCAGAGAATCATTAGAAAATTCTTAAAAAAAATTTATACTCCAAGAACCTGGAAAATCTAGAATTTATCTCCAAATTTCTAGATATATATGATGTACTCACATTGAACCATGAAGACCTAGAAAACTTAAACAGAGTAGTATGAAGCAATGAGACTGAAGCAGCAATTAAAATTTTTCCAACATAGGTGTTTTACCAGATCTGTAAGAAGAACCAAATCCAATCTTCAAAATATTTCATGATATAGAAAGTGAGAGAACACTCAAAAATTCATTCTATGAACCAAGTATCACCTGGATACCAAAATCAGAGGAAGACACATAAAGGTAAGTAAACTACAGAACAATATCCCTGATGAACATAGAGTCAAAAATTCTTAATATTGGTAAACTGCATTCAAAACCACTTGAAGAAATAAACACACTGTGATCAAGTGGCTTCTGCACAATTCACAGTAGCTAAGCTGTGGAACCAACCTAGATGCCCTTCAGTAGATGAATGGATAAAGAAAATGTGGTATATATACAAAATGGAATATTTTTCAGCAATAAAAGAGAATTAAAAATCATGGCATGGAGCTGGAGAATATGATGCTAAGTAAAGTTAGCCAATCCCCTCAAAAAACAAAAGCCGAATATAGTGGGGTGGGGGAGGGGAGCATGGGAGAAATAGATAACCTATAGATCAGGGCAAAGGGGAAGGAGGGGAAGGGAGGGGGCAAGGGGGTAAAAAAGATGGTAGAATGAGATGGACATCATTACCCTAAGTATATGTATAAAGACACGAATGGTGTGAATATAATTTGTACACAACCAGAGATATGAAAAATTGTGTTTTCTATATATGTAATAAGAATTGTAATGCATTCTGCTGTCATATATGACAAATTAGAATAAAATATTTTTTAAAAAGGAAAAGAAAAAAAGAAGGCAGAAGAACAAAGAAAATCTAGAGGAAGAATGCTCTCACTTCTTGGGATACCAGGATACCAACTAGGGCCCCCTTCTCGCTCCTGGCATAAGTCTGCATTACCCCTTTTTAAATAAACTCTGCTTTATGTGCTTGCCTGGGCATGTTTCTCTAATGTTATATTTCAACATGTGAGGAAGCAGGACTCATCACTGATAATCAGCAGTATGACTTCAATTTGACTTGTGGATAAAACATTTTTTGATTCAAACTATATGTCATCCATGAGGTGTTATGGTTTAATGTCAGAAATCTTGATCCTGAAATCCAGGACAGTCTGCAGGGGATGCCTCATAGCTGTCCTAATCATTTCAAACAAGGAGAACTAAGATGAAAATAGGAGAACAAACTGTGCCTACCACTGCCAATTATGTTCTCAGCCCTAACTGGGTCCTTCTGTTCTCTCCTTTGTGGAATGCTGAACAAATCTGAAGACTCCTGAAGCTCCAAGAATTTCTCAAAGCAAAGGTGTCTGTCAAAGGTAAGGATGTGTCACCTTTCTGATGCAAAGCACTAGTTAGAAAAATATAAGATCATATCTAGTGATAAAAAATATATCTTTCTACTTCCCATGTTTATCTCCAAAGCAGAGGAACCTATTGATAATTTAAGAAAAACAAACTTTGCCAAATGTGTAATACTCCATCCATCCCTTTTTGATGGAATTTTGATGTTTGCCCAGGCTTGGGGATTTCTGACTTGGGTAAGCCATTAACTCTATGTATAGCTGAGATACAAGATGTAGTGCTGGGATTCCTAAATCAAAGGCTAAGTGGCATTGCTCAACTTGTGACTTACTTTACTAAATGTAACTAGTGTTGTATGCATGGCCAGGATGCCTATGGGCCATGTCTGCCACAGCTTTTCTGGTGGGAAATTTCCACTAAATTAACCCCAAGACACACACTGAAGGTTCAGATTCCCCACTAGGTTCATAGTGTCCTTGAAATTAAAGGGCACCAAAGGAGATCTAGAAGATGACTCTCCTACTGGAATCCCATGAAGCCACTCTATAAGTTTGCTGAATTTTAAACTTAGCAACCCTGTTTCCTACCCCAGAGGAAGGAGATAACTTTGTTCCTGGGTGGAGACCATAGAGCAGTTCTACTATAGTAGGCCTTATCTCAGACTTTGACCAACCCTGATGTAGAATGGTTCACAAATGGAAGCAGTTAAATGGGTGTTGGAGCTTAAAGAGCAGGTTCTATAACTTCTTAGTCTCCAGATGTTATGCTTTGGGTCTGGAATGTCCCCCAAAAGCTCATGTATTGAAGGTTTGTTCTCCAATGCAGCAAGGTTCAGAGGGTGTGACTTTGGGGTAATGATTAAATCATGAGGGGATTGATTGGATCTGATCTCACTGATGGATTAACAGTTTGAAGGCATTATTAAGAACTGTAGTAGTGTTCCTGGATTTGTACAACCACAAAGTTCATAGTTCCAGATTTTCCAGGTCATGAACATGGAATTGGATGAGACACACACGAGACAGAGAAAGATTTATTGAAGCACAAGTACACTGCCTAAGAAAGGAACACCAGACTCACCTAGCGGGAATGGGACGCCCCAAGGGTCTGAGTTTTGTGTTCTTATATTCTGAATATGGACACAGGTCTCATATACAAATGGCTGGGTCCATATACAAATGAGGTGAAACATTTTGTCAAATCCTCATACTTTTCAAGTCCAATTACGCTAAGTTTCAAGTTTCAGTCACTGTAAGATCCAAGTTCTGGCAGTAGCTTAAGTTTCAGTTAGTGTCAGTTCTTCATTCATCCTGCATGTCTCCATCTCCCCAACCTCCATTTTCTACCCTGTTCCCTGTCCTCCTGCCTCAGGAGGTAGAACCTAATTGACAGAGTGGGTCTTTGTGACCATGCCTTTGGGGTCCCCAGCTCCATCCTCTTATCTCTGCATTCCAGCTGCCATAAGCTTGGCAGTTGTCTCTGCCACACTCTTCTGCCATGATATTTCTGCCATGGAGCAGTCAACCATGGTCTGAAACTGTGAGTTAAAGTAATTTTTTTCTTCCTTGACGTTGTTTTTTCTCAGGTGTTTGTCACAGAGACATAAAGCTGAGTAACACACAAGAGGCAATTGAAGCAGAATCCCTTCCCCCAAGCAACTCAGCAATGTAAGGGGCTGAAATAATGTTGCTTACCCAATCACTACAACCAGAGAAAGATAAATACAAGTCAGCTTCTATACTAACTCTTAGATATGCTTTACTATTCTTTCATGCTTATGTTGCCATATGAAAATAAATAAAGGGGACCTCCTAACCAAAAAACTCCCCAAGCATGAGCCTGAAATTCCCACTTTCCTGGAAATAATACATCTACCCTTCTAGGAAGCAGTCATGTACAGCATGATAAACCAAAAAGGCAATTTTTTCTTCAATCCAGAAAACTATATTGGAAGATCAACTTCAAAATGTTTCAGAAATGGTTGTAATATACCTTACCCCAAGCTTGGACACAAACTCCTCTTTTTCAAAATTTGAGGAAACATAGGCAAGATATTAGCAAAATAAGCCAGCAGAAGACGACTTGTGGATTAAAAAGTTGGGAAATCATAAAATTTCACTACCTGAGACTGACCAAGGAAAAATTGTTAAAAGGATTCATGTTTTGTGTCATTTAAGAAGAGACGCATTTACTGCTCAGTCACCTGAGCCTTTAGGGGAAATGATCTTGAATCCTCCATTTGAGAGGTCACAAGGTCTTGCCCTCTATGCCTCTGTAACAGTGGGGGTAGGGATGATCAAGCTCTGTCCTTTACTTAATCCCGTGCAATACCAAGATACACTCTCCAGGTATGCCTTTCATACTTCTTCTGGGTGGATAAAAGCATATTCCATCCAAACCAAAAAAGAACCAAGAGGTCACTAAAGGTTTATTATTCCTTAGTTTGAACTCTCTGAGCCAGGGTGGCAAAATAAGTCTCAGGGGCATTGAACATTACTTATCAGGACACACACAGTCATCAGGAAAAGTGCTTTGTATCAAAAGTGCCTTGGCAAAATTAACCCAAGAAACCTTAGAAGGCTGGTTAATGACTCTGGCCATATGAAGAGTCAGAATTGTCCCAGAACCTCTCTTCAACTGAACCCTTAAGAAAAGCACCACAGAAGATCACTTCTGACCTCAGACCTTGCCATTGATTCTATAATACAAAAGATTGGAGACAGGTACAAAAGGCTCTCTGGAATTCAGAAATCAAGTGGTCCTAGCACCTCAATCCAACCCTGTCTTTCCACAAATTCAGCCCAGGAACCCTATTCTATTAAAGACTTGGAAAAGAAACACATACTGACAGGTTACCCCGATGAGAGGGTCCTTTCCACATCCTCCTAAACACACTAAATGCTGTCATATTCAAGGGCCAACCATCATGGGCCCATTTATTAAAAATTTCATCTGTCCCTCTTAAGGTTTTACAGATCTATATAACCACATGCCACCGCAAAAAAAGAAAAAGATTCCTCTTCATGTGAGCCACATTTTCAAGTATATCCTAAATTCTTTATGTATGTATATCCTCTAAAAGGCTATGAGATGATTTCAGAATGGGTGCAAAATGTTATAAGTTATAACTGAATTTGTTCACTCCTCAAAATATCCTTGCATACTAAAAAATACATTTAGAAAATCATATAGAAAGTAAATTAATTCTTTGTGAATACTAAGTACACTGTCAATATTGCTGAAGTTTTAGAACATAAGTTGTCATAAGAATGTCAAACAGAATTATTAACACATGTGTACATTAAAAAAAGGTTTTTAAATCTTCTTACTCTGTACCAGCTATGGACTCACAAGTACTCTCTTCTACCAGAGTTTCATGTCTATTCCCATGCAACTTCTACATAAAACAAAGTGAAATATTTGTGATCAATGTGGAAAAAATTCTCAATATTAGTGATATATGTCTACTTCAAGAAAGAAACATGTCAAGGACATTTATTGCTTTAACATGTGAAGAATCCAAATGCAAATGGCCAGTTTCATTATATGCATAACCCAAAAGCTCTGGAATAAGAATGATCAAAGCAAAAAAAAATACTTAAGATATGCATTTAATATCTTATGTAAATATTAAAGTGATAAAAACAAATGTGAAATGTATAGGATTTACAGGATAGCATGATTTAGTGAGAGTAGTATTATTATACCTTCGTTAAATAATGGGTTGAGATGCACAGTACCCGTGTCTAAGTGAGGTCATACTTTACTAACACTGGAATCGAACCTGTGATCACAGAGTATGCTTTCATTTAATAAACATTTACTACTGTCTTTACTCAATGACATTCTCTTTTAGATAATAGAACACTCAAATATCAATTAAGAAAGCCAGAGAAAGGAGAGAAGTGAAAGTAATCCACAACCGCATATACATAAGTATGATTTTTCTAGTGATTTCAGAGAAAGACTGAACCCTCTCTTCAGTTAACAATGAGAAAATGATTTTACATTTTGAGTTTGAGAACTTATACCTATAAAGTGAATAAATGTCCCTAACTATATCTGCCTAACAGGATAGACCTTTAATGCTAACTACAGAATTACTAAACCCCATTCTTCCTAAATGCCCTTAAAGTATTTCACAACTACATAATGTTTACATCTTCACTGGCCTTTGACCAATTCAGGCGAAATTATGAGGAATAGGAAATTTTTCTTTCAGAAAACAAAACATTCTGATCTGGCAGCACCTTCACACCTGCAGCATTCCTCTCCCTTTTCAAATCCCAAAGCGCAGTGACTCTTCACAAGACGTTTTCTACTCCATCTTTGAAAATCTTTCTTAACTCTTCTGAGCATTTTAGGGTGGGTGACAGTGAAAGTACAAATGCTCTTTTATATGGAACTCCAGACTCACCTTGTTGGTTCAGAGGTACTGAAGTATTTGGTAGTTATTCACAGCACCTGGGAAATTTGGCCTTACTTCCTGTTCCTTTCTTCAGACATCCCAGCTCATCAGTATTTGAACAGCTCTAAGGGCAAGATACTTAGACTTGTGGGAGTGTAAACACAGAACAACTCAGCTGCTCCTCCACACTCCAGAACCCAGCAGATCTGAAACACACCTTATTTGCCTCTGCCAGAGGTAGCTTTCAGCCTCACCAAAAACCATGTCAAAACTTAATAGGGAACCAACCAACTGGGTATTCTGATTCCAGGAAGAATTGAGGATAGATTAAAGCTACGATTATCTTCTCAAATGCACCTCTATCAAAATACTGGAAAAGAAAACTCAAAAGGAAATTGAAATGCCCTCAAAGGCAGTGGTTTCCTGATATATGTTATACATCTAACCCTCTGGAAGATAAAGGATCCCAAATTTATAGGTCTATCCGTTTCAGTGAAGGCCAATTTCAAACCACTATTTTTAGAAGACTTGAAAAGAGAGGCAGCAGGGCACACAGTATAATACTTTATAGTAATCCCACTATAAAGATATGGTAACTATAACCTCAAGAGCAAAAATGAAACTAAATTATAAAACAATAATGATCAGTCTAAGTATTTTTAACTTATTATTTAAATTTAAATCATGTATGACAGCTAAGGAGCATAAATCCTGACATTTTAAATGATTCTGCTCTTGTGAGCAGGTGTGACCAAGCTCCAGCTCACCACTACCAAGGAAATTGGTACACAGCAGAAATAGAGCCAAGTTCAGTATGGCCTGAACCATAAAAATTTGATGAACATAAGAATACAAATTAGGTCCATGGCCAAAAAGGGATTATGTGGGTAAATGGCCCTGAAGTTGTTGTTTCTTTAGCTTCATGGTAAATCTACTTTTGGTGAACATATTTCTCAACACACTAAAACAGGTGTACAAGGAAAAGTGGTAGCCTTAAAGGGATTGGATTCAGTTCATGTCTGAGTTAATACCAAGTCAGAGTTTGTAGGCACTCTGAAGGAAAGTGAGTTGGTCAGACTATGGAAAGTAGAGTCAGACCTATAAGTAGAAGAAAAGAGCCTACACTCTGGGCTACACTTGGGCTGTGAGGCTGGATAGGTCTTGTTAGTATAAGAGGATGAGAGTCTTAGGCTGTTTCTCACCTGAGTTAGAGCCACTTCTGCAGGCAAGTTAGGAAAGATAAAGTAAAAACTGGTCCTGAAAACACAGAGACAATATAGTAGATAACTCAGGAGATTTGGGGCAAGGTGATTTATTTTTTTCATAGTTTCAACCCTTTAGTAGTGACAACAGAGCTGAGAGATTTTTTATCCTTCTTGATTCAAGCCAGTTTATGATGATAGATTTGGTACTTTCTTCTCTCTCAGATATTAACATTCAAGATAGTTAGGAACTGTTGCTGTAGAAGAAACCAAAACACAAAATTTAAAAGATACAAGTGATTCAAGATAATTAAGAAAATGAAAACTAATCCCAGAAAGAAAAAAACAAAACAATTACCTGTCACTTCAACTACAAATACTTTTAGTTTTTCTTTTTTTTATTCTATTTTTAGTTGTAGATGGACACAATACCTTTATTTTATTTATTTATTTTTATGTGGTGCTGAGAATCAAACCCAGTACCTCACACATGTGAGGCAAACGCTCTATCACTGAGCTACAACCCCAGCCCAGATACTCTCAGTTTTATAATACACATTGCTTCCTAAAATACCCTAAGTGTTTATTTGTCCATGTTTGGTACCTATTCAAGTCAATAAATGAAGGGCCATGGAAATTTCAATTCTAAATATGTGAAATAATTTTAATTTAAAATTAAAAGGAAAAAGAAGGCTAATTCTAACTATTATATTTTATATTAAATAAAAACATCAATATGCACATAAGTGCATACATACATACATACACACACACACACACACACACACACACACACACACACAAGGGTATATACCCATACACTGAAAGTTTTGAATAGTGATCATCCCTGGATGGGCCAGGATTGACCATGATTCATTTTTTTTTGCATACCTATATTTTTTAAAAATGTTTTTAATTTGTTTAAGTGTCATAAGAAGCAGAATGATTTAGATCTCACAATTTATTGAATGAGTTAGGAGAGTGAAGGTAGACAAGACTCAGGCAATTCGAGGTCTCTGGGTAGACCAGAATCTTAATACCATCAAAGCTAAAAGCATCCTTGAAAATTATGAATAATGAAACAAATTAAACATAACATGAATTCAATTACTTAAGTTAACTCTACTTAATTATAAACTTAAGTATAATGGTGAAAATTACAAAATATTTTTAAAACCAAAACAATATACAAAAAGCAGGGGTTTCTTAACAGTAACCTAGATCTAAAATCTTAATTTAAATAGCATAAAAATCAATGGAGATTGGAGAATGTTAGAATATGTGAAACATCCCTCATGTTAAATGTAGTCTTCAAAGCTCTTTAATTCTATATGATCACATTATATGGTTCCTACTTCTATCTCCATACTTTTTATACCTCATTCCTTAATATGACAGTGGAAAATTACAAAGAAAATTCTATAGAATAGTAAAAGAAAGTAAATTTTAAGATATGCTAAGGCTCAGGAAATCTACCACTCACATGTCAAGTTGACTAAAAACTAATAATTCAGGAAAGTTATAACTTGACACAAATTAGCTGGTAATTTAACAATAGGTTAAATTAAGACACAAAAGTAAACATTCTTTGATCAATCTCTTTTCTGAGAATTTATTCCAGGACCTAACTGGACAGTTGTTCCAAGATGTTTACATCCATGCAGAGGTATTTTTTATAGGATGTTTGTAATAACTAAAAACTGGTAATAGCCTAAATATTCATAACAGTGGACTTTTAAAATAAATTATTTTTATGTTACAAAGTGGTGATAGAGATCCATGTTTTAAGAAAAAGAAAGTTGTCTATAATATTCTTGAACAAAAGTATATCGTAAGGTCTTCTAATGTTTTACTTAGAAAAACATTTAAGAAGATGCACATATAAGTTGTTATCATACACCCTCTTTGGGTAATATGATCATGATAATTTAATTTTAATTCTCACATCTCTCAAGGTTTCTTAGATATTTTAGTATGTATTCCATAGTACATTGAAATAAAAAAATACTTTTTGAAAATAAGATGGTATTTGCCTGGCTACCATACATTCTTCTTGCATATGAATTTCAGAATCTTTTCCCAATTCTTCTTGTCTATGTCTCAAAAAAAAACATTTGGGTTTACATTAAATATTTAACCATATGAACATTATTGATTTGGGGAAAGAATAGAGTAAAAACTTAAAGATGGATTGTTTCTAGTAGTTTGGTATCACAATTAGTTCTGCTATGAATACTCTCCCTCAGTGTGTGTGTGTGTGTATACACACACACACACACACATTAATGGTACACACTAATTAATGGGATCTGGTGGATTATGCATTGGCTGAACTGTAAACAATTCTGAAACTTTCACAAATTGCTTTTGCACATTTATGCTCCCTTCAAGGGTATATAAAATTTTCAGTTCTTATACACATATGGTTTTTGTTAAAATATTAGATAATTGTTATAATATTAGATATCATGGTAGTAACATATTGTATTTTTAATTTGTGTCTTCCACCTGAATATTGAGGTTCAGAACATTTTAGTATGTGCATTGCTCAATCAAATTCTGTCTCTTTTGTAGTACATATTGAAGTATTTTACCTATATTTTTAAAATCAGTATACCTTTCTTTTACCCATTTTTTTGTAGGAGTTCTTTCTTGCATACCATTTATACAGAATGTGAACAAATATACATTTGTTGAATACAAGTATGTCTTCCAATCCTGTGGATAACGTTTTCACTTTCATAGCAATAAGTTTTAATGACTAGAAACTCCTAATTTCAACAAATCCATGGGTTTTCTTAATGGTTAATATTGTTTGTGTCTTACTAAAGGTAAAAATGATATTTGATATTTGCAAATTTTTATTTTAGATATTTTCTTATTTTATTTTTCACATTTATATCTAAAATAAAATTATAATGTTTTGGGGGGCACATATTTGAAGTTGTGTTGCATTGTGTGTTTGTGTGTGTGTGTGTACAAAGATTTTCAGATAATAGTCAAAAATTTTTTTCAATGAAATTTTTCAACCAACCACATACTAAAATCATACTTTTCATACTGAAATCTCTCTTTTGTCATAATTAATTAAGCTTAAAATGTTAGTCTTTCAATTTATAAAAATAGCATATTCCACTAATCATTTTTCTTTAATGCTACTTCACATTGTATATCTTTCGATGTGTACATGTGCTGAACATACTTCCATAGATTTCTAGATATTTGATGTTTCCAGGTATTTGGTATAACTTATATTATTCAAAATGAAATACTCGAAACTACTAAAGTATACAAAATCCTAAATGTTCAGTTCAATTTCACAATTGTATACATAAATGAAACCACAAGTTGGATTATATATAATTTGTTATTAGTACTTCAGAAATATACTTCACTATACCATTAGGTACCATTTATACCTAAAAGTGCCCCTTATTCTATCTAGAGATTAGTTTTGTCTTGAATCATTTTTTATATAACATGAATAATCCCTTCTTGATTCTGGCTTCTTTCCATACTATGTCATTGAAATTTATCTTGGTTGCTACACCTAAATAATGTTTGTATGTTTTAATTACAGTACAGTATTCCATTAGATAAATGTGGCAGGATTTATATATTCATTCTTCTGTTGAAAACTTTTGCACATTATGAATAAATCTACAATAAGCATACTTATACTTTCAATTTAAAAATCACTCATTGCTATTGGAGACAGAGGAATTTCTGAATCATAGGTTCACCCATTAGCTTACCTAGTGCCTCCCAGATTGAAATTCACCTTTATATGTGTGTTCTGCAATTTTTAATGGGATCTCTTTAAACATCATCTCAGTAGAGGGCATCAAGGGGTATTGCAGGAGGATAGAGTACAAATACAGTCATCATCTGCAGCATGTAGATCAGCAATATGAGTGTGAGCACGTGGAGTGCTGCTCTACTCAGATGCATACCCAGAAACTGGAAACTGCTGTCTCTATGCTCCTTTTCATGCCACTCACATAGTTTTGTCCATCCCTTCATTTTGAGTCTACGAGAGCCTTTAACTGTAAAGTGAGTATTTTGGAGTTTATTTGGATCGTGTTTTTCTTTCTTTCTTTTGTTGGTACATTCATTCCTTTTGATTGGGTAATTTAATTTATGTTCATTTAAGTGAATTATTTTACATAAGGACATAATGATGCCTTTTGTTAATGTTTTTCTCTGTGTTGCAGCTCTTTTGTCCTTTTTTTCCTTTGGCGTTATTCCTTTGGATCTCTGGTCTAATTCCTAGGTCTTTGATCCATTTTTGAGTTTTGTTCAGGGTAAGAGATAGGGGTTAAATTTCATTCTACTACATATGGATTTTCATATAAATCTTATTCATCTATAAAAATGATTAGGTTTGCTTTTTTTAATAACCCCCCCATAATCTCTATATCAGAATGTATAAGAATGGCATAGTTTGTTCCTTAAATATTTGGAGGATGTAATCATTTAAATTACTTTTCCAGTTCTTTACTAATATCCTAATATGTAATTATTTATGTGTCTTATTTGCCACGTGACTTTGTAGTACATCCCATTGGAGTGAGTGGAGCATATTACATACACTTTTCAATGAATGATGAGTTTGCTATTGTGATTTATTTAATTAATCAAAATATAAGTTAAAATGATTATGCAAGGGTTGGCTTAATTTGACTTGGCTTTTGTGTCCTGATGCATGCCCAAATATCAACTTTGTAAGAAAATTTAAAATTATAGCATCCAGATCTTTAATGATATCATTGAATTAATATATATTCCCATAAATGTTAGGGTGAGTGCAAAACACCCTTCCTTCAGGATAGGATAGGGAGGGGGAGATTGAGAAATGAAGAAACCAAGTTTCATTGCTTATAATTATAAAATAAACTCTAGTGAGAATAACAAAGAATATTATGAATAAATATAATTGTTTTTAAAGGAACCATTTTATGTGGTCCCTAGACAATGATCAAAACATAGGTTGCAAGGTGATTTATTACATTGTTCCATACTCACTTTTCAGTGGGGGATGACTTGATGCTGCTAGTGGTAGTGTTTTCTTCTGCCATAGATCTATGAAATCAATAAATTTATTTAAAAGTGGAGAAATTTTTAAGTTCTTTTAAAGACTGTTCTTCAAGCAAACAATATCAAATATGTAACATGTCTTTTTCCAACATAAAACAAAACTGGCACAATCTCATTATTGAAGTGAATGCTATATCAAGCATCTTGCTTTGCTGGTTGGCTCTTTTCACCTCAATGTGTACTTATTCAAGCATTTATGCCATAAGCCCATCTGTATAGGAAGGCCCCTGTACTCTATGGTATTTCTAATTCTTAAGATCAAATTAAGCCAAAACTGTTAAGTAGCACTCAAAAATTCAATTAATTAAAACATTATATGGTACTCCATATGGCAAAATCCTGCAAATTATGTAAGGACACTCAATATTAAATATACTAAAATGTGTGTGATTCTTTATAGTTAATATGGTGATTTCACTTATTCAGTTGATGAATCCAAAAGTTTTTGATACATTAGAAAGCCATTATCATCTTATACTCTAGGGAGTTAGTTATACAGAACAGTTTGAAGTACATAAAAATTAAATCACTTTCTCAAGATATCAGTTTTACATTCAAGATTTAGAATTTGTGAACAAGTTTTCCAAAGCTAAGAGTTATATTTCAGATGACATACAATACTCTTTCTGACTCTGAATCTAATATTAACCGCCATACACGTGATTTCTAGTTAAGAAGTGACACTGTAATAAATATCATGGAAGCAGGTTCAAAGATCTTATCTCTAATTCAGAAAGAGATTGTGTTGTAATACAGATATCGTGTTGATGGCTGACCTGAGAAGCCACGTTTAATAAAACTATTGTTAGCAAGTTCCCTTGAAATGCAGTGTCACCTGTTCTTCAAAGCCTATGGGCAGTATGGCTGTTTTTACAGGATCAAAAGGCTACATATACTTCTAAGATATTCTCGGCAGCCATGTTTCCTCCTACAGGGATACTGGTAGTAAACTAAATGATTCTAGGGTTGAACATTTACTGGAAAACACACAATGGACATCAAACCAATTTGAATGTGTCTCCAGGTCTCTCCTTATGTTGCCTTACCTATAGTCATAGTCATTTCTGATAAAACACAAATAGTATTTTCTCAATTTGTTTACTGTTATAAGAGTAAATATATACAAGTACATACCTGTCAGCTTCACTTTCCTCTCTGAAGCATTGCTTTCTTATTTTATCCTGATTAATTAAAAGGGCAATAGTAATGATAAGCAGAGGTACGGAAACGTACAAACTGACTTGAAAGTATTGTTTTTGTGAACTACCAGGACCTCTGTCTGAAGATTTTCCAGCTAGAACAGAAAATATCAGTTTGAAATTAGGTCAGAGATTTCAATAACCAAATGAGACAATGGAGAAGGCATTATTATCAACATTATTCCCAAACCTCAAACACCTCCTTCATATTGACTGTGAATAAAATAAAAAACAAAAAAATGAACTAAGTATATAAATGTGCTGTTGGGAATATTTTACTGATATTTTTGATTGCTCAATTTTTACACTATGTAATGTTTTCTTAGATTATATAATATTTGCAAACATTTACTAAATTATTTTCCAGTTTGTCAATTCACCTTGAAAGTCTTGCCATTTGTCAGCTTCCATAATGGTGTTGAGCCATTTTCATATTTGTTCTGTTTCTCTGAAGAAACCTTGATAGTAGTACAGATTTTGGTACTGGGAAGTAGGCTGCTATTCTAACAAATGCCTAAAAATGTGGAAATGACTTTGGAACTGGAAATGGGTAAAGGATGAAGTAGTTTAATAAGCACCAAAAGAAGGGGTTAGGGCTACCACCTTGGATGGTGAAGGTGACATTGCCATGCTAGTGAACCTGGAGAGAAGAATATGAACCAAAATGGAGTTATTTGAGAAGCCATAAGATCCAACTGGATGACAGAGAGCCTACACACAGATGAACATGATATCTTTATTTTATTTTTATGTGGTGCTGAGGATTCAACCCAGTGTCTCATGCATGGTAGATGAGCATATTACCTCTGAGCCACAACCCAGCCCCTAATGATTCTTTTTGTTTATAAAATGAGAGAAGATAACTTCTTCAGACTATATATGTACAAGATAACTAGTATTGCTGCCAGACTTAGAACATATGTTAACATATGAGCCTACCATACATCCTTAATTTTAAAATGTGGAAATATAAGGTTATTCTTCTCTAATTTTTAATAACATGGAGGATGAAAACAGAAAAGGGGAAGATACAATAAAACAGAAATTTATCCACTCTTTCTTCAAAAAGATTATGCTAAGTGAAACAAGCCAGATGTGGAAAGGCAAGTATGACATGTTCTCCCTCATATGTGGAAGCTTAAAAAAAAAGTCAAACTGAATATAGAATAATGAATAGTAGAGGTTGGTAAGAATGTGGTAGGGAGAGGAGGCTGGACAAAGAGAGGTTGAATTTTATCAGTGCTTATTGTATGCTCATGTGGCTCTATAACACTAAGGTACTTTGGGAGTGTTTAAAAGTGACAAGCATTTTAGACCTGCATAACCTAGAAAATGAAGTATGCAAAAGACCTGACTGACAAATAGCCCTTCTTCCAGTACAAGCCTGTAGATACAAAGTAAGTGCACATGTTTTGTAGACCTGAAAAATAAATCTTGACCTTGCTGCTTCTGTCAAATAAAATCCCAAGAAATCCAAGCTACAATACTTTCATTACAAAAATATTTTACTTGGTGACCTCACTTGCTTTGAAAGCACTTTGCTGTGCTGACACCAGCAATCAAAATAATAATGGCTTGATATGGAGTAGAGTTGCAAGTCAAAATAAATTTTACTGTTGAAGTTTATTCAGTTTTGCTAATACATAAAAATGAGGGTGTCTTAAAAGCTAAAAGCAATTCACAGAAGTATATTGGAAAATAAAACAGAAAGGCTAAAAATATATGACTACATCACGGAACAAAAAGTTATTTTTATTTAATATAAGAAATGTCTAATTATTCCTATTTATATATGTTTTTTAAAGTCTTATATTTGTGTGCCTTAAGAACATAGCCAGCATAATGGACCCAGTGAAGAGTTTATTAAAGTTAAATTGAACATTGGAGGACTTTCTTTTTCTCTTTATAAAATGCTACTATATCTTTCTCAACAATAAGATTTGTTTATGTCATAAATAATTATCACTAATACTGTTCACTAGTCCTATTATGCTTTAAACAACAAATGTAAGCAATATATAGTAATATATAATCATTTATATATCTACTTTTTACTCTTTGTGAAAATAATATATATATATATACACACAGATACACACACACACACACACACAGTCATACGTAACATCTTAGCTTTTCTTTTAGCCTGATACATAGTTGGATATGGCTATATATCATCTCTCTAAAAAGTTAATCACCTTATAACAACCAACTACAGAGAAGTCTGACTAGGACTTGCATGATTTTCTTATAAAATCCCAAAAGGAAGGGGGATACAATGGACAGCTCACCAATGTTCCCAGTTAATTTGAATGAGTTTGACATACCTTGTAGAACCAGGGGATGTCCCCTAGTTTTATGCAGTCTCATCTTTTTTTTATCTCAAAATACTACTCAGGTACAGCAAGGGTGAAATGCAAAAGAAGAAATTTCATAAGACTACTTTGGAGTCACATGGCAGGAGAAAGACAACCAAGTATCAAGTCAATAGGAAAAAAAAAGACAGCATGAATCCCAGGAATATTAATATAACCATGACTAGTGAAACATTTGAAACTAGGAATATCTGAGACAATTAAAAGTGAAAAATTTGAATTAACTGGTCAAAGTATATGCAATGAAATTTCTACTTTTAAATTTGCCTAATATTAGGTACACTTTTTTATTCATAAACAAAGTCAGTGCTAAGACGGAAAGAACATTACAAACCTACAATTTCAGATTTTAAAAAGTCTAACAAATAAAATAAAATAAAGCCATATCTGTTGACATAAGGTTATCTGTGTAATCTAACTTCAAACAAAATATTAAGGACACCAACCCATTTTAATTTCATGTCCATCATCAACACTTCCAAATCCTCCAGCCTTCTTTGCGCAGTCAGGAGGGGTATATCCTTCCTCACAATGGCAATGGTTAAAATTGTTGCAAACCTGGAATAATAAAGATAGCTTTCTGTAAAGACTGATAGCCTATGCTTAATCCACAGAGCATCTCATTACAAAGAATTTATCTTAAATAAACAAATTCATTAAATTTTCCCTGATGCATGCCATATAACATATAACTTCGGTTGCCAAATCAATTTTTTAAAATTCTTTTAACTTTATTCATAGCCAGACACAAATACCTTGTAATTACTAACAATATACCACTAATTATAATTTACTTGCTAGTTTCACAGGACAGCCCATACTAAATTAAACTAGCTAGCCTAGCAATAAGATTCTAATGACATTTTTAAACACTTTCTGCCTTCTTTTTATAAAAAAAATAAGATCAATTTTTTTTTACAAAATGACACAAACACATCCACTACAAACACTTAGTAAACATCTTATACATCCAGAATCATCTTTTACTTCCATAATGGTTTTGCAAGTTTCTTAACACTACAAGTTTTAAGCTATAAATTATAGACTATTAAAGAACACCTTATAGCACAAAATTACCAAAAAAAAATCATTTTTTAAATCCCCAATTGTTTATTGAATTGTTAATAGCATGCTGCTTAAAATGAACACTAAAGTTACTTACCCCATGGTTATCACAATTTCTAGTAGCATTGCAAGTACTGTCATCTATAATGAACCGAACTTCTTTACACTGCATATTTTCACAATACTAAGGCAAAGCAAAATAAAGTAAAAAATATAAGCAATCAGATTTTGTGCATAATAACACATAAGAAAATTTCAAGAAAATCCCAGAGTTCATATTACCCAGAATTGGCATAAAAATCCCTGAGTACTCCATAAAGTAAAGGTAATTGTGACATCACTGAAATAGTTATGTACCTTTGAATTATAAAGATAAAAATCATATGCAAGAAGTTGGAGTTTTTGTCTCACCATCTAACACTAGAAGTACTCTTCTAAAGATAAATGATGAGAAAATCATAATTATCTCAGAAGCATTTAACAATACCCATGCTTGGTCTCCACCTGAGACCATTATATCAAAAGCTCTGGGAACAGGTTCAGACAATTTTTACAAGCAGCCAGGGTTGAAAACTAAAGGTCTTCTTTTAGCAATAGTAATCTTCAATTGAATTATTCATTTACCAATAAGAAAAACGTTTGAATCCATTATAAAAAGTAAAATCAGCAAAATTTGATTTTTTCAACTGAAACACATTTAACAAAATAATATCCAGAAAATCCCTAACTCTGGAGAAATATGAAAATCAACATCAAGTAAACTCAATGGTCCTTAAAAATATTCAGAAAAAGAAGTTCTCTCTGAGACAATTATAATCAAACTGTCAAATGTAAAAAAAAAAAAAAAAAGAAAGAAAAGAAAAAAAGAAAAAAAAGAGTAAAATTTTAAAACATCAAGAGAAAAATGTATCAAGCCAAATAAAAGCAGATTGCTCACCAAAAATTTTGCAGGCCTGAAGAGAATGGAATATTATATTCAAAGGGATAGAAAAAAAATAAAGTCAGCCCAGAATATACCGAGCAAAGTTAGCCTTCATAAATAAAGAAGGGGAGGTTAAAATGGTGGGCTAGAGGGAGGCAGCATTCTGTGTCACTCCATGATTCAGATCTCACCTAGTCGAAACACTGCATCTCTGAATGTGTTGGAAGACCCCTATACAGCTGCTCTCCACAGATATCATCAGAGCTGTGAACCCAAGCAGGGCTCTGGGCCATAGCATTCCAGGATGCTGAGCATTTGAGGAGGACTCCAGGCTCCCAGCACCCAAAGCCACACAGGGCTTGGGAGCGCCTTAGCAGAATCACCTATCAACACATCTGCAGATCTCCAAGACTTTGCTCCACTCCCACGCAGGTCACTCAGCTGCTACGTACCACGGAGCAACACCATCACCTGGCTCCCCCCCACACGCATCAGATACCAGAGCACCGCCCATGGGGGGTCCAGTGTGAGAGTTTCCTCAGTTGAGAATTGCTAAGGGAGAGGGACACAGGGCTAAAGTTAGAAGCCTACCGGAGAGACCAGGAACTGGGAAATCTCCAGGCAAGATAGGGAGATAGTACTGGGCGCTCAACTCATATGAGTGGTCCCAGAAAGAGACCAGTGAGGTGCAGTCTCCCTGCAGGGACTGGAAGGTGCCACTCCCCACTTCCAGGAGCCCTGAACCAGGACCACTCTTCCCACCCTGGTTACCTCCACCATCTTGATGGCAGAGACACCAGCTTACAACAGACAACCCCACCTATTGGATGAGAAGAGAAGCAGGAACGATATGGATCTCGGAAAACTAGCAACAATCCTGGTTTTCTTCCTTCGAGATTTTTTTTTCTACTTCTCTCTTCTACCCCTCTATCCTCCGGCCCTCACATCCCCAACATATGTGAAACCAAGAACTGTTCATGAAGGAGGATTTTGAGGACTGAGTCATCTGAATAATGTAATATAACATAGAGGTGCTGTATATGCCCTTCCCCCTCTTTTCTTTTCCTTTTCCTTCTTTCATTTTTGTTTTCCCCTCCAAATTTTACTATTTCAACATTCTGTATTTTTCTAAATACATATGTGTGTTTGTTTTATCTTCCCACACACTTGCCTGCCCTAAATTACTTCCCATCTATTCTCTTGCTTAGATTTCTCTTTCACACTTCCTAAGATATATCTCTGTATCCTCACAACCTACCTCCTCAGCATATCATCTTATATCCCATCCCCAGTTCATTGTCCACCATCAGAAACTGTAAAATTGTTTTACAAAACTACTGATTATATTTTAGATAATAATTGAATCCAACATTTCTGTACATTGAGACTAAACTGTAAATGTCTTAATAACTACAAATTGTTTTATGTGGTATATTGTCAATAATGGTATCTGTTAACATTGTCCTTCCCCCAAAAATGAGAGGTCTTGGAACCCTACAAGAACGCTACAAACCTATAGGGTAAAAACAATAACACCCTAGACCCACAGAGCTGGAAAGGAAGACATACGAGCAACATGAAAAGATAAGGGAAGAAAGTGCCCCAGACAAATCAAGACACCACATCATTGGAAACCACAACAGAAGAAAGACAGAGAAGGTGTTCAGGATGTACATGGTTAAAATGCTCTGTTAACTCAAGGAAGATATGAGAGAGCAAATATGGACAGTGAAAGATCACTTTGACAAGGAGCTACATAAACAAATGTAGGAAGCAAAAGATCACCTCAACAGGGAGATAGAAGCATCTATGTACATCAACCAAACCTTTCTAAATTTCAAGAAGCAAATAGACAACACCACAATAATGCTGGGTGACTTTAACACACCTCTCTCACCACTGGATAATTCCTCTAAAATAAAACTATATAAAGAAGCTATAGAACTACAAATACAATTAATAATTTAGACATACAAATTTATAATAGTTCTCCATAAATGACTGGATATATCTCAGCAGCATATGGATCCTTCTCTAAAATAGAGCATATTTTAGGCCACAAAGAAACTCTTAGAAAATGTAAATAATGATAATAATAACTTGCATTGTAGCAGATCAAAATGAAATAAAATTAGTAATCAATGATAAAATGAAAAATATAACTTACTCTAATACTTGGAGACTAAAAAATATTCTTTTGAATGTCCAATAGATAGCAGAATAGATCAGGTATGGAATAAGAAAAATACTTAGAGGCAATTGAGAATAGTGGTTTGACATATCAAAATCTCTGTGACACTATGAAAGCAGTTCATTGAGCTTATTCATTAAAAGACAGAAAGTCAAGAAATACATAACCTA
This sequence comes from Spermophilus citellus, assembly GCF_964194105.1. NCBI lineage: Eukaryota > Metazoa > Chordata > Mammalia > Rodentia > Sciuridae > Spermophilus > Spermophilus citellus. The sequence continues at coordinate 270,938 of NW_027673068.1, forward strand.
ACATTACATCTCAAAGCTCTAGAAAAAGAACAACAGATCAAGACCAAAAAACAGTAGAAGACAGAAAATAATTAAAAACAGAACTGAAATCAATAAAATTGAAACAAAAGAAACAATTCAAAAATTTGACAAAACAAAAAGTTGGTACTTTGATAAAATAAATAAAATTGATAGACATTTATTGAAGCTAAAAAATAAAGAGAGAGAGGACTCCAATTACTAAAATTCATGATGAAAAAGGAAATATCACAAGGGACAATAGTGAAATACAGATGGTAATCAGAACCTATTTTGAAAAGTTATACTTTTATTAAAGTAGAAAATCTTGATGACATCAACAAACTTCTAGAGACATGTGACCTACCCAAATTGAATAAGGAGGACATAAAAATTTAAGCAGATAAATTTCAACCAGTGAAATTGAAAATGCCATCAAAAACCTACAAAGAAAGAAAATCCCAGGACCAGATGGATTCACGGGATTCACAGATGAATTCTATCAGACCCTCAAAGAAGATTTAACATAAATACTCTTCAAATTATTCCATGAAATAGAAAAGGAGGAAACCCTTTCAAAGTCATTCAATAAAGCTAGTTATCACCCTGATACCAAAACCAAAGACACATCAAGGAAAGAGAATTTTAGACCTATATTCCTGATGAACATAGAAGCAAAAATTCTTAATAAAATACTAGCAAATTGCATATAAAATATATTAATAAGATTGTGCACCATGGTCAAGTGGGTTCATCCCAGGTATGCAAGGTTGGTCCAACATATGGAAATCAATAATTATAATTCATCACAATAAATAATCACATGATTATCTCAATAGATGCAGAAAAGTCATTTGACAAAATACACCATCCATTCATGTTCAAAACACAAGAAAAACTAAGGATAGTAGGAACATACCTCAACATTGTAAAAAGTATATATGTTAAACCCAAAGCCAACATCATTCTAAATGGAGAAAAATTGAAAGCATTCCCTCTTTCACCACTCCTATTCAGCATAATCCTGGAAACTCTAGCCAGAACAATTAGAAGAAAGAAAGAAATTAAAGGGACACAAATATGAAAAGAAGAACTCAAACTATTCCTATTTGCTGAAGGCATGATTCTTTATTTAGAAGACCCAAGAAAGTCCACCAGAAACTTCTTGAACTCTTAATGAATTCACCAAAGTAACAAGATGTAAAATTAGCACCCATAAATCAAATGTGCTCCTATACATCAGTGATGAAATCTCCAGAAAGAGAAATTAAGAAAACGACCCTATTTACAATAGCCTAAAAAGATAAAATACTTGGATATCAATCTAACAAAAGAGGCAAATAAACCTCTACAAGGAAAACTACATACACTACACTAAAGAAAGGAATCGAAAGATCTCCCAATCTCTTGGATAGGCAGATTGCCAAAAGCTCTATACAGATTTAATGAAATTCCTATTAAGGTCCTGATGATGTTCTTCATAGAAATAGAAAAAGCAGTCATGAAATTCATTTGGAAAATTAAGAGGCCCAGAATAGCTAAAGCAATCCTCGGCAAGAAAAATTAAGGAGGAGGCATCACAATATATACTTCAAAGCAATAATAATATTTGCACGATCTGGGCATAAAAACAGACACGAAGACCAATGGTACAGAAGAGAAGACACAAAGACAAACCCACATAAATACAGCTATCTCATACTAGACAAAAGTGCCATAAACCATACAGTGGAGAAAAGATAGCTTCTTCAACAAATGGTCCTGGGAAACCTGGAATTCCTTATGTAATAAAATGAAGTTAGACCCCTATCTGTCACCCTGCACAAAACTCAACTCTACGTGGATCAAGGACCTAGGCATTAGACTAAAGACCCTGTGTCAGCTTAGGAACAAAATTCCTCAGCAAGACTCCTAAAGAGCAATAAGTAAAATTAAAAATCAATCAATGGGATGGTATCACATTAAAATGCGTCTTCACATCAAAAGAAACAATCAAGAACATGAAGAGAGAGCCTACAGAATGGGAGAAAGTCTTTGCCACCTGCACCTCAGATAGAACATTAATCTCCAGGATATAGAAAGAACTCAAAAAACTTAACATCAAAAGAAAAACCAACCAAAAAACCCCAAATAACCCAATCAATAAATGGACCAAGGAACTGAACACACACTTCACAGAAGAAGAAATAATAATGGTCAACAAATATATGAAAAAAAAATGTTTAACATCTCTAGCAATTAGAGAAATGAAATCAAATCTACACAGATTTCATCTTATTCCACTTAGAATGGCAATTACCAAGAATACAAGTAATGATAAATGTTGGTGAAGTTGTAGGGGAAAAATATACTCTCATACATTTCTGGTGGGACTGTATATTAGTGCAATCACTATGGAAAGCAGTATGGAGTTTCCTCAGAAAACTGGAAATGAAACCACCATTTGATCTAGTTATCCCACTGCTTGGCATATACCCAAAGGACTTAAAATCAGCATACTACAGTGATGCAGCCACATCAATATTGATAGCAGCTCATTGACAATAGCAAAGCTATGGACCCAACCTAGTTGCCCTTAAACAGATGAATTGATAAAGAAAATATGATACATATACAGAATGGAATATTACTCAGCCTTAAAGAAGAACGAAACTATGGCATTTGATGGTAAATGGATGGAAATGGAGATGATCATGCTAAGTGAAATAGGCTAATCCCAAATAACCAAAGACCAAATGTTCTCTCTAAAATGAGGATGCTGATTCACAACAGGCAGGGGGTAGGTAGGTTCACCAGATTGGACAGGGCAGAATAGAGGGAATGAAGAAAGGATTGGAATGGGAAAGAGAGAATGAATCCGATATAACTTTCCTATGTTTGTATATGAATACACACGCAGTAACTTGTCATCAAGTACAACAACAAGAATGTGAATTTATAATCCATTTGAGTATTGATATGTTAAAATACATCCTACTGTCATGTATAACTAAAAAGCATTCTTTTTTTACTTTCTAAAAGTAAAAAATAAAATAAAATCATTACTATGAAAAAAAGAAAAAAAATAGGAGAATCAAATAAAATTATAAATGAAAGAGAAGATACAACGACTGGGATCATATAAGTGTAAATAGTGACTACTATGAAATATAATCCATTTGGACAATTTAGAAGAAATGGAAAATCCTAGATACATAAATCTTACTAACAGAATCAAGAAGTAATAAAAAATCTGAATATCCCAGTTAATTACTAAAGAGACTGAATCAGTAATAACATGTGTCATCCAGCTCTGGCCTTTCCTCTGAAAGGTTACATTTTATTACTAATACCAATCTTTCTCAAACTTTTTTAAAATTTTTAAGGTGTGCAATATTTTAAATTCATTGTTTGAGGTCAGGATTTCTTTGATATTAAAGTCAGGCGACAAAATTATAAGAAAAAATTAAAGGTCAATACACTTCATGAAATCCTGAAGAAAATAATAGCCAATAGAATTTCCAGCACCATAATGGATCGTCACAATTATCAAATAGGATTTATACCAGGAATTCAGGGATAATTTCACAAATATAAGTCCATAAGTTGTGATACACCACATCAGCAAGAATAAGGAGAGAAATGATACATTGTCTCAATAGATGTGGGAAAAGCCCTGGACAAATTTTAACATCCTATCATGATTAAGAAAGGAGAAAAAAAAAGTTACACATAGAAGGAATGTGCCTCAACACACACACACACACACACACACACACACACACATACACACACACACACACACAAGGCCATATATGTTAATACTTACATCTAATATCATACTCTTTTTTTTTCTTTTTTTTAAATTTTTATTATTGGTTGTTCAAAACATTACAAAGCTCTTGACATATCATATTTCATACATTTGATTCAAGTGGGTTATGAACTCCCATTTTTACCCCGTATACAGATTGTAGAATCACATCGGTAGAGAATAGGAAAGGCAACAGAATACATCAGACACTAGTATGGCAATATGTAAAACAGTGGATGTGTAACCGATGTGATCCTTTAATATTTCTAATCTAACTCATCCATCATCCTAGCTCTGGGAAACTGCATAAACATCACCTGGGTCGTGACTCTTTGGGGGAAAATTGAAAACTCTTCTATATGATCAGGAAGCCAAGGTGGCAAGAGAATAGAAATTCATTAGATTAGCCAGAGGGTAATAAAGGGAAGGGAGGAGAGACAGGAATTGGAAAGAGTGGAATGAATCAGTCATAACTTTGCTATGTTCGTATATAAATACACAACCCGTGAAACTCTACATCATGTACAACCACAACCTGTCCAAAAACACTTTAATGTCATTTATATCTAAGAAGAACAAATTAGGTGAAAGAAAAAGAAAAAACCTTCCCAAGTCGCATAGGATCTAAACCCATGCCATCTTGTTTTGGGGTTTGCCTCTTTGGTACCCTGCTATCAAGCCTCTCTTTGTGAGTGGTTGGGAGAATGTATCCTAGAACTTAATTTTGCTGTTCATCTTGTTATATTATTTCATTCCTCCTAGCATCAGTGTGAGAAATAAAGAGAAAACCTGACACATACAAAAAAAAATCAGGAATCAGAATGCATAGTCTACTCACCACTTCAATTCAACATAGTTCTAGAAGTCCTATTGAGAGCAATTAGGTTAGAAAAGAAACAAAAGGGATGTATATTTGCAGAAAAGAAATTAAACTATCCCTGTTTTCAGATGACATTATGTTATATGGAAAAAATTCTAAAGACTCCACCAAAAACTGTTTAAATTGTGAACAAATTTGGTAAAGTCTTAGAATACAAAATCAACGTGTAAAAATCAGTAGTGTGAGTCATATGCTAACAACAAACTACCTGAAAAACCAATTCAGAGTTCAATCCAATTTACAACTGCTAAAATTAAGATTCTTAGGTGTAAATTTAACAAAGGAGGTTGAAGTCCTACACAAATTATAGAGCATTGCTGAAAGTATGAGATAAAGAAGTAGGAACATTTATATTTCATTTTCTCTCATCAAAGGGTTTCATCTCTCTTCTAGTTTATTCTTAATAGGTTGGTTTCTGAAAAACTTGAATGTAAGAGCTAACAGTACAAACAATGGCTCTGTAGCAACTAGAGCCAGCACTCAGCATTGCACAATATTTCCCTCTTGCTTACCCCAGTGATATATTCTGGACTACTCATTCTTCCTGAAAAGAGTATGGTCATGAACTGAGTAGGATGTCTATAGCCCCCAGTGTTAGTGCTATCTCCTTAATGACCTACTCCTACGATTTCATGGGTTTGCATTCCTGGGTGACTTTAGAACACAGAAAATAGAGAAGTGCATGTACAAAAGGCTCACTTTTAGCAGCTATCTCCCCAGAATGTGCATTTGAAATGTGAATATAGCACTTGCAATAGATCCTATTCTCGGTTTAGTGCAGAGAAAAAGGGAGATAAGTACCTAGAATCAGCATTGTCATTAATATGGAAAAAAATGGAAAACACAGTTACACCCCCAACCTTCCAGCTACCTATGAATTTTGGTTACTACTTTACCAGTGTTGGAATACTATTAGGACAGGGCACGTCCTAAGCTCCATGAGACCATAAAAAAACAGAGACAGAGGTCAGAAAAAACAAAAAATTATTTGAGAAAAACGTTAACGTTTCCCACTAAGTAGATCACTGAGATCCTCCTCCTACCTGAGGTGAGTCTTCAAGATGGGAGGGGTAGTTCTTTATCAAATATGTATGAATCAACACAGAGAATGAAGGTTAATGAGAAAATATACTTCAGTTAATAGAATAAGATAAAATTTCTGGAAATCAATCCGAGTTAGTGATATATGATGTATCTGACAAGAATTCAAAATAATAGTTTTTAAAATGCTCATCAAAGGCAGGAGAGAAAAGCAAGAATAAACTGAGAGTGTCAATTTAAAAATAGAAAGAATTAAAAAGTGAAAAATAAAAATTACAGATCTGAAGAATACTGTCGTTGAACTAAAAAATTCAATTGGGCATTCAATAGCAGATTAGATCATGTAGAATGAAGACCAACTGACATGAAGATAGGTCCCTGGAAGTCATCCAATCTAAGGATCAAAAATCAAAAGAGCAAACACAATTTAAGGGACTTATGAAAGACTGCCATTCACAATAATACAAGCATTATTGCTATACCTAAATAATAAAACAGAGAAAATACATATATATATATATATATATATATATATATATATATATATATATATATTCAAATAAATAATGGCAGAGAATGTTCTAGTCCTGGCAGACCTAGATCAAGGAAGATTACAAGACACTAAATAATATAGATCCAAAGTAATCTACATCAAGGCACACCAAAATCACAATGTATAAAGTTATAAACAAAGGGACAATATTGAGAGAAGGGGAAAGTAAATTAAGTTATATAAAAGGGAACCTCTATCAGAGTATTAGCCAATTTTCAGCAGAATTTTCATAGGTCAAAATGTACTGGGATGATATTTTCAAAATACTGAAAGAAAAAAGAAAGTGCCAAACAAAATATTACACCCAGTAATCCTGCTTCTCAAAAAATTAGTTATTTACAAATAAGTTAAAATATGGAACTACCATTTGCTAAGTATAAATTCAAGTACTTTGGTCAGTTAAAAATCTATAAAACAGTAATGTGTTTGGGTTTATAAAATGTGACTCATAAATTGATGGCATTAAAATATTTGTTATGTACTATCGAGAGACATTTAATCTTTGAAGGAGGAAAATACAGGCTGACCTCAATTGGTAAAGAGAAGGTACTCAAGAAAATTTAGCACTCTTTCCTGATAAATAAACTAGAGAGAGAAGAAAATTACTTAAATGAAATAAAAATTGTATATGAAAATCCAACAGTAAATAATGTAGTTGATAATAAAAAAATTAAGGTCTCTTAAGATCAGGAACAAGATAAAGATGCCTGCTTTCATCACATATATTCAACATAATACTAGAAGTTCTAACTAATACAATTAGGGATGAAAAAAATGGCATAGAAATTGGAAAGCAAGAAGTAAAACCATCATTGTTTACACATGATATGATGTTATATGTAGAACACTCTAAGGAAAACACCAAAAAATGCTATTAGAATAAATGCATTCAGCAAAGTATCAAGATAAAAAACCAACAAAAAATTTAGTTGCATTTTTATACACTAACAATGGACAATCTGAAAAGATAACTACTCATATAATTCAATCTATGACAACACCAAAAAGAAAAAAATACTTAGAAATTAACCAATGAAGTGAAAAACTGGGACTATGAAAACAACAAAACATTAGTGAAAGAAACTAAAGACATAAATATATGGAACCACATTTCACATTCTTGGTTTCAAAAAAATATTGTTAAAATGTGTATACTATTCAAAGTAATCTACAGATCCAGTGCAATTCTCATCAAAATTCCAATAATATACTTTACAGAAACAAAAAAATCAGAACTTAAATTCATATAGAGACTCAAGGGACCCAAGAGCAAAACAGTCTTGCAAAAAGAACAAAACTTACTACAAAACTACAGTGATGATAATAATGTGGTACAGGCCCAATGACAGAAATATTACAAATGGACTATAATAGGTCAAATAAGATATTGATCTCAATAAGATATACAAATGGCCAATGAGTACATGAAAAGATGTTTCATATCACTAATCATTATAGAAATATAAATAAAAGCTACAATGAGATAGCACTTCATATCCATTAAGATGTGTGCTATCAAAACAAGAAAATAAAAGGAAGAAAAAAACAGAAAATAAAAAGTATTGATGATAACAGAGAAAATGGAAGTCTTGTGAAATTTTCGCAGGAACATATAATGATAGTCATTATGGAAAACATTATGGTAGTTCCTCAAAAATATATATATACTTTTTACTATATTCAGTAATCCCATTTCTGGGTATATACTAAAACTAATTGAAATTGGGGTCTTGTCTTAAAAGAGATATTTTTATCCTTGCATTCATAGTGACATTATTTACAATGGCTAAACTGGGTGAGCCTCCAAATATCCATTGGCTGATGAATGGATAAAGAAAAAGTGACATATACTTACAATAGAATAATATTCAGCCTTAAAAAGAATGAAAGGAAATACTGATCACAGAACTTTATGCTAAATGCAACAAATCAGAAAGAAAAATACTGAAGGATTCCCTCCATGTGAGGTACCTGTAGAGTCACACTCATAAAGAAAGAACTCAGAATGGACCTGGGGGAAGGAGTGAATGGGATAGCTATTATTCTGTTCAACTAGTAAAGTTTTACAAGAGAAAAGGGGTCATGGAAACACATGGTAGTAATGGTTGTTCAACATTATGCAGATATTTAATACCACTAAATTATATACATCAAAATGTTTAAAGTGGGAGTCTTTATTATGTGTAATCTACTACAATAAAAATAATTGGGGAAATATGTATGGTTAGTATACTATCAAAATGAGTATAACCATAAAAATAACTATTTTAAAATAACTTGAATTTTTGTAGTTCTAATTACCATGTCAGGACCACACATGGTGCCATCTTCTACAAAGGTTTCATCTCTGTCTTCAGGAGTTTTGTAAGTGGTCAACGTATCATGAGCTGGTTTCCGGCCAGCAGGATATGTAGATACACATATTTGATCTCGTACATGTGAGTAAATTACAGAAAAATTTCCTCTTGAAATTAACTCCTTATGTGGCCATGTACAAACTAATTTTCCACATAGCATATGACTAGAAAAATAAGGGGAAAAATATCACTATTGAAATAACACAGGTAACTCAGAAAAATAAGTTAATAACATATGTTTTCTGTTGTTAGAAAATACCTAGCTGTGGCCTTCCCTATTTCTTCTAAATTGTTGACTTTCTGTCTTGGTTCCCTACCAAATGTGAAATTATAGCTTACTTTTAATTAACTTAGCATACAGCTAAGTTAAGAAGAATGTTTTATTAATGTAATCCTAGGTCTTCAGCATTTTTTTCTAAATAATAGTCTAAAAAATTACCAATGACTTACAATATGGCTCTTTTTGTTTATGAGGCAATTTAACAAGAGAAAAATGATTGTTACAGTCTGACAGCCCTTTTCTGCCTTATACTAACTTCTTAAATTTGAACAAGTGATCATTTCATTCAATTTTTCATACAAAAAAAATGGGATGAGTAATTTTTAATACACACATTTGAGATGTATAACTATATAATTTATGTCATAAATATATTATATATATGTAAACTGCCTAATAATATCTATCCCCTTGCAATAATAAATAGAGGTTTTTTATGATTACTTTTATATTATAGATTCTAAACACATGTTATTATAGGCAGTAAATAATATTGTTTAGCTCAGATAAAGAAACCCAGGCAAAATATGCCATTGTGTTTTGTACAGAAAAGTTTCTATAATTTTAGCAACCTATCACCTACATTCCAAGCATAATTGTAATTTTGTAAATACATACGGAAAACGACAAAGGCTCGCACCACAGTTTCCAAATCTATCAAGTCTGGAATTTATTTCCTCATAACAAGCAAATGAACCACCTCTAGAATCTAAAAACAACAACAATAACAACTTGGGTAAATTAAAATTCAGAATTTGTATTATATAATAGAAATAATGTATCTGCTCTGGAAATCATTATTTGATTCTGAAAGAGATGAATAGTTCCCCAGCATTAAAAGGTTGATGTTGTGAAAACTAGATTAAAAAGAGAGCTTCTAATTTTCTAATTTTAAGTTTGGTGGACTTTGTTCTATATTAAACAGAAAGTGAACAGAAAAATTATTATAAAGGTTCTGTAGTTTTAGGAAAATAAGCAGTGATGGTCCTATTTCTCCTAAAATGATTACTTTGTGTCTTAGTTCCCTGCGTATTGTAAAGATACACTTTACCTTATTAATAGAGGAATACTATCTAGAGTGTAATACTGATAACCGATTCAAAGATCATTAACTCTCTTTAACCCATACTACAGCCCCCATCCCTATTCCCTGGTATCTTAATAATCACCATATAAGAGTTATTGAATTTTAAAACTAGAAAGGACATCAATATTCATCCACTTCAGCTTTTTGATATATTTAATTATGTCTAGTTTTTAAATTGTGAAAAATTCAATTTACAATAGGTGCTCATCACTCTGACATGGTAAATTAGGAGTAACTGGAGATTGGAACATTTTAGGACAGACCCTTGATGACCATAGCTGCATCAGAAGTTACCAGGGTGCATAGTGGAGGGACAGAAAATGTCAAAGGACAATGACAATAGGAACTCCAGTAACCTACTGTGGGAATTCTCTTAGAAGAGATTCGGAGGAAAAGATGCATTTGTAACCCAGTAGGCCTAAGTCAACATTAATGACTGTTGTTTTGTTGTTGTTGTTTTCTTGTTTAGTTCTTTTGTATTGTTTTTGGTTTTGGTTTTCCTTTCCTTTGGTAGTTCAAAGATCCTTGAACAAAATGTACTTATTTTATGGCAGTTGTTAATTCCTTTATGTTTATAACTCACAATACTTTTTCACCATACTTCATTCCCAGAGCAGGTCTGTGATGAAGGTTAGTAGACACTTGTGTTTCTGCCTATGGGTGAGGAAGTCCATTAGAATGGTGTTCACATACAAGAACAACAGACTTTGACTGAGTTCCCCTAAAAAGTCCTTAGAAGACTCAGAAGAGTCAGTCTCTCTCTCTCTCTCTCTCTCTCTCTCTCTCTCTCTCTCTCTCTCTCTCTCTCTCTCACAACACTTCATGTTAAAACCTCCCTTCCATGTTCCATAGTCTGAGGTTAATTGCTTCTGGGATAGTAATTGTATGTGCTGAGGAAAATAATCCTAAGACTGAGATGCCATTTCACAAAACTTAAGGACCCTTTCTGCAGAAGATCTTTGTGTTAATGTTAGGTGGAAACTATCAGAAATTTAAGCCATGGTCTAGAACTGAAATGAGAGCCATACAAAAGTATATTCCAAAGACACAAAGCGATGTAAAAAGTTTGCTCTTGATATATGAATTTTATTGTATTATTATCATTATCATTATCATCATCATCATTTTATTATTTACTGCCCAAGGCAGTTAATCTATTAATTCCTTGGATTTATAAAAATCTTTGAAGTCTGCTAGGTAGGAAACTAAAATAAAAGGAGCACTGTCCTCTCCTTTTTTAAATCCCAAATATAAGATTTCTGAAACTAGGAAATTATGAGAAAGAGTAAATTGGGATAAAAATCCACAAATCTGGGAGATTCCAATATTGTAGGTAAACATGTTTAAAGGGACTTGGAAAGTTAACAAATTAGGAACACTAACTTAGGTTACTATGGATGACAACTGGCCCTAAGCATAGACACCAGATCAAAGAATTTCCATTATCTAACAATCAAGGTATTTTAGGAATAAATTGCTTGTCATTTTTCTACATTTGCTTATAGATATCGCAAGCAAAAACATTTTTGAAAGAATTAACGTCTGATGAGGTTAACACAAATATATACTAGGCAGGACTTTAAGTCATTAACAAATTATTTTTACCTTTTTATAGTATAAAATTGATTTTGGAATAATAATATTTAAGGAACTGAGAAAAAATTAAGTTCATTACCACTTCCGATTAAATTTTGACACTGTTTGTCAAAAGACCGACATATTCCATCAAAGCAGTAGCCTCTACCCGAATCACACTCTTGTCCGTTGCGAGAAAAAGTGTTTTCCACACAGTATGCATTTTTCCCATCACAAAATTCTTTGAAATCACAGAAAGAATCAAATGATTTCCTACAAAGTATATTAGCTGGTTTTATCTAGGAGAGGAAAGAATCATAAGAATAGTATCAATGATACTTAATTTTCTTTCTCTTTAGGTTCTAAATTCCCATTCAATGTTTTTCCTAAATTGTCAAAAGTAATTTTAAAAATGGAAAATCCCAGAGGCTTGGAAGGCTACGGCAGGAAGACTGCAAGTTCAAAGCCAGCCTCAGCAACTTAGAAAGGCCCTATCAAGGGCTGGGGATGCTGCACAGTGATTAAACCTCCCCTGGGTTCAATAACCACCACCCCCCACCGCAAAGTAAAAAGAAAAGAAAATCTCTTGTTATCTACTAAAGCATCACATAGATATTAACGAATTTCTTGTGCACATAAACAGTGGATAATGTTTCTAAGAGATGTTAGAATCTCAAAGATAAGCAGGCTGCTAAAATAGGAAGGAGCTAAAAAATTAATACAAAAATTCCTTGTAAGCCATTATGGCTATGGGCAGTTTCTGAAGTCTCTGTATTATCAATATTAAGAAACCAGCAAATATTTATGAAATGGTAATATACATCATAAATATTTTGAAAAATATTGATTTTAAAATAAGATAGTTTGAGGATACACAACATAAAGTTTATTTCATATATCATGTTGTAAACAACTAAGAAAATAATTTCTGCAGTTAGTATTCAGTGCTTATGATTTAGCTGATCTATTTCAGGGCTGCCTTCTGCATGCTTGATTGGGCAAAGAAACATTTAATCATCAACTCTGGAAACTGTCTTCTCATCAATATAAGCCTCAATTCCTCATCATTATCTTATTCAAAGTAAGTTTTCTAGTTTTCAAAGGTCCCAGAGGCCAGCTGATATAATATTCATACTTTTTCTTGAGCATTGAAAATTATTTGTAGCAAATATCACTGAAATTCTCCAAGTGATAGATGACAATAGAAAACATAGTATCTACTTGTGTCACCCAAACTTACAGAATTAACATTCAACTCAAAACCAATGAAAAAAATTTAAAATGAATAAAAGAATAATAAGAAAGTATCAACACTATTTTCCCACAACTTGCTTCCTTTTACAAATTTGTATTAATGAAAATTTTACTTTTATTCTATATTTTTCATACCTATGAATACTCAGTTTCTCAAATGCTGTCTGAACCAAGCTTAAATTTCCTACTACCTCCATGATTAATGAGTAGAGAGAAAAAAAAACATATGTGTTGGATTTCTTTCCTTGACTCTCTTGATTAATTTGATGTTGCTGGAAAATTTTAAATACTATTTTTGTTTATGACATTTTTCCTTCTAATTGTAGGGGTGGGGAAGGGGGTAAACATTTTATTCTTACCAAGACTCTCACTTTGTACATGTTATGTCTATTGTACATGTTTTGTCTAAATGCATGGTCAAAGTTTTGTCTCCTTCCGTAACTGGACCAGGAATGAGCAAATTCATTTATAACCTCTGATTGCCCCCACTACCATCTTGATTACATATTAATGAAACTACCATTATCTGTCAAAAAATCATAAGTTGAACTATGAAAAAAAATAAGTTGAACTATGTACCTTTTCACAACTGGATCAAGGGACCAATGTGAAATGTGTTTATTACCAAGTCTCGAAACATATTTTTTTAAATGTATACTTGGGCACAGGAAAATGTACTTTATTCAGTCAAAAATAATTCTACTTGGTGTAGCAATGACAAAGAAATTGGTAATCAATAAAACACTTGCCTATGATAGATAAAATAGAAACTAAATTTGTTTCAAGTCATATCTAATGTAAACAACTAACATTATGAGATGTTTAGTGATAAAAAAGTAGAACTGCATGTACTCATAATTAGATCTTATTTAAATCAAGGAAAATTTTTATGAATAAAGGTAATGAAATGAGTTAAAATTTTAAGAAACCAGGGATCCAAGATGGCAAGCTAGAGGGAAGCTGCATTCCTTATCACTCTGTGACATAGTATTCAAGCCATGGGAATACTGTTTCTCTTCAAGTTATTAGAGGACCCCTGACCCCTGCAGGAATCCCCAGTCACTGAGCTCACACAGATCATCCAGCTTCAGCGCCCACATAGGAACACCCAGGCTGTGCCCGAGCAGAACTCCCAGCCTCCAACCTGCACAGGACCCCCAGAAGCCACTCCCATGTAGGTCTCCCATCCACATGTAGACCCCCATCTACCAACATGGGGCTCTCTAATCACCTCCATCTTGGGACACTACAACTGCTGCCATAGTTGCTCCACCAGGTAGCCTGGGGACATGGGACAGGGTCTGGAGACAGCAACCCACCACAGCTCTACACACCACTGAGCTGCATCTCTGAACACGCTGACCAGTGACACCACCTTCCCCACCTTGACACCCCATCTCTGAAAGCAACCGCCTCCATCTTGGGAAACTTCTGTTGCCATCTTGGGTTATCCTCACTACCACCATCGCCATCTTTAGTTGGGGCAACTCAGAGCTTGGGACAACAGCTGGGGCCTAGAAGCAATATTAAGTTACCTATAGTCCCCCAACTCCCCCCTCCCCCATAGCCACTAACCCAGCACAGTGCTTGTGGCTAGTGGCCAGTCTGTAGCTTGCAAAGCCTGGTCCTGACCTGTCTGGTATAAAACTGCTCTCCATGACAGGTGTGCAGGCCCCATAATGCAGCCCACAAGTCCTCTGGAGAGAGAATTTCCTGATTGGGAAGTAGAAAGAGAGGGGGTAAGTGAGATATAGTATAGAGACTAAATTAGAGACTAGGAATTGTGAGGTCTACAGGAGATATATAAGGAGATAAAGCTAGGCACCCACAACACATGAGTGGGCCCCAAAGAAGATCCTTGGGGTGCACTATTCCAATGGGGATTGGAAAGTGCTATACCCCACCTTTAGGAGTTTCACCTCCAATACCAACCCTCCCACCCTAATACCTTCACCATCCTGAGGGTGTAGGTAACCAGCAAACAACAGACAACCCCACCTACTGGATAAAAAGGATAGCAGGAAAGAAGTCCAACAGAAACTGTCCTTTAATTTTCCTTTGAAATCAAATACAAGAGTCTTACAGGACACAAAATGTACAAAATCACAACAGATCTACATAAAGTCACATTATGATGAAAATGCCTATCATACAGAATATGGAGATAATTTTAAAAGCCACAAGAGATAGGAATCAGATTACATATAGGGGTAAACTAATTAGGATCTCTTCAGATTGCTCAACCCAGACCCTCAAATCTAGATGATCCTGGAAAAACATATACCAAGCTCTGAAAGAAAATGGATTCCAACCAAGAACCTTATATCCAGCAAAATTAAGCTTCAGATTTCATGATGAAATAAAAACCTTCCATGATAAACAAAAGTTAAAAGAATTTACAACTAGAAAGCCTGCACTACAGAATGTCCTTGGCAAAATATTCCATGAGAAGGAAATGAAAAACAACAATGAAAATCAGCAAAGGGAGGTATTATACTAAAGGAAAAACCAAAGTAGAAATCAAGCCAAGTTAAAAACCAATAAACAAAATGACCATGAATATAAACCCTTTCTCAATAATGACTCTGAATGTTAATGGCCTAAACTCATCAATAAAAAGACATAGACTGGCAAATTGGATTTAATAAAAAAAGACCCAACAGTATGCTACTACAAGAGACTCATCTCATAGGAAAAGACATCCCCAGACTGAAGATGAATCACATGGACTACAGAAACAAACAGGGGTTTCCCTCCTCATATCAAACAAAGGAGACATCAAGCTAAAGTTAATCAAAAGGAATAAAGAAGGCCATTTCATACTGCTTAAGGGAACCATATGCCAATAAGACATAACAATTACAAATATATCTGCCCCAAACAAATGAGCATCTATGTTTATCAAACAAACTCTTCTCAAGTTCAAGAGACAAAATTCCTAGAAAAAAGAACAAATCAACACCAAAATAGTTAAAATCAAGGCTGAAATCAATAAAACTAAAACAAAAGAAACAACTGAAAAAAATGACAAAATTAAAAATTGGTTCTTTGAAAAAATAAATAAAATTGACAAACCCTTAGCCATGCTAGTGAAGGAGAGAGAAAACTTAAATTACTAAAATGCATAATAAAAAATAAATATCACAACAGACACTACAGAATTACAAAACATAGTTAGAAACTCTTTGGAAAATTTGTACTCCAATAAAAAAGAAAATACCAAAGACATAGACAAATTTCTAGAGTCATATGATTTACCCAAACTGAATCAGGATGATATACACAAGTTAAAAAGATCAATTTCAATCAATGAAAGAAGAAAACATCAAAAGCCTATCAACCAAGCAAAGCCCAGGTCCAGACAAATTCACAGCTGAGTTCTCCAAAAGCTTCAAAGAAGAAATAATACCAATACTCCTCAAATTATTTCATGAAATAGAAAAAGAGTGAACACTTCCAGACTCATTCTATCAGGCCAATCTTACCCTAATTCCAAAACCTGACAAAGACACATCAAATAAAGAAAACTTCAGACCAATATCTCTGATGAACATAGATGCAAAAATTCTCAATAAAATTCTGGCAAATCAAATACAAAAACATATCAAAAAGATAGTGCACCATGATCAAGTGGGGTTCATCCCAAGGATGCAAGGTTGGTTCAACATACAGAAATCAATAAATGTAGTTCATCACATCGCATAGACTTAAAGGTAAGAATCATATGATCATCTCAATAAATGCAGAAAAAGCATTCGACAAAATACAACACCCCTTCATGTTCAAAACACTAGAAAAACTAGGGATAACAGGAACACATCTTATCATAGTAAAAGCTATCTATGATAAGCCCATGACTAATATCATTCTAAATGGAGAAAAATTGAAAGCACCACCTCTAAAAACTGGAACAAGACAGGGATGCTCTCTTTTACCACTCCTATTTAACACAGTTCTTGAAACTTTAGCCAGAGTAGTTAGACAGATGAAAGAAATTAAAGGGATACATATAGGAAAAGAAGAACTCACTCTATCACTATTGCCAATGATATCATTCTATACCTAGAGGATCCAAATAATTCCATCACAAAACTTCTAGAACTAACAAATGGATTCAGCAAAGTAGCAGGATATAAAATCAACACCCATAAATCAAAGGCATTTCTGTACATCAGTGAAAATCGTCTGAAAAATAACCTAGAAAAACTACTCCATTTACAATAGCCTCAAAAATAAAATAAAATACTTGGGAATCAACAAAAGAGGTGAGAGACCTCTACAATGAAAACTACAGAATGCTAAATAAGGAAATTAAACAAGACCTTAGAAGATGGAAAAAATCTCCCCTGTTCTTGGATAGGCAGAATTAATATTGTCAATATGATCATACTAACAAAAGCACTGTACAGATGTAATGCAATTCCAATCAAAATCCCAATGACATTCCTCACAGAAATAGCAAAAGCAATCATGAAATTCATTTGGAAAATCATCAAACCCAGAATAGCCAAAGCAATCCTTAGCAAGAAAAGTGAAGTAGGTGGCATCACAATACCAGAACTTAAACTATACTATAGAGCAATAGTAACAAAAAGGTATGGTATTGGCACCAAAATAGACTTGTAGACCAATGATACAGAATAGAAGACACAGAGACAAACCCACATAAATACAGTTATAGTAGACAAAGTTGCCAAAAGCATATATTAGAGAAAAGATAGCCTCTTCCACAAATGGTGCTAGGAAAACTAAAACTATACATGCAGCAAAATGAAACTAAACCCCCATCTGTCACCATGCACAAAACTCAACTCAAAGTGAATCAAGGAATTAGACCAGAGACCCTGCACCTAGTAGAAGAAAGAGTAGGCCCACAACTTGATCATGTCAGATTAGGCTCCTACTTCCTTAACAAGAGTCCTAAAGTGAAATAAAATAAAAAAAGACTCCTAAAGAAATAAAATAAAGAATCAATAAGTGGGATGGATTTAAACAGAAAAGCTTCTTCTCAAAAAAAGAAACAATCAGTGAGGTGAATAGAACACCTACAGAAGGGGAACAAGTTTTTACCGCATGCACATCAGATAAAGCAATAATCTCCAGGGCATATAAGAACTCAAAAAACTTCACACACACACACACACACACACACACACAACCCCAAACAACCCAATCAATAAATGGGCTAGGAAACTTAACAGATACTTTTCAGAAGAAGACATACAATCGAACAACAAATATATGAAAAAATGTTCAACATCTCTAGCAATTAGAGAAATGCAAATCAAAATTACTTTAAGATTTCATCTCACTCCAGTCAGAATGGCTCAATCCACAACAGCTAAATTGTGGAACCTTAACCCAATTAGTAAATCAATCCTCTGATGGCATTAACTAATGCCTGGGTAGGATGTGGCGGAGGGGGGAGAGTCCCTGGGGGTTGCCTTTGGGATATATATTTTGTATTTGGAGAGTAGTTCCCTCTGTCTCTGCTTTCTCGTCACATGAGCTGCTTCGTTCTGGCCAGCTTCACCTGGAGCCCCTGGGGGATGCAGCCACATGTCTGTGGTCTGAGAGCTGTGAAACAAACCTTGAGCCCCAAAATAAACGTTTTTGCCTTAAACTTTTTCTTATCAGATATTTTAATTAAAGCAGCAAAAAAGATGACTAAAACACCAGCTAAGTTGCTCGGGGCCTTGATAAATTGCAAGCCGGCTCTGAAATTGCAATCCTCCTGCCTGAGCCTCCCAAGCCACTGCACCCAGCTTATTGTAATAAATAACACTGGTTTATTATTAAATATTAAATCATACTTATATTCTTGAAATAAGCCCATATTTACCTTGTTAATATGTATTTTGGATTTCTACATATAGGTTCATGAGTGAGTTTGGATTCTAGTTTGATTTTTTTTTCATAAAAATCATGCACTGCTTAGGTTAAAGCTTCCATAACCTGATCATTTCCCCTGTAAACATTCTTACAGTGTTTCACACATGAGCTTTTAGAGACACCACATATCCCAACCATAGTACTGTACTAATTTAGATTCCCACCAGCAGGGTACAAAAAAAACTCCTTTCCCCTACTTCCTCACCAGCATTAATTCTGACTTGAATTCTTGAGGATTACACTCTAAACAGGGTGAGATGAATTCTCAGTGTTGTTTTGATTAACATTTTCATGATGGCTAATGATGTTGAACATTTTTTTTCATACACTTGGCCATTTGCACTTCTTTAGAAAATGTCTATATTAGTTACTATGTCCATTCATTGATTGGGTGATTTGGGTTTGTTTGCTTGTTTAGGAGAGGGGTTGTGTTCATATGTTCATATGTTCTTCATATGAATCCTCTTTTGGAAGAGTAGCTTTCCTTTCATGCCTTTAGTTGCTTGTTTTGCTCTTCAGAAGTGTTTAATTTGAAACCAATACCTTCTATTGACTTGATATTATTTTCTGAACTTTAGGAATTCTGTTCAGGAAATCCTTGTCTGCACCTATATGTTAGAGAGTTTCCCCTATGTTTTCTTTTAGGACTTGCAAAGTTTCTCATCAAATTCCTAGGTCTCTGACCCATTTTGAGTTCACTTTTCTGCAGGATGAGAGGGATCTCCTTTCATTTTTTTTACATAGGGTAATGTGTTTTCCCAGGATCATTTTTTACGTAAATTTTCAAAGGACACACACAAAACACATACACTTTCAGCACTTATGAATAAAATCCACAATTCCCCAAATTTTAGAAGAAGTCACTGGTTTCCTTATACATTGAAACTGGGTCACATTTTGTAGTTGAGTTAAAAAACAAAATGAAACAAACAAACATATATATTTCATGAACCACCACACACATTTTTAGTTATTATTCCCCTAAAGAATAATATATTAAAAATAATATATTAATATATTATTAATTATTATTATTGTTGTTATTAATATATAATAATATATTAAAATATATTTCCTTTTAAATCACTACTCCCTCTCAATTTCCAAGTCATTTTCCTTTTAACTCAGTGTTAGGACAGGAGATTACCCTTGGTAGAATTGTCGTTGCTGATGGAATTCACTCATTCATTCACTCATTATCTCAGTTTACTTTGTATTGTTATTACAGTATATAATTGACTGGATAATTAATAAGGAAAATATATTTGTTTTCTAGAAGGAGTCCAGAAAGTTTATGACTAAGGGACCTACTTGCTGCATCATCCCATGGTGGAATGTGGAAGGGAAAGAGGCAGGTGTGTGCATATGTGTTAATGAAAGAGAGGGAAGATGGAGAGGAGGAGGCTCAACTCAATTCTTTCATTAGAAACTCACTGCTGGGGTGTGGAACCCACTGATTATTAATGGAATCAATATATTTATGAGGTCAGAGCTGCCTAAACCTAATAACCACTTCAAGGTCCCACTTTGCAAAACTGCTGCATTAAGGATTAAGTTTCCAACCTATCATCTTTGGAGGACATATTTAAACCATAGCACCTATTGATATTTTTTAGGGACTACTAAATGCCAGTCTCTATTCTAGATATATGTCATATAAAGACACATTTCTAACTATTGAATGTTACAGAGGACCTATAGTAGATGTTATGCTAGGTGTTCTTTTTAAAGGTTGTCTTTTCTCCAACATGTGTTTTTGGCACATTTGTCAAGGATGATTGTATCTATATGTACTTGTCTCTGAATCTTCTATTCTGTTGGTCTACATGTCTTTTATGCCACTTCCACGTGGTTTTTGTTACTATAACTCTGTAGTGTAATTTTAAAAATGATATTGTGTTTCCTCCAGCATAGCTCTTCATGCTTGGAATCAATGTAGCTATTCTGATTGTTCTTTTTCTTCCATATTAATTTTAGGCTATTTTTTTCTAGTTTTGTGAAGAATGACATTGGTATATTGATAGAAATTTCATTGAATCTGTAGATTACTTTTAGTAAAATTGCTATGATAACAATGTTAACTTTGCCTATATGTGAACATGGAAGTTTTTTTCATCTTCTAGTATCTTCATTTATTAATTTTTCATTGTTGTGTAATTTTCCTTGTAGAAGCCTTTTATATCTTTCATTACATTTATTCCTATGTTTATCATTTTTTCTTGGATAATTTTCCTGACTTCTTTTTCAGATTCATTATTGGTATATAGAAAAGCAGTATCCTTATTTTATATCCTACTACTTTACTGAATTTGTTTACCTGCTAGAATTCTTCTAGGTATAGGTTCACATCATCTGCAAACGGACAATTTGAGTTCATTTTTTTACAATTTCTGTCACTTTTGTTGCATTTCTAGTCTCATTTAATTCTAAGAATTTTTAATATCTCCTCTAATCTCTTTAATGACACATTCATCACTTAAAAATGTATTCCATGCATTTGTGTAGTTTTAGTGGTGACCTTGCTGTTGATTTCTAATTTCATTATATCATGATCTAATAAGATTCAAGGACACATTACAACATTCTAATATTTGCTAAAACTTGCTTAATATGAACAATTTTTGACAAAGTTTCATGCAAGATGAAAAGAAAGTTTATTCAGCTGTTGTTGGATGAAGTATTCTGTAGATGACTGTTAAGTCCATTTGATCTATAATATATTATGATTCTGTAGTATCTGTTATGCCTGAATGATCTATTAGTGATAGAGGTATTGAAATCACCCAGAATTTATTTTATTAGCACCAATCTGAGGCTTTATGTCTAGTATGTTTATTTATCTAATTAGGTTCACCAATGTTTAGGGCATAATAACTTATTCTCATTGTACCTTCTTGTTGGATTTTCATCAATATGTATTGATCTTCTTTGTCTCTTCTAACAAATTTTGGCTTGAAGCCTACTTTGTTGAATATGGATGCACCTGTTTTCATTCAGTTCTATTTATATGGAATATCATTTTCCATTTTTTAACCTTTTAACCTATTAATGTCTTTGCCTATGAGGCAAACAGAGAACATCTTTTAGTGTATGTCTTTTAATTGAAGAACTTATACCATTTACTTTCAGTGTTATGATAGAGTGGTCATATTGATTTATTTCTGATGTTAGATTCAATTATATTTCTCATTTGCCTATCTACTTTTTTAATGAGACTGACCTCTCCTTCTTATTTCCTGATTTTCTAACCTCTCTTTGTTCTTTTTATCTTCTTCTGTGTGGAGGATGCCTTTAAATATCTTCTGCAAGTCTTGCTTAGCAGTCATTCATTCCTTTAGTTTCTGCTTATCTTAGAAGGTTTTTATTTCTTCTTTGATTATTAAGGACAGCTTTGCTGAATGAAGCAATTTTGGTTAGCAGCTGTTTTTTTCAAGAATTGAAATTATACCCCAAGCCCTACTAGGATTCATATTGAAGCATGAAAGACCCAAATACACAAAGCAATCCTCAGGAAAAAAAAATCAATGCTGGAAGTACAACAGATCCAACAGACACACATACCTATGGAGTAAAATAGGGAACCCAGCCACCATGGAAATCCATGTGGAGGTTTTTCAAAAAATAAAAATAGAATTACCATATGATTAAACTATGATATCCAAGTCAACATTAGAAGATAAATCTGCATGCCTATCTTTATTACAATATGATTCACAGTAGCCAAGGTATAGAATCAGGCTAGGAGATCATCAAAAGATGAATATAAGAAAACATGACAATTATAGACAAAAATTAAATATTATTATTTGCAATTAAATGTTTACAGCTGGACAACATTATATTAAACAAAATAAAGGAGACACAGAAATACAAGTATTGCATATTTCCTCATATACAATACTTTTTTAAAAAAGTGAATAAACCTGAAATAGATGAGAGACTACTAAAGAAGGTACAGAAGATCAGGGGGAAGTAGCAAAGAGAAAAACAAGAGAGACTAGTAGAAAGGTTGGTTAGGATTAAAGCATGAAATATGGTGGTTCCATTCCCAGCTTTCCCAGGAATCTCCAAACTGCTTTCCAAATTGGCCGCACCAATTTGCAGTCCCACCAGCAATGTACAAGTGTACCCTTTTCTCCACATCCTCGCCAGCACTTGTTGTTGTTTGACTTCATAGTGGCTGCCAATCTTACTGGGGTGAGATGGTATCTTAGTGTGGTTTTGATTTGCATTTCTCTGACTGCTAGAGATGGAGAGCATTTTTTCATGTACTTGTTGAATGATTGTATATCCTCCTCTGAGAAGTGTCTGTTCAGGTCCTTGGCCCATTTGTTGATTGGGTTATTTGTTATCTTATTGTCTAATTTTTTGAGTTCTTTGTATACTCTGGATATTAGGGCTCTATCTGAGGTGTGAGGAGTAAAAATTTGTTCCCATGATGTAGTCTCCCTATTTACCTCTCTTATTGTTTCTTTTGCTGAGAAAAAACTTTTAAGTTTAATTAAGTCCCATTTGTTGATTCTAGTTGTTAACTCTTGTGCTATGGGTGTCCTATTAAGGAATTTGGTGCCCGACCCCACAATCTGTAGATCGGAGCCAACTTTTTCTTCTATCAGACGCAGAGTTTCTGATTTGATATCAAGCTCCTTGATCCATTTTGAGTTAACTTTTGTGCATGGCGAGAGAAAGGGATTCAGTTTCATTTTGTTGCATATGGATTTCCAGTTTTCCCAACACCATTTGTTGAAGATGCTATCCTTCCTCCATTGCATGCTTATAGCCCCTTTATCAAATATAAGATAGTTGTAGCTTTGTGGATTAGTCTCTGTGTCCTCTATTTTATACCATTGGTCCACCCGTCTGTTTTGGTACCAGTACCATGTTGTTTTTGTCACTATTGCTCTGTAATATAGTTTGAAATCTGGTATTGCTATACCGCCTGATTCACACTTTCTGCTTAGAATTGCTTTTGCTATTCTGGGTCTTTTATTTTTCCATATGAATTTCATGATTGCTTTATCTATTTCTACAAGAAATGCCGTTGGGATTTTGATTGGCATTGCATTAAATCTATAGAGAACTTTTGGTAATATCGCCATTTTGATGATGTTAGTTCTGCCTATCCATGAACAGGGTATATTTTTCCATCTTCTAAGATCTTCTTCTACTTCTCTCTTTAGGGTTCTGTAGTTTTCATTGTATAAATCTTTCACCTCTTTTTATTGCCCTTCTCGGACTATTCCCTGAAGACCTTAAAAAAGCATGCTACAGGGATACTGCCACATCGATGTTCATAGCAGCACAATTCACAATAGCTAGACTGTGGAACCAACCCAGATGCCCTTCAGTAGATGAATGGATAAAAAAAATGTGGCATCTATACACAATGGAGTACTATGCAGCAATAAAAAATGACAAAATCATAGAATTTTCAAGGAAATGGATGGCACTAGAGCAGATTATGCTTAGTGAAGCTAGCCAATCCCTAAAAAACAAATACCAAATGTCTTCTTTGATATAATGAGAGCAACTATGAACAGAGTAGGGAGGAAGAGCAGGAAGAAAAGAATAACTTTAAACAGAGACATGAGGTGGGAGGGAAAGGGAGAGAAAAGGGAAATTGCATGGAAATGGAGGGAGACCCTCATTGCTATACAAAATTACATATAAGAGGTTGTGAGGGGAATGGGAAAATAAACAAGGAGAGAAATGAACTACAGTAGATGGGGCAGAGAGAGAAGTTGGGAGGGGAGGGGAGGGGGGATAGTAGGGGATAGGAAAGGTAGCAGAATACAACAATTACTAATAGGGCATTATGTAAAATTGTGGATGTGTAACCGACGTGATTCTGCAATCTGCATTTGGGGTAAAATTGGGGGTTCATAACCCACTTCAATCTAATGTATGAAATATGATATGTCAAGAGCTTTGTAATGTTGTGAACAACCAATAAAAAATTTAAAAAAAAAGCATGAAATATGCATGTATGAAATTGTTGCAGTTAATCACATTAATTTGAATAATTATACTATATGAGTTAATATTTATAATAAAGCAATTAAAAACAGATAAATAAAGAAGAAATGTAAAAATCATGTTTTCATCACTACCTATTTTTTCTCTTTTCATTCTGATCTAATCCTTATATTTGGGTATGTCTTCTTTCTCTTCTATGTCAATAATTTAAGCCACAGCTATTCTAATATTCACTACATTATATTGATATTATGTTTAATTTGCAAATGTACTTTGTAATCTTCATTTCATATACCTTTAATTCTATTTTCCCATTCCCTTCTTCTGATGCTCTCTTAATAAGTTAAGGATTGCAATTTTTTAAGATCATTTTCCTGAACTAGCTTTTGAATTATATAGTAATTTAATTTTAAAATCATATACTTTCTCTAATCTATGGATTTTGTTATTTACCTCATTCAGAATTTTTTTCTTAGAACCCAGTAAACTATGCTGGGTACATGTGGGAAATGACTTGGAACTTCTTTAAATAGTGTTAATAAAGCAGCAATGAATTATTGCAATAATACCTGAATGAATTGTAAAAGAAGAGACTATTTTATCTGAAGACAGTGAAGTAAATTTGTCCAATAAAACACTAACTTTATAATCCTATGTAACTTTGATTTTTTAAAAAACATGACTATAAGATCATTGCTACAGGCATGATGATTATAGAAAAAATTTAGAGGGTTCACAGGAAGATTCATAATGGAACATAGAAATGGGAAGTCAAGTTGGGAGAGTAAAAACATCAGACATATGACAGTATAGGAAAGGAAAGATTATTAAATGGAATAAAGTATGTAATTGGGTCCAATTGTATTTGAATATAATACAGAAAAAGGCCAAATGTGGTATCAATGTTTTCTATCTCCTTAAAACACACATACTTCAAGTAAAGAACATTGAATTATTATCAACTACAAATTACCACTTACCTTGCACTGTACTGTACAGCATTCTCCAGAGCCACATACTGCTGAGGGTTTTAACTTACATGATGAAGGATCACAGCAGTCTTTATGTGTACAATTCTGTAAAGGAATACTAGGTGTTATGAATCATACATAATTGAGTACCATCAAATAAAACTGCAACACAAAACTTTACAAACTACTTTTTTTCACATTTTTAGTTTTAGTAGTCTCATTTTTATATGATATTTACAGAAATCAACATTTCATTTAGAATTTTGTTAATGTGTTGTTTCTGTACATTAAATATAGCTTGAAAAAGAGAAAAAAATATATAACTTGAACAATACCACTATGAAGCCAAAACTTAGAGGAATATTATGAAGTACTTTATTAACTATCATTTTCTTTAAATATTGTATATTCCTGCATTTATTTTATTTTATTTTTTGTACTGGAGATTTAACACAAGGGTGGTTTACCACAGAGTAAAAAATTGAGGAATCTAAATAAAATGAATGCATTATATCAGTATTGATTTCCTGGTGATATGCTCTAGTATTATAAAATATTAAGATTTAAGATAGGAGAAACTGATCAAGTGTGCAAGGAATATTTGTATTATTTCTTACAACTCCATGTGACTCTACAATGTATTTTTAAATCTAAAGTTAAAACAGTAATTCAGAAGAATCAGACTAGTGATGAAGATTGTTTTAGGAATTTACATCTAATTATTGTGCTTATACTTTCCTTTTTGTTTACACACATATTAAAAGAAGGTCATGTTTAAGTAAGTCTAAAATAGCTCTAGTTACTAAAATAAATTTCTAAGCTTCAAAAATATTAAAAATAATAAATAAATGAAATTAATTATTCAATTGCATAGTCACATAAGGCCATTTTAAGTGCTCAATAACCATAGGTGGATAGTATTAGACAACTCATATCAGATATTGAACAGAATAGATGAACATTTCCATCTCTACATAAAGTTCTATTGATCAACACTCCCTAGAAGGCTTATGAATTGCTGTTTAATTATATCTAATGGTTTTAAATTTTTTAACTGGATGTATCATATTAGTTTTTTCTTTATTTATTTTTTCTGTTGTTACTGGAGATTGAACCCAAAGATGCTTAACCACTGAGCAACATCCCCATCCCTTTTTTTTTTTTTTTTTTTTTTTTGAGAAAGGGTCTCATGCACCTGCTTGGTGCCTTCATAAATTGCCGAGGCTGATTGTAAACTTGCAATCCTCCTACCTGAGACTCCCAAGCCTCTGGGATTACAGATGTGTGTCATTGCACCAACTTATTTATTTTACTGTAGTAAATAAGACTGGTTTATTATTAAATATTAAATCATGCTTATATTCTTGAAATAAGCTCATATTTATCTTGTTAATATGCATTTTGGATTTTTAAATATAGGTTCATGAGTGAGTCTAACTTATAGTTTAGTTTTTTTTTTCTTACAGTGTTCTTCACAAATTGTTTTTTGGTTTTTGGGGGGTTCTTTTGGTTTCAAGTTTACACTGGCTTCATAAAATGAATAGAGAATTGTTTGTGAAAACAATTGAATTATTACTTCTTTCAGTATTAGAAAGAATTTAACAGAGAAGTCATTCGGTGTACTTAAAGTATTTAAAATATGAATACAACTATTTAAGTAGTTATAAAACAACTCAGATTTTATTAATATAAAATGTCTCATCATATACTCTCTGGCTGAAAGTTTTGGTTTGTTTTCTCTTTTTCAGTCATGATATTGGTTGTTAATGCCTTTTCTTATTTGGCTTCATTAATTTTTTTTCTGAATTTTTTACTTTTTCAGTTCAAAGGAAGCAGATTTTCTCCCCAGGGTCTCTATTTCATAATAATGGTTGTATATGATGATTTTTGGTCTTTATTGTTGTTGTTCTACTTTTATCAAGTTAAATTTGTTTTTTTCAACACTTTGAATGAACATTTACTTTACTGGGTATTCTACCTTTTTCCCCTTTTCTAATATAAACATTTAAATATATAAATTTCCATTGAAATACAATACATACAATAAGTTTTGGCCTGCTTATGTTCTCCAAAGGCTTGACTTGGCTAAAGACTGAGGGCCAGCTGGCAGTAATTGGAACTGAATACTGAAATATTTGATATATTTTTATTGCCAAAAGCTTTTCAATAAAATAATACCAGTGTACACTCAGTCTCTTACTGTGTAATTTTAATATTTTGAAAAATTCCAAGACTAATTGGATATTTTTTAAGTTCCATGTTTAAAGATAATGTGAAAGCCCAATGTGGTGATACATGCCTGTAATGCTAATGACTTGTGAGGCTGAGGGGGAGGGCTGCATATTTAAGGCCAGCCTCAGCATCTTCATGAGGCTTCAAGCAATTTAGTGAGAATCTGTCACAAAAGAAGAAAAAAGAAAAAAAAAGAGGGAAAGGGGCTGGGTATAGCTTAGTGATAAAGTATCTCTGTGTTCAATTCCCAATACAGAAAAAAATAAAACGAGAGAGAGAGAGAGAGAGAGAGAGAGAGAGAGAGAGATAAAACAAAATATATTTTAAAATGATGTATACTGAGCAGCTGTAAAAAAGTATTCTGAACATTATAATTAGGTCATTATTATGTTGTTCAAATACTATATGTCTTTAATGACTTTTTCTTTTTCTTTTTTTATTTATATATGACATCAGAATACATTACAATTCTTATTACACATATAAAGCACAATTTTTCATATCTCTGGTTGTATACAAAGTATATTCACATCCATTCATGTCTTTATACATGCACTTTGGATAATAATGATCATCACATTCCACCATCATTTATAACCCCATGTCCCCCTCCTTTCCCCTCTCAACCCTCTGCCCCATCTAGAGTTCACCTATTCCTCCCATGCTCCCTCTCCCTATCCCACTATGAATCAGCCTCCTTATATCAAAGAAAACATTTGGCATTTGGTTTTTGGGGATTGTCTAACTTCACTTAGCATTGTCTTTTCTAACTCCATCCATTTATCTACAAATGCCATGATTTTATTCTATTTTATTGCTGAGTAAAATTCCATTGTGTATATATGCCACATTTTTTATCCATTTATCTATTGGAGGGCATCTTGGCTCCACAGTCTAGCTATTGTGAATTGTGCTGCTATGAACATTGATGTGGCTGTGTCCCTGTAGTATGCTGTTTTTAAGTCCTTTGGGTATAGACCAAGGATAGGGTTAGCAGGGTGAAATGGTGGTTCCATTTCAAATTTTCCAAGATATCTCCATACTGCTTTCCACTATGGCTGCACCAATTTGCAGTCCCACCATCAGTGTATGAGTGTACATTTTTCCCCACATTCTAGCCAACACTTGTTGTTTGTATGCATAATAGCTGCCATTCTGACTGGAGTGAGACAAAATCTAAGAGTGGTTTTGATTTGCATTGCTCCAAATGCTAGTGATGATGAACATTTTTTCATGTATTTGTTGATTGATTGTATATCCTCTTCTGAGAATTGTCTTTTCAGGTTCTTGAACCATTTACTGATTGGCTTATTTGTTGTTTTGGTGTTTAGCTTTTTGAATTCTTTATATACCCTAGAGAAAAGTGCTCTGATGTGTGAGAGGTAAAAATTTGCTCCAAAGTTGTAGGCTCTCTATTCACCTCACAGATTGTTTCTTTTGCTGAGAAGAAACTTTTTAGTTTGAGTCCATCCCATTTATTGATGTTAGGTATAGAACCATATCATCAGCAAATAGTGCTAATTTTAGTTCTTCTTTTCTTATGTTTATCCCTTTAATTTCTTTCATCTAATTGCTCTGGCCAGTGTTTCAAGAACTATGTTAAGTGGAAGTGGTGAAAGAGGGCATCCCTGACTTTTTCCAGGTTTTAGAGAAAATGCCTTCAATTTTTCTCCATTTATAATTATGTTGGCCTGGGGCTTAACATAAATAGCCTTTATGATGTTGAGATATTTCTGTTAACCCTAGTTTTTCTAGTGTTTTGAACATTTTGTCAAATGCTTTTTCTGCATCTATTGAGATGATCATATGATTTGTTAAGTTTATTAATGTGATGAATTACATTTATTGATTTCCATATGTTGAAACAAACTTGCATCCCTGGGGTGAATCCCACATTATAGTGGTGCACAATCTTTTTGATATGTTTTTGTGTTCAATTTGCCAGAATTTATTGAGAATTTTTGCATCTATGTTCATTAGAGATATTGATTTGAAGTCTTCTTTTTTTCATGTGTCTTTGCCTGATTTTTGGAATCAGAGTGATATTGGCCTCACAGAATGAATTCAGAAGTGCTGCCTCTTTTTCTATTTCCTGAAATAAATTGAAAAGTATTGGTATTAATTCTTCTTTAAAGGTCTTGTAGAACTTGGCTGTGTATCTGTCTGGTCCAGGGCTTTTCTTGGTTGGTAGACTTTTGATGGCATCTGCTATTTTATCACTTGAAATTGATCTGTTTAAATTCTGTATATCATCCTGATTAAATTTGGGCAAATTATATAACTCTAGAAATTCGTTGATGCCTTCAAAATCTTCTATTTTATTAGAGTACAAGTTTTCAAAATAATTTCTAATTATCTTCTGTATTTCTGTAGTGTCTTTTTTGATATTTCCTTTTTATTGCATGTTTGTGATTTGAGTTTTCTCTTTCCTTCTCTTTGTTAGCATGTTTAAGGGTCATGTTTAAGTTTTCTCTTTCCTTCTCTTTGTTAGCATGTTAACAATTTTATTTATTTATTTTCAAAGAAACAACTTTTTTCTGACAATTTTTTCAATTGTTTGTTTTGTTCAATTTCATTGATTTCAGCTCTGATTTTAATTATTTTCTGTCTTCTGCTGCTTTTGGTTTAGATTTTCTCTTCTTTTTCTAGGGCTCTTAGATGTAATGTTAAGTCATTTATTTGTTGACTCTTCTTTTAAGGAATGAACTCCATGAAATGAACTTTCCTCTTAGAATTGCTTTCATAGTGTCCCAGAGATTTCTATATGCCATATCTGTGTTCTCATTTACCTCTAAAAACTTTTTGATCAACTCCTTGATGTCTTCTGTAACCCACTGCATAGTACATGATCTATTGTAGAGAAGGATCCATGTGCTGCTGAGAAGAAAGTGTATTCTCATTGAAGGATGAAATATTCTATATATGTCAGTTAAGTCTAAGTTATTGATTGTATTATTGAGTTCTATAGTTTCTTTATTCTTTTGTTTGGAATAACTGTCCAGTGATGAAAGAGGTGTGTTAAAGTCACCCAAGATTATTGTGTTGTGGTCTATTTGACCCTTGAACTTGAGAAGAGTTTGTTTAATGAACATAGATGCTCCATAGTTTGGGGCATATATATTTAAAATTGTTAAGTCTTGTTGCTGTATGCCCTTGAGCAGTATGTAGTGCCCTTCATTAAACTTTCTTATTGACTCTAGGTTGAAGTCTATATTATTTGATATGAGGATGGAAACCCCAGCTTGCTTCTGCAGTCCATGTGAGTGATATGATTTTTCCCAACCCTTCACTTCAGTCTATGGATGTCTTTTTCTATGAGTCTCTTCATTGCAGCATATTGTTAGGTCTATGTCTTTTGATTGGTAAGTTTAGGCCATTAATATTATTCAGGATTATTATTGAGACATAATTTATATTCCCAGCCATTTCTGTTTATTTTTGGTATTTAACATGACTTGGTTTCTCGTCTGATTAGATTTTCCTTTAGTGTACTCCCTCCCTCTGCTGATTTTCATCATTGTTTTTCATTTCCTCTTCTTGGAATATTTTGCTGAGGATGTTCTGTAGTGCAGGATTTCTAGTTGTAAATTCTTTTAACTTCTGTTTATCATAGAAGATTTTTATTTCATCATCATATTTAAAGCTTAGTTTTGCTGGATATAAGATTCTTGGTTGTTGGCACCCACTTTCTTTCAGAGCTTGGTATATGTTGTTCCACGATCTCCTGGCTCTGAGGGTCTGCGTTGAAAAATCTGCTGAGATACCAATTGGTCTCTCCCTATATGTGATCTAATTCCTCTCTTTTGTGGCTTTTAAGATTCTATCCTTATTCTGTACGCTAGGCATTTTCATTGTGTCTTGATAGATTTGTTGTAATTTTGTACATTTGATGTCCTATAAGCCTCTTATATTTGGTTCTCTAATTCATTCTTCATGCTTGGGAAATTTTCTGATATTATCTCATTGAAGAGATTGTGCATTCCTTTGGTTGAAACTCTGTGCCTTCCTCTATCATAATAACTTTTGGATGTTCAGTTCGTGGTTTCTAACTATCTTCACTGTGTAATCAACTGTATTTTACAGATTGTATACTTTGTCTTCATTATCTGATGTTCTTCCAAGTGATCTAGTCTGTTGTTAATGCTTTATATTGAGTTTTTTATTTGATTTATTGTGTCCTTCATTTCGAGGATTTCTGACTGGTTCTTTTTTTTTTTTTTTTTTCCAGAGTATCTCTCTCTTGAAGTAATCTTTTGCTACCTGTATTTGCTCTTATTTCATCGTTGGAGTGATCAATTTGTTCCTGTATTTGCTCATTTAGGTCATTCTTTAATTCACAGATCATTTTAGTTATGAACCTTCTGAACTCCTTCTCTGACATCTCATCAACTTCTCTACCCATTGGTTCTGTTATTGTAGTGTCCTGGATTGTTTGGGGCACTTTCCTCCCTTGTTTTTTCATGTTGTATTTGTCTTCCTTTATTGTAGTGTGGATCTGAGATATTACAGTTTCTTACCCATATTTTGTAGTTCATCCTTATCCGATATTTTGTAGTACCCGTACAAATTGTCTGTACCTCACACCTTGATGCTGAGCTTCCAGACGCTACTTGTGTCCCTCAATGAATGCTACTGTATTCTGGGTCTGGGACCTGCTTAAGTTGGGATGAGTGGATCTGGGCCTCTGGGCTTGACCTCCCATGGTAGTCCACTGGTCAGAAGGGGTGGTCCTGTGCCAGTGGCTAGGCTCTGGTGGGTGTCTGTTCCACTGGGGGGAGGGGCCTGCTGTGCACCTGAGACCCGCACAGACTGGTGTCACTTTTTCTATTGTTTATAAATCTACTATGCTTGTATCTTTTCTATTTTTCTCATTAGTGAAGTTTTGCTGTAAAATATTTTTAAACTATATTTACATGCATTTAAATATGGAATTAGTGTGTGTTCCAGTGTGATGGACGGAGTCTGTTGTGGCTTTGTAGGGGCTTCAATTTTCAGGAATATTTTTAGCTGGTTTCTAACAAACACATAATTTAAAAATAAATTCTATTAACTTAAAATTAAATAAATTTTATTAAAAATAATGTGGGAAATATTGAAATTTATC
The DNA here is from genome assembly GCF_964194105.1 of Spermophilus citellus. Taxonomy (NCBI): domain Eukaryota; kingdom Metazoa; phylum Chordata; class Mammalia; order Rodentia; family Sciuridae; genus Spermophilus; species Spermophilus citellus. Next base: position 303,930 of record NW_027673068.1, read on the forward strand.
ATGTCTTAATTATTTTTATACATTTCACTTTTAACTGTGCTCTTGAAATTATTCCTATTATCTATTTTTGGTACAAATACTGTATGATTTCTTGCTTCTGCTGGTGTCTTTCCAACTCTGAAATCAATAGTATTGCACTTGTCAGCTGAAATCAACAAGTTGAAAATTTATAGAAAAGCATTTTGCAAATGCTATAAATCAGGGCTTAATTTATGGATTTTTTAAAATTGTCTTAAGGCTGATGGTGAAAGGTTTAGCTTAATAAATATAATTCATCAATGATTAATATACCAAATATAAAAATAATAAATTTATCCAAGAAAGAGCTAACTGGAATGTGTCTCCATTTATGAAATCATCATTGTGTCCCCAAATTAAATTCTATCTTAACACAAATACAATGTTTTGAAAAATCAACAAAAGCATTCTGGAAAAATCAGTTGGCTCTGTGGATTTACAGTAGAAAATGTTTTATGTTTTATTATTGCTTTTAACATTATGAAATAATTCTCTTCATCTCTAAAATACATCTTACTTCAATTTATCTGATGACTGAATACATTTTTTATATGATAACTACATTTTATATAACTACATTTGGTTTATGTTTGCCTAATTTATCCTTTATCATTACTTTCAACAGTGTATGCTCTTATATATAAAGTATGTCTCTTATTAGTAGAAAACAACTGGATTTAGTAGGGATTTTTTTGGGGGGGACAAAGGTACCAGAGATTGAACTCAGGGGAACTCAACCACTGAGTCACAACCCTAGACCTATTTTGTGTTTTATTAGAGACAGGGTCTCACTGAGTTGCTTAGTGCCTCGCTAAATTGCTGAGGCTGGCTTTGAACTCCCGATTCTCCTGCCTCAGCCTCCCAAGCTGCTGATATTTCAGGCATGTGCCACCATTGCACCAAGCCAATTTATTAGTTTTTATCTGTTCAATCTGACAAACTTATTGCCTATTATAATTCATATAATTACTGAGAAACTTTGATTCAATCAAACATCCTTCTATTTTATGTCTTCTAACTTTGTGTGCATATATGTTTTTACTTTCTTTCCTTGCTTGAATTTTTGCATTTTTCTTCTTTATCAAGTTAAAATTTATATATATAACATGTTGTTAACAGCTTTGTCATTTCCTCATGTTTCTAACAAGCTTCCTTAAGTATAATGAAATTTAACGCTTTTAGTTTCCTCTTGTATAATACAAATACCTTAAAATAAGGTCCTCTTCAATTATATGCTACTGGTGCCTTGCAATTAATTACAACTTTAATTATTTGAAGTAATTAATATTTTGCATATTATGCTTTCAATTAAACTTGTCACACATTTACCCTTTTACTTTTTCACTTCTACTTGTATTATCATTCTTCCATCTAAGATTATTTTCCTTCCAGCAACTGGAAATTCTAGAAATACCTTTAGTATTTCCTTTTAGTAGCATTCTGCTGGTGATGAGTTCTCTCAGTTTTTAATTCTGCTGAAAATAACTTTTATACCTTATTTCCTAGGTAATATTTTCATGAGGATGATATTTTAGAATGGCTGGTAATTTTTTAACATTTTAATGATATTTTATTGTTTTCTGGATTTGGTTATTCATTCTGGAAGATTCAATCATGAATATTATGATTATTCCTTTTAAAATGATGTATTTTCTTGTTTCTTTTAAACTTTCCCTTTCTTAGAAATTACTAACTTTGAGGTTCTCCCAAAGGTACTCCATAGACTCTGCAAATGTATTTTTGTGTCCAAAGATTATCATGAAGGTATAATATCAAGTCCTCTACATGTTTCTTTGAGTGAAGAATATGAATACATATGTGGCAAAGAAGGAAGAACATCCTGTTATATCAGAAAGTGAAACAATAACAAAGTTAAGCACACATTCTTGGGGGGAGTTAAGCACACATTCTTGGGGGGAAAAACTCATCAAATCAAAACAGATGAAGAACGTTTACAAACAAACAAAATCAAAACAAGTCCTGAGAGCAAGATGGCAAAATAGAGGCACTAAACAAAGGAAGAATGTAAAACTCTGCAAGAAAGAAGTGCCAAATCATATTTAATGGAGAACCCAAAAACCTAACAAAAAACTTCTCAGTAGAGGACCTAAAGACCAGAAGGGCATGAAATGCTGTATTTTGATTCCATAAAGAAAACAGCTACCAAGCAAAATTACCACAGTCAGCAAGGCTGACCTTTAGAATTAAAAGATAGATACCTTCCCAGATAAGCACAAAATAAGAGAATTCATGACCATTAAAACAGGGCTGGGGTTGTAGCTCAGTGGTAGAACCTTTTCCTAGCATGTGTGAAACACTGGGTTTGATTCTCAGCACCGCATAAAAATAAATCAATAAAATAAATGTCCATCAATGTCTAAAAATATATATTTTTTAAAAAAAACAGTATTATAGTGGATGCTGAACAGAATCCTATGCCAAGAAGAAAGATAAGCATAATCATGAGATCTTGTAAAAAAAATACATTCCACTGGAAAGGTGGAGAGGGAAATAAGAATTAAGAAAGGACAAAAATTATCAGTACAGTAAAACATCAAATCTCAAAGAAAAGAGAAAGAAATTTAAAAAGAATATTGAAAACAACCAAAAGAAAATCAACAAAATAACAGAAACAAGTCCATAAACTTTGATAATAACTCTAAATATGATATTAATTCCCCAATTAAAAGACATAGAATGACCAAGTGGATTATAAAACAAGACCCAAAAACATTCTGTCTACAGGAAATTCACCTCTCCTGTAACAACCTACACAGATTCAAAGTGAAAAGATGAAAAATTATATTACAAGCAAATGAAATCTGAAAGCAGGCAGCAATAGTTAACATCCAAAAAAAATAGATTTTCATACAAAAAAAAATGGTAGAGGACAAAGAATGTCAGGATATATTTACCAGAGGAACAATTCATCAAGATAAAGTGATTATAAATACATATAAACTGAACATTGTAGCACCCAATTTTATAAAATAAACACTACTAACAGAGAGATTAGCTCCCAAACAATAACAATATTAGGGAACTTTATTGTCACACTCACCAACACATAGAGAATATAGACAAAAAAAGAAATCAACAAGAAAATTCAAAGTTAAATTATTAAGTATAGATTTAAAAACTTAACAGACATCTAATGGCTGCAGAATGTACATTATTTTCATCAGTACATGGAAATATTCTAGTATAGAAAATATATTAGGTCTCAAAGCAAGATTTAATATTTAACAATTTAATAAGATTCTGAATCTTCTCTAATCACAATAGTATAAAACTACAAATCAATGGCAAGCAAAATTGTAGAAACTGAATACCACACTTTTACATGAACAGTGAATCATTGAAGAAGGCAGAGGGGTACTTCTCCATTATTTACTTCAAGAAATTGAAAAGTTTCTATTCTTAATCTAAGGTTTTGGATCCATTTTTAATTGAAACATATGAATATCTACTTTTCCAGCAGCATTTGCTAGAGGCTGGCTTCAACATATATTTTTTAGCACTTTTGTCAAGAATCAAATGACCGTGTTGTTTTCTCTCTGTATCTCCTATTTTATTCCATTGGCCTACTAGTCTATTTTTATGCAGTAACATGTTGTTGTTGTTGTTGTTGTTGTTATTATTATTATTATTATTATTATTATTATTTTATTCTCTGTAGTAGAATTGGAAATTGGTATTTTAGGGCCTCCAACTTTAATCTTTTTGCTCAGGATTCCTTGGCTCATATATATGCAGATGCAATGACTTCCTGAATAGGTGTCCTAGAGTTAATAGGTCTTCTGTAGCTCAAGAAACAATACCAAGAGAGAATGGTAGCAAGTACCTTTAATCCCAGTGACTCAGGAGGCTGAAGCAGGAGGATCACGTTTGAGATCATTCTCTGCAACTTAGTAAGGCCCTAAACAACTTAATGAAACCCTGTCTTAAAATAAAAAATAAATAAAAACCACTATGGATGTGGCTCAGTGGTGAAATGCCCCTGGGTTCAATCCCTAGGACCAAATAAATAATAATAATAATAATAATAATTAATAATAATACTGAGAATCAATAGTATGGCATCAAATTGAAAGGAATCCACAAAAAAAAAGGAAAGAACAGTATGAAGATAGCCTAATGAGAGAGAAAAAATATCTGCAGCTAATCTTATGAGAAAGTATTGATACCGAGAATATCAAAATTACTCAAAAATTTGGTACGAAGTATATATATATATATATATATATATATATATATATATATATATACACATACAAGTATATATGCATATGTGTGTGTATTATAAATAAATTTAACAAGTGTTCAAATGAACTAAATAAATAGAAAATTTTTCAATAAATGGACAAATGAACTAAACAAACATTTCTTAAAAGTGCAAGTGGAGGTCCTGGTCCTCTGAAACGTCCTTTGGCTGGGAATCTGCATTTGTCTCATCTCTTCCCATTTGAACATGGTAGGAACTAAAGCAGACAGTGTCCCAGGCACCTACAGAAAAGTAGTGGGCTTCTCCAGCCCCCAAAAGGTCCTTGGTTTCTCCACCTCTGCTACTAAGTCTACATGGCTTTCACCAAGAAAAGCTGAAAGTAAGTATGCAGGAGGAAATCCAGTTTGTGTACATCCAATTACCAAGTGGCAAAAAGGAATTGGAGAATTCTTCAGATTGTCCCCCTAAAGATTCTGAGAAAGAGAATCAGATTCTTGAAAAGGGAGGAAGAAGTGGATTAGGAAGAGCAAAGAGAAAAGTATGTCCTTTGCAACCTGACCACACAGATGATGAAAAGAATAGAACTTATTTATCTTTGAATAACATCTCCTGTTTACTCTGGTATTCTAGGGTGTAAATTTGCATAGACATGTTTGTTCATAAGCTTTGATGAATAGGCATTTAATTTAAAAAATGAGGCTAAAATGTATTCAGAAGCAAGTTATGAAATTGGAGAATTTGTAAAATTACAGTTACTTAGGTTAATATTCAATTTAATGCAGTATGTTGGTTCTTTTACCTGCTATAAAGCTTCTTATTCTTGCCACCATTAAATCAGTGCATGATGTTCCAATTTAAAAAAAATGTACAATGGCTAATAATTCTATAAAACAAAATTGAGCTTCTTTAGACATGATGGAAATGAAGATCAAAACTGCACTGAAATGCATCTTATTCTGAATGACAAGCTCCAAGAATACAAACAAAAATACATGCTGGAAAGTATGTATTGAGGGAAAAGAAATCTTATACACTATGTAAAATTTATACAGTCACTGTAGAAATCAATACACATGTTCCTCAAAAACTGAAAATAAAGACACAATATGATCTACTTATGCATTTCTCAGTATTTATTAAAAGAATTAGAGGCAGCATAGTTTAGAGATATATACAGATCCATGTTTATAGCAGCACAAATCACAATAGCCAAGCTATAAAACACCAGTCTATGTGTGTGTCACTTAATGAATGCATAAAGAAAATGTGAAATATATACACAATGGAGTTTTATTCAGTCATAAAAAGAATGACATTATGCCATTTGAAGGAAATGAACACCCTAATGCTAATTATGCAAAATAAACCAAACTCAGAGCAAAAAGTATCATATGTTTTTCATCATATGTGGCATGTAGAAGGGGAAAAAAAAGAAAAGAGACTCCATTAAATTAGGAAACTTGTAGGGTAGATAAAAGAAATCCTGGAGAGGGAGGAAGAAAGAATGGGAGAGGGATTGTAAAGTGAAGTTGATCAAATTATGATTTTATGTATGTACAGATATGCTACATGTATAGTCTCATTCTGTATAATTAATATGCATCAAACATAAAGAACTATTGATAAAAATTTAATAGAATCATATACATGAGTAAGAAGAGGCTATCAAAAAAGATCAAAAGGATTTTAAAAATAAACAATGCAATTCTTAAGAAGAAACATATAGTTATTGGCAGGCAATATGTAGGTTGAGCTTCACATGACATAAATCAATGTAAAGAATTATTAACCTATAAATATATACTTAATTGACAATAACAAGATAGAAAATGACTTTAAATTATTCAGTAAAATGCAAATCAAGAGAGATAATAATACAAAGTAAGTGAAGAAGAAGATAGAAGAGGAAAATCACTTCTAGTATAAAGTCTTCATCAGCAACAATGCAAATTTTTTTTAAAAAAATCATGAGTTACTCAAGTCTTCCAATGAAAGTTTAAGATTGTATTCTCCTCAGGAGATTACTGCCACTAATTTTTCCATTATAACAATACTTTTTATCCTTCATAATTAGAAAGTAATCTCTGGGAATATACTGAAGACATGTCAAATATTCTCTAAGTTGTTTAATCCAGTTAGTTTTATTATCAATTGATGGACCTTGCTTCATTACAATTTTGGGCTGTGCATTATGGTGATTTTTCTGATCATGTCATTGTTTCTGTGCTTTTTCTCTTGTTAAAACAGAATTCTCCCATTTTTTACTATCACTATAGAAATATGCTTTGTATTTTATTCAGTATGTTATAATCCATTCGTATCTATTTTGTGTGCGTGTGTGTCTGCCTGTGCACACATGTGCTAAGTCCATTTGGGGCCACTTAAAGTTTATTCAAGCAAGCTCTCTATGAGCACTTCCTTTCATTTCTTGGTTTCAATAGAATTTTTTTTCTTTGATTGTTATGGTTTGGATATGAGGTATCCCCCTCAGAACACCTGTGTTAGTGTAGAAATGATAACAGGTATTGTAAGAGCTGTAACCTAATCAACCCATCCTAGTTTGAATGGACTGGCAGGTGGGTTGTGCCCAAAGGAGGTGAGTCACTGGAAGTAGGCCCTAAAGGATTAATCTTCCATGTATCCCCTTCCCTTTTTGCTCTCTCTGCTTCTTGGCTATCATGTCCTGAGTAGCTATCCTCTGCCATCCTCTTCCATCATGATGTTCTGCCTCACTTTGGGCCCAGTGCAATGGACGTATCTCTAAAGTCATGAGCCTAAACAAACATTCCCTCTTCTGAGTTTTTCTAGTCAGGTATTTTGGTTACAATGACACAAAGTGAACTTGCAAAGAAATTGTTATCAAGAAGTAGAGTCACTGATGTGACTAACCTGAATATAAAGTTTACAAGAATTTGGGGATAGTTTTTTTGGCAAGAGTTTGAGAAACTTTGGAGAAGCAGGCTGGAGAAGTCTTAAAATTTTGTAACCAGAGCTTAATAGGTGATTCGGGTGGGAGCTCAGAAGACCATACAGGTAGAAATGTGGATTGTGCTTAAGAAGTTTCAGAGGAAAATGAGATTTCTACTGGGATCTGCACTAGAAGTCCCTCATATTCTGGCAAAGATTTTGTCTATGGGCTAATTAGTCAGTTGAGAAAATTTTAAGGCAGCTCAGTATCCATGCAGTGGTATAGATTTTGCTGGCACCTTTTAAGCAGATTTACTGTGAGAAATAGGAACAGAAAGCAGGGATAAATAAAGGATATTAAAAACTTGCAGTTTGACCTGAAAAATGCATGTAAAACTGGAACTGAGAAAATGATGGTTTTTGAAGAGATTTACGGCCACTAAAAACATATTAAATACTTTCTCAGAGACAATACAAAAAGATGGCTGAGGACATCTCAGGAATTTACAAGACCATACCTATTGTAAGCTCAAGGATGTACAAGGGAAAATGCCTTTTAGAAGATATGATGAGTGCACCCTTCTTGCACAGGGGGACTAGGAAGTTTTATCACTGTGCTCAGATGCCCAGGCATTCAGAAGCTGCTTCAGTCATGATCCCCAGGGGTTGAGTAAATTCACAACCTGGAAGAAGAACTTTGAACTATCCTTATGGGGCTTATTTTTCAGGGATGCAAAATTCTGAACTTAGGGATTATTGAGGTTTCCACTAAGATTTCAAAGGAAGGCCTAGGAGGCCAAGCAAAGTGTAGCAGGAAATCCCTGTGGGTTTCCCATGAGAATATAATGCCTATAGCTCTGAAGGTAAAGCCAAAGCTTGAATGCAGACACCAAGAATAAAGAAATGCCAGTAACATAGACTGTATACCAAGAAAAGCTGCTGGCTGCAGAGAAAGCCAGGCTAAGAAAGAAGGCTATGAGCACAACTAGCAAAACCAAAGGAGTGGGACTTCCCAAGCCCTTTGGAGAATACATCTCCTTGCCATGTGTCTTAGACACTTCACAGAGTTATTGGGACATGTTTGCCCAGCTGGTTTTTGGTCTGTTTCCTTAGATATGAGTGTTGCTACTCCTACTTGCTTTCAGATCTATTTGCATAGAGTATCATTTTACATTCTTTCACTTTCAGTCTGTGCATGTCTTTCTTGGTGAGGTGCATTTATTACCATTATATGGAGTAGGTACTAGGGATTGAACTCAGGAATACTTGTCCACTGATCCCCAGACCTATTTTGTATTTTATTTAGAAATAGGGTCCCACTGGCTTTTATCTCATGATCCTCCTGACTCAGCCTCCCAAGCCACTGGGGTTACAGGTATGCACTACCAGAAGTGTATTTATTGCATGTAATAAAGAGTTAGATATTATTTTTTAATCCATTCCACCAGTCTGTTTCTTTCAATTAGAGAATTAAAGCCATTTACATACAAGGTTATTATTAAAAAGTATGTACCAATTCTTGTAATATTTGATGATTTTCTATTCCTCATTTCTAATCTACTCCTCTAGTGATCATTATTCTCTCCTATGTTCTTGTAATTGTGTATGTGTCCTTCTGTGTGTAAGAATCCTTTAAGTAATTTCTTCAATACTATTTTAGTGACTATTAATTCCTTAAGTTTATGCTTATCTTGGAAGTATTTTATTTCTTCTTCAATTCTGAAGGATAGATTTGCTGAATATGGTAATTTAAGTTGTCAGTTATTTTCTTTCATGGCTTTTTTCTTTCATTTTGTGCCCTTCTGATCTTCAGAGTTACATCTCATAAATCTTCTGGTATTCTGATGGGTTTACCTTTATAAATAACTTGGTGTTTCTCTCTTGCCAATTTTCTTCAGTATTTTCAATTATTGCATTATAATTATACATAATGGTGGAATGTGTGGTTATTTTCATATATGCACAATATAGCAATATAAATTTGGCCAATATCATTCCCCAGTGTTTTCCCTTTTCCCTCTATTCCTCCTTCCCCCTAGTCACTTTACTTCACTCTACTGATCTCCCTTCGATTTTCATAAGATTCCCCACCCCCAACTTTTCTTTCCTTGTTCTCATCTTTCACAAATGAGAGAAAACATACAACACTTGACATTCTGAGTTTGGCTTACTTCACTTAATATCATCCATTTTCTTGCAAATGACATAATTTCATTCTCCTTAATGGCTGAATAAAACTCCACTGTGCATATGTACCACATGTTCTTTTTACATTCATCCATTAACATCACCAATGTTGATTCCATAGTTGGTTATAGTGAATTATGCTATTATAACAAGGATATGCATGTATTACTAGATATAATGATGCTAATTCCTTTGGATAAATGCTGAGGAGTGGTACACCTGGGTAATATGGTAGTTCAATTCCATCTCTTTGGGAAACCTCTATATTGATGTCCATACAGGTTGTACTAATTTACAATCCTACCAGCAGTGTATAAGTGTCCTTTTCTCCCTACATTCTCACCAATTTTTATTATTACTCCTATTTTTGTTGATTTCCATTCTAACAGGAATGAGTTGAAATCTCATTGTAGTTTTGATTTACATTTGCCTATTTACTAAAGATGTTGAAGATTTTTCAAAATATTTTTATAGTTGTTAATGAACATTTATTCATTTATTTATTTTTTATTTATATGTGATGTTGAAAATGGAACCCAGTGCCTCACACATACTAGTCAAGTGCTCTACCACTGAGCTACAACCCAGTCCAAAGCTGTTGAACATTTTAAATATATTTATTGACCATGTGAATTTCTTCTTTTTAGAAATGTCTATTTGATTAATTTGTCCATTCATTTATGGCTTCAACTTCATAGCTTGTTATAGGCTTTTTAAGGTTTTCTATATCTTCTTGGTTCAACTTTAGTATGTAATATGTGTCTAAAAATATTTCCATTTCTTCTAAATTCTCCAATTTATTGGAATATAAGTTTTCAAAATAGATCCTCATGATCCTTTAGATTTCACTGATTTTTATCTATTGATTGCCTATTTTCAATATCATTGATTTTTGCTCTAATGTTTATGTCTATTTTTCTGCTTAGGTTGGATTTAGCTTTCTATTCTTTTTGCAGTTTCCTAAGTCAGAAGCTTTAGATCATTAATTTTAGATCTTTCTTCATTTCTAATATACAATTATTCAAGCTGCCTGGGTAGTTTGGCCCTGGGAGACCCAGGAGATGCAGCACCTGGCTGGGAAAATTGCATACTACTGTGAGAGTATAGTTTTATGATGGTAGAACCATAGAGATGATGTAACTACTGGGTACCAAAGCAGCATGCACTTTTTCAGTGACTCTGGTTTCAAGGTACCACAGTGCTCTAGCATTGCATTATGGAGAACAAACCACAATGTGGGTTCATGGACTGCAATATTGCAGAATAATCCTTTATGAAACCTGAAGGTGTTGGAAGCAGTAGTGTGAGCCAGTGGGAGTCTCTTGCTTACATTTTACCTGAAAGGAAGAGTTGCTCCTGGTTCTGAGATGATACCAAGTGGTATTATTTTGTAGCAGAGACAAGGTATTTCCTTATAATCTCTATGTCGTCAAACTGAATACCTGTGCTCCACAGGGTTTTTGCCACTGACCTCCTTTTTTTTTTTTTTTTTTTTTTTTTTTTTTTTTTTTTTAAAGAGAGAGTGAAAGAGGAGAGAGAGAGAGAGAGAGAGAGAGAGAGAATTTTTTAATATTTATTTTTTAGTTCTCGGCGGACACAACATCTTTGTTGGTATGTGGTGCTGAGGATCGAACCCGGGCCGCACGCATGCCAGGCGAGCACGCTACCGCTTGAGCCACATCCCCAGCCCCACTGACCTCCTTTTTATAGGGGGTTACAACCATTAGGCAGGTTTGATTTGCCAGCTTGCTGATGTCCCTCTATTATCTTTCATCCTTCGGTATGATTTTTGACTTATATTTTTATATTTTAGACAAATAATAGATTTAATTTGAGAATATTTTAATTAATTTTATTTGAAAATAGAACAATTTTCTGTATATATTATGAAATACATTTTGCTGTTCTATTGGATATAGTCTATTTTCTTTGGGGGTCTTGTAGACTTCCCTTACTGCTGTTGTTAAGAGCATGTTTTTCAACAGCTTAGATAGTCTTTGTGGTCATTAAATTTTTAGCTGATACACTAAATAATGTCTGAAGGCAAACATTATTTAAGAAACCTATTTGTTCTCTTCAAAAAATAAAATTATGACATATAAAGATTTCCATTTTCTCCTCCAAAAATGCCCTTTTTAAATCTTTCTTACTAAAAGATAAAGGATTTTTTTGTCTTTTCTTACTATTATACACAAATATAAGAAACTGAGAAAAATTTGAAAAAAAAAATTCTACTAACCTTTGAAGTGCCACAATCACATTCTTCAGTACCTTCTATTATTCCATTGCCACATATTTTCCTTTGTGCTTCTACCTGAACTGGCACATCAAAAGGATTCTTCTCAAGACATGAAAGGCCATGTTTTGAGGTTAAATATTTAAAATTATCCACACTACAAGTGCTGAAATCCTTTATACCAGCAGCATAGCTAAAATATAAAAATATGGGTATGACAAAAATCATTGCTGTATATCTCTAGATATTTCATATTTTTGGAGAAAAATTTCAAGAGCATTCATTTATTCTTTGTTGAAAAAGTAAGTACACTTCTAAAAACATCAATTATATTGCTAATGCTTTAACAAACTTTTATAATTCCAACAAGAAAAAAAATTAAAAATATATATATTCTAAAAATTCTTTTCTGCCATAAATAAGAACCAGTGTTGGTGACAGCCCAATATCTGTAAGGGATTTATCCTGGGGCTCCCTGTACTCTAGACTCAAATATCAAAATCCACAAATTCAAAAATCCTTTAAATATATATGAATACATAAATTTTAACATATGTATATAAATAAAATCTCCTATGGCCTTGGAGTTTTTAAATACAAGGACTACATCATTCTTATTTCCCTTTCTAGTGCCAAAGAATTGAATTTTAAACTTTTGGCCTTAATATTTAATATATTTTGTATACTTAATTACATTTTGCTGTTTCTGTAAATATAAGAGTGTTAGTGTTAATATTAAGAGCATATTTTTTGCCCTTCATAATTTTAAATTTTCAAATAAAAATTGGTTATAGATTTATCATTGAGAAAAAATGGCATAGACTTATTTCCCTGCTTCTCTTTGGTAAGTATAAACTTTGAAAATAATGCAAGAATCTAAGAAGAATTCAGAAAAATCAACTAATAGATAAACATGTTTGGACTCATAGGACAAGAGGAAGGGCATAGTACCTGGATATATCTCCACACTGAATAAAAGATGATCCAAGTTTAATATTTTCAGAATCACAACCTGGCAACAAAAGGTTGCTCAGATAAATTCCCTCTATCCCAAGACCAAATGTAAATCCCACTGAAAGCACAAGGTAATTCTGGCACCACCAGAAGGAGAGATCAATTAGAATCACTGCTTATCCACTATGGGTGAGATTGTACATTAATTAGTACAACTACTACAGAAAAACACTGTGGTTCCTCAGAAAACAAAAAAATAGAATGACCATGAGATTCAGAAATCTCACTACTGTGTATATACTCAACTACTGTGTCAAAAGTCATCAGCATGGTGTTCATAATAGAAGAAAGATCAGCATATCAAAATCTCTGGGACACTATGAAGGCAGTACTAAGAGGAAAGTTTTTGCACTGAGTGCATTCATTAAAGAATAAAAAGTCACTTGTAGACCTAACACTTCATCTCAAAGCCCTAGAAAAAGAAAAACAAATCAACACCAAAAGCAATAGAAGACAGGAAAAAAATTAAAATCAGAGCTAAAATCAATGAAATTAAAACAAAAGAAACAATTGAAAAAATTGACAAAACAAAAAGTTGGTTCTTTGAAGAAAAGAAATAAAATAGGTAAACCCCTGGCCATGATAACAAAGAGAAAAGGAGAGAAAACTCAAATTACTAAAATATGAGATGAAGAAGGAAATATCACAACAGAAACGCTTGAGGTATAGAAGATAATTAGAAACAACTTTTAAAATTTATACTCTAGTAAAATAGAAAATCTCAAAGACATCGACAAGTTTCTAGAGACAGATGACCTACCCAAACTGAATGAGGAGGTCATACAGGATTTCAGCAGATCAATTTCAAGTAATGAAATAGAAAACACCATCAGAAACCTACCAACCAAGAAAAGCCCAGAAACAGATGGATTCTCAGCCAAGTTCTACAAGACTTTTGAAGAAGCATTAACACCAATACTCCTCAAAGTATTCCATGAAATAGAAGAGGAGGGAACCCTTCCAAACACATTCTATGATGCTAATATCACTGTGATACCAAAACCAGATAAAGACACATCAAAGAAAGAAAATTTCAGACCAATATCTCTGATAAACATAGATGCAAAAATTCTCAATAAAATTCTGGCATATCAAATACAAAAACATATCAAAAAGAAAGTGCACCACTATCAAGTGGGGTTCATCGCAGGAATGTAAAAAAAATCCACCGGAAAACTTCTAGAACTAATAAATGAACTCTGCAAAGTAGCAGAATATAAAATCAACACCCATAAATCAAAGGCATTTCTGTATAGCAGTGACAAACCCTCTGAAAAGGTACGAGGAAAACTACACCATTTACAATAACCTCAAAAAAAAATTCTTGGGAATCAATGAAAGAGGTGATAGACCTCTACAACAAAAACTACAGAACACTAAAGAAAGAAATTGAAATTGAAATATACCTCAGATCTCCTCTACTCCTGAACAGGCAGAATTAATGTTGTCAAAATGACCATACTACAAAAAGCATTATACAGATTTAATGCAATTTCTATTACAATCCCAAAGACATACTTCATATAGAAATAGAAAAAGCAATCATGAAATTTATTTGGAAAAATAAGAGACACCGAAGAGCTAAAGCAATCCTTAGCAAGAAAAGTGAATCAGGAGACATCACAACACCAGAACTTAAACTATACTACAGAACTATAATAACAAAATGACATGGTACTGGTACCAAAACAGACTTGGAGACCAATGGTACAGAATAGAGGACACAGAGACAAACCCACATAAATACAGTTATCTCATAATAGACAAGGGTGCCAAAAACATTCACTGAAGAAAAGATAGCCTATTCAACTAATGGTGCTGGCAAAACTGGAAATCCATATGTAACAAAAATGAAATTAAACCTCCATCTCTCACCTTACACATAAATCAACTCAAAGTAGACCAAAGACTTAGGCACTAGAACAGAGACCATGCACATAATAGAAGAAAAAATAGGCCCAAATCTTCACCATGTCGGCCTAGGATTTGACTTAACAAGATTTCTAAAGCGCAAGAAGTAGAATTAAGAATCAATAAATGGGATGAATTCAAATTAATCCTCAGCAAAAAAAAAAACAAACAATAATGTGAGGAGAGAGCCTACAGACTTCAAAACAATCTTTACCACATGCACCTCTGATAAAGCATTAATCTCTAGATATATAAAGAACTCAAAAAACACCAAAAAACAAACAACCCAATCAATATATGGACTAAGGAACTGAACAGAACACTTCACAGGAGAAGAAATACAATTGATCAACAGATATATAAAAAAGTGTTTAATATCTTCAGCAATTAGAGAAATGCAAATCAAAACTACTGTAAGATTTCATCTCACTCTTGTGAGAATGGCAATCATCAAGAATACAGGCAACAATAAACGTTGGCAAGGACGTGAAGAAAAGGGTACACTCATACATTGCTGGTGGGACTGCAAATTGGTGCAGCCAATATAGAAAGCTGTATGATGATTCCTCACAAAACTGGGAATGGAACCAGCATTTGACCCAGCTATTCCACTCCTTGGTTTATAACCAAAGGACTTAAAATCAGCATACTACAGCCACATCAATGTTTATACCAGCTTAATTCACAATAACTAAACTATGGAACTAACCTATGTGTCCCTCAATAGATGAATGTATAAAAAAATGCGGTATATATACTCAATGGAATATTACTCAGCTCTAAAGAAGAGTGAAACTATGGAATCTGCCAGTAAATGGAAGGAGTTGGAGAATCTCATGCTACGTAAAATAAGCCAATCCCACATAACCAAAGGCCAATATATGGATGCTAATTCACAATAAGGTGGGGGGCACTAGGGAAGAATAGCATTATCTTAGATTAGGTAGAAGGAAGTGATAGGAGCAGGAGAGAAGGGGATGTGGGGATACTAAAGAGAGTAGAATGAAACAGACATTACTTTATGTGTATATGTGACTACATGACCAATATGATTCTGCAACATGTATACTCATAAAAATAAGAAATGATATCCCATCTATGTATGATATAATGCATAAATGCATTCTACCGTCATGTATTAATACAAATTTAAAAAACAAAAAGAAAGATCAGTAGAGTAAGTGGATCATGGGAAGTGAAAGGAAAAGATACTAGGTTGAGATGGATCATATTATGTCATGTGCATGTATACATATGAATAGGGCATAATGAATCCCACTACTCTGTATGACCATAATGTACCAATAAAAATAATAATAATGATAGCAATAATAATAATACCTGTACTCCCATGTTTATTAAATCACTATTCTCCACTGCCCAAGATATAGAATCAATCTAAACATTAATCAATAGATGAAGTGATAAAGAAAATATAGCATATTTTTGCATTGGAATATTATTCAGCTATAGAAAGCATGAAATTCATTTACAATACAGGACATTATGTTAAATGAGTGACGCATAGGAAGGCAAACATCACATCATCTTATTTATTACTAGAATACAAAAAAAAATATGTCATAGAAGTTCAGAGTAGAACAGTGGTTACCAGAGGCTGGAAGAATAGAGGAAAGGGGAGAGAGTAAAAGGCTCATTAATGAATACAATCTTACAGTTAGATAGAAAGAATAACTTCTGATCCTCCCTGGCATGGAAAGGCGAATATAATGAGAAACAATGGATTCATATATCTGAAAACACTTAGAAGAGAGGATTTTGAATGCTTTCACCATAAATAAACAATAAAAGTCTAAGATGATGAATATGCCAATCACTCAAATTTGAACAATGCCCAATATAGGCAAAACATCATGATGTACCTCATAAATGTGTACAAACACTATGTGTCAATCAAAATAATAATAAAATAAATATCAAGAAGAAAACACAAAAGGCAAACACTACAAATGAAAATGTTGTGTTGAATGTACTGTTGTACTATGTTGGCGAAAACTAAAACTAGAGTAACCATTATTGTAAATAGTCTGGAGGTTCCCCCAAAAATTAAAAATAGAACTACCATATGACACAGAAATCCCACTACTGGGTATATATCCAAATGAAATGAAATTAGTTTGCTGAAGAGATATCTGCACTCACATGTTTATTGCAGCATTATTCATAATAGCCAAGAATATACAGAATCAACTTGTGTTCAATGGATACATAAATTAAGAAACTATGTCATATGTATATGAAAATACTACTCTGCCAAAAATAAAAAACAAAATGTCATTGGAATTTTAATATGGATTGAATTAAATCTGTAGACTTCTTGGATATTAAAGACATTTTAATGAGAATTTTAATGAGCAATGACTGTGTTTCCATTTATTTGTGTCTTCTTCAAATTCTTTCACCAATGTATTATAGTTTTCAGTATATGGATCTTTCACAATAACTACAATTTCAAAATTTACATTGTTTGATTATAGAGGGTGTCCTTGAACTGGTCACAAGAAAAAAATACAATGCAGATTCCAGCAAACAGGAAAGATGAAGAGTATAACCAGACATAGAATGCTGACAGCACATGGCCTATTTTGGTAAGTGTTCTATTCACATTTGAAAAGAAATTTAATTCTAAAGTCATTTTGGGTAGTGTTCAATCATTGCAAATCACTTTAATTTGATTAGTACAAATATAATACTAAAAAGACATATAACAAATAACATTATCTTACATTGCTTTTGGTGTCATTGTGCATGTTTCTCCTGAGCAATAGCAGTGGGAACTATTATCATAATCCAATCCAATAGTAACTCCGAGCAACTGAACAATAGTGACAGCAAATGACTCCCAGGATAAACCCTCTGAATACTAAAAACATGAAGAAAAAAAAAACTTTTATTAAGAATTATGATGTTATAAAATAAAGCAATATTGACTATAATGAAAAATCAGTATATTTAAAGCTCATTTTTAAACTTATTAATGTATTCAAGGCCCCTGTGTAGATGTAAGTTATAGTAGGGTTATATAAACTTTTCATGTAGACTTATTCAACCTGAATTGTTGAGAGCCATCCATGGGCTATGTGTGGACTACACTGGCACCACAGCCTAGTGAATAGGCGAATCTTGTGTCTGGGAATGTCGAGTGGAAATTTCCTCTGGACAAGACCACCCAGCTACATTGTAAGTCCTATTCAGCCCTGCCCCAGGTCCCACACAGCATGGGAGATGGGGTGACCTGCTGCAGCCCACAGCCTCTCAGAGATGGGTATGACCTGCCAAGATGCCAATCAATATGCTGACTGCCAGACATCACTAAGCAAGACTCTGCCCCTAAAATCATATCCCTGCCTTTGATGTACTGTCTTAAATAAGCCACAGGAGCCATTTTTTAGTTGTCCAGCTCCAGCTCCTGTGTGGGCTGAACCTATCAGGTGCTCCATCCTTTAAAACTTTAATTCTGACTCTGTCTTTTGTTCTTTACTAATTATTTTAGATTTTAAGTTCTTCAGAGGTTTTATTCCTCTGAGCAGGCAAGAGTTCCCTGGTGAGGTGCTGGCCACCCAATGGTAATGAATGAGTCAAAACAATAATTAAATTATATTTGAAAATACTATTAATTGCTGACAACCCAAGTGATCCCAGCAAATCCAATGACCTCAAACATCACATTGGCATTATTTTAATATTTCATTTTAATAATCAGTTTTACATTCCTTCTCTCGTAGGCAGCTTCTAAAATGGGTCTCAATCATCCTTGCCTCATTGTATTCACATCTTGTGTAATTCTACTCCAAGATTTCATTAATGCATTGAACATTCCAGTCTACCCTCAAAGGAGAGTTAGTTATTTCATATTCTGGAAAGCTGCTGAACCCATGCAAGCCCTCCTTTCCCATCCCAGCTTCTGATTAAAATTACTTAAGAAAAAAATGGGAGTACAGGAAATATTTTTTTACCAAACCTTGCACACTCCATTTCTTCTACTCTCCAAAAAAGAAAATATTGTTCACTTTTGATTGGTAAAAAATACAAATTAGCTAGGATCCCAAGGAATCTCAAGGAAAAAAAATAATATATAAAATACATAAAATTAGTACAAGCACTAGAAAAGAGAGCAAAGCAGATCCAAATTCACCCTTCTATACTCTATAGATCATGAGACAAAGATACTGAAGATTATGTTTCCTGTGTTTTTGTCAGCAAATTATTGACAGTTGTAAGGAAGAAGAGATTCTTTTCTTCTCATATACTGTTGCTTTTGTCAGCCTTGCCCAACCAGCAGCATTTTGGCTCTAAAGTAGAAGTTTATTCCAGTAATTTCAGCTAAATTTAGGATCAATAGTTTCACAGATATAGCGCCTTCCAGTTCTATCATAACCCATCCAATCCTAGATTTTAAAAGTAGCAGTAGCTGGAGACACCACTTCTGCCTCCACTGGCAACTTTTGAAAAACCCACAAGTAACATCATAATCAATGACAGAAACTGAAAGCTTCTCCTCTGATATCAGATACAAGGCAGGGATATCCACATTCACCAGTTCTCTTCAACATAGTGTTGGAAATACAAGCAAGAGCAATCAGACAAGAAAAAATAAATAAAACACATCTAATGGGGGTTTCAAGGTGGAACAAGTTGGTTGCTCCATGGTACAAAACCAAAAAACAGATAGGCAGCTTCTCAACAAGGTGGGTAAACAAAAAAGGGAGCAGAGAACTTTACTGTAATTTAATACTCAGCATAAAGAATATTAGGGACTCAGGAGGTTGGATATAATTAAATAAGGAAGAAACCTCCAGTGCCACCTCCACTGCCACAGTGGGAAGCAATAGCCAGTGCAGTGCCTCCACAAGCAAAGTGAGGGGATAAGGGAGAATTAAAGGAATCCACATTTTTAGGAAGCCGGAATCATGTCAGGATATGAAGTGTTTAGAGGTCAAAGACACAGCCCAACTGAACTGAAAGGCATGATGCACAATATCCTTGTGCAGGAAAGAACCTGCATCTCTCCCAATTGTGTGCAGAGGACACAGGAAAGAACCATTTTGCAGTCAAGGAATTGGGGCCGGCAACTAGGGGAGCCAATTCCTAGCAAACCTGAATTCGGTCTGAAATACAAGCCTGGGAAAATCACACTGCAGGACATACAGTGTACTTATGTAACCAGGAGAAAAATCAAACATGGAAAGGGGTTTACGTAGAATACTGGTTGTGGAAACCCACCTGCTTTTGCCCTTCCACTCCAATATGGCTGCTTGCAGGAATGGCTGTGAGAGGCATGCCTGGCTGGGAATTTGAAAGAGCAGGGACAGAAAAATGAAATTTGAGTTTGAAGACTGAACCAGAGACCAAGAAACATGATATCCACAGATGACAGAGTGGCCTAAGAATTCACTCCTTCACCACATGAGTGGAACCCAGGGGAAATCCCTATGGTGCAGTCTTCCAGTGTGGACCAGCAATTTCTGGGCCCTAGAGGTGCACTGATTTAAAATCTCCAGACCAACTGGCATTCATCAAAGTGCCTGGAACCTACCTAAGCCTAAACCACCTCCAGGAGTTTCACCTTTGAGATTACCTCTCTCACTCCAGCAACCCCTGCCCCCAAGGGTGGAGGCAAGTTTCAAATTCCAGACAAGCCCATGTAACACTGTTGAGAAGGGAAGCTGATAATATTCTGAACTCCAAAAACAAAAATTCCTTAATTTTTCATTGAGATCCTTTTTTTCCTTTTTTTCTTTTCTCTGTTTAATTATGATCTTAATGATTCATGGACCTTCGCACATATGCATATTTGTTTTTTTCTCATTTCTAGCCTATTTGAAGCCAGTTATTTTTCATTGACCAGTATTTTGAAGACAAGGATGTTTGATTATTTTATTTTTATTTTTAATTTTTAAAATTTTTACCTATGTATATTTTTTTCTCTCACTAATCTGTTTCCCTTGATTCTCTTTCTTTCTTCTTTTCTGCTAACAATCTCTACTATTCTTTCTTTCATTGTAGCTTTAATTTTTTACTTATATCTTCTCTCCTTCTTCCTCATAAACATTACAACCTACATCACTTCTACTGTCTCCCTATCCACCATTTGAAATTGTAAACTCTTTTGCAAACTTACTATTTTATTGTAGGCAATAACTGATCATGTTATTTCTGTTCATTGTGACGATTCACATTGTAGATGTCATAGCAGGAGCTATTTGGATTAATGCTGCATATTCTTTGCATTGGTTGCTGCTATTATTTGTATCCACCCTAAATGGTGAGGTACTGGAAACTATCAGGGACACTATAAGTCCACAAGGCAGAAACACTATTATGTCAAGTCCACATTCATAGATAGGTAGACATACAAACAACATAAAAAAGCAAAAGAACAAATCATCCCAAATAAATCAAGATGCTCTAATAACAGAATCCACTGACACCACACTGAAAGAAATGTCAAAGAAAGGTGTTTAGAATGTACATAGTTAAACTGATCTGCTAAGTAACAGATGATATAAGGAATGAAATCAGTATATATTATTCCAAGACCACAAATCTAAGAGGTCATCTTGGAATAATATATACCCAATCTCTGAATGAAAATGAAAGCCAGCCAAGAATATTACACCAAGCAAAATTAAGCTATAGAATTGATGAAGCAATAAAAACCTTCTGTGATAAACAAAAGTTAAAAGAATTGACAACTAGAAAGCCTGCATTACAAAACATACCTAATAAAATATTACATGAAAAAATGAGACATAAAAGTGTAAACCACCAATGGGAGGAAGTACAACTAGAAGAATAGTCAATCAAAGAAGAAACTAATTCAAACTAAAAACCAAAAATAACTCAAAATGACATAGAATAAAATATTTTCTCAATAAAAACATTGAATATAAATGGCCCAAACACATCAATCAAAAGACATAGGCTAGCAGATTGGATTAAAAAATGAGATGCAACAATATGCTGTCTCCAAAAGACTCATCTCCATAGATAATGACATCCAGACTGAAGCTAAAATGATGGGAAAAACATATCATTCACATGGATTTTGTAAACAAACAGGGTTTATTATCCTCATATCAGATAAAGTGGCCTTCAAGCCAACGTTAAACAGAAGAGACAGGGAATTATACATCAACCAGACATAACAATTATAAATATTTATGCACCAAACAATGGATAATCTACATACATCAAACAAACTGTTCTCAATTTCAAGAATCAAATAGACAACAACACAATAAAACTGGATGACTTTAACAAAACTCCCTCACCACTGGATAGATTCTCTAAAGAAAAACTAAAAAAAAAAAAAGAAGCTATAGAACCCCAAAATACAATTAATAATTTAGATACAACATAACAGATACATATAGAAAATTTCATCCATTAGTGAATGAAAACCATCTAAGTAACAAATCGATCTCCATAAAATAGACCATATCTTAGGCCACAAAGAAACTTTTAGCAAGTACACCAGAAGAGAGAGAGAGAGAGAGAGAGAGAGGAGAGAGAGAATACCTTCATTATTATCAGATCATATGGATTGAAATCTGAAACCACCAATAAAATAAACAATAGAACCTACTCCAATACCTGGAGACAAAATGATATCATATTGAATGACCAATGAATAGCAGAAGAAATCAGGGATGAAATTTTACTTAAATATAAATGAAAATAGTGATACAGTATATCAAAATCTCTGGGACACTATTTAGGCAGGTCTAAGAGGAAAGTTCATTGTATTGAGCTCATTCACTAAACGAATAGAAAGTCACCAAATAAATAACCTAACATTATATCTCAAAGTCCTAGAAGAAGTAGAACTAATCAACACCTAAAGCAGCAGAAGACAGCAAATAATGAAAATCAGAGAAGAAATAAAGAAGCTGAAACAAAAAAAAAAAATAATGAAACAAAATGTTACATCTTTGAAAAAATAAATAAAATTGGTAAAACCTTAACCAACCTAATAATGTGAGAGAAAACTTACTAAAATTTATAATGAAAAAGAAACCACTGAAATATCAAAAAAATAATCAGACTATTTTGAAAATATATACTCTAATAAATTAGAAAATCTTGGAAGACATTAACAGATTTTTAGAGACATATGACCTACACAAATTGAATCAGGAGGACAAAGAAAATTTAAACAGATCAATTTTAAGCAATGAAATTGAACATGTCATCAAAGCCTACCAGCAAACAAAAGCCTAGGACCAGAGGGATTCTCACCTGAGTTCTACCTGACCTTTAAAGAAAACTAACACCATCCTACTCAAATTATTCCATGAAACGGAAAAGGAAGGAACACTTCCAAGTTCATTTGATCACCATGATACCAAAACCAGACAAAGATGCATCAGGAAAGAAAACTTCAGACCATTATCCCCAATGAACATAGATACAAAAATTCTTAATACAATACTGGCAAATTGCATACAAAAATATATTAAGAAGATAGTGCACAATACTCAAATGGGGTTCATCTCAAGCATGCAAGGTTGGTTCAACACACAGAATTCAATAAATGTAAACATCAATAGACTTAATGACAAGAATTACATGATTCAATAAATAGATGCAGGAAAAGCATTTGACAAACTACAGCATCCATTCATGACCAAAACACTAGAAAAATTAGGGATGATAGGACCATACCTTAACATGGTAAAAGCTATATATAATAAACCCAAGGCAAACACCATTCTAGAAGGAGAAAAATTGGAAGCATTTCCTCTGCAAACTGGAACAAGACAGGGGGACCCTCTTTCACCACTTCTGTTCAACACAGTACTGAAAAACCTACCAGAGCAATTAGAAAAAAGAAGAAAAGAAAAACTCAAATTATCCTTATTTGCTGACTATGTAATTCCCTACATTTAGAAGACCATAAATCTCCACCAGAAAACTTCCAGAACTCATAAATTAATTCAGCAATGTATCAGGATATAAAATCAACTCTCATAAATCATTCCATTCCAATATATCAGTGATGAATCAACTGATGGAAAATTATCCCATTCGCAATAGCCTCAAAGAAAATAAAATATATGGGAATCAATCTAACAAAAGAGGTGAAAAACCTCTACAATAAAAACTACAGAACACTAAAGAAAAAAATACAAGAAGGCCTTAGAAGATGGAAAGATCTCCCATGATTTTGAATAGGCAGAATTAATATTGTCAAAATGGCCATGCTACCAAAAGTACTATCTATACACATTTAATGCATTACTATTGAGGTTCTGATGACATTCTTCAGAGAAACAGAAAAAGCAGTCATGAAATTCATTTGGAATATAAGAGACCCAGAATAGCCAAAGCAATCTTCAGCAAGTAAAGCAGGAAGCATCAAAATACCAGACTTTAAATTATACAATGGTATAGAAGATAAGACATACAGACAGAACCACATAATACAGTTATCTCATACTAGACAAAAGTGCCATACACATACATTGGAGAAAAGATAGCCTTTTCAACAAACAATGCTGGGGAAACTAGAAATCCTTGTGTAATAAAATAAAATTAGAACCCTGTCTCTCACAGTGAACAAAACTCTTCTCAAAGTGGATCAAGGACCTAGAGAAACTACACATAATAAAAGAAAAACTAGGCCGAAATCTCCATCATATCAGCTTAGGAACCAAATTCCTCAACAAGACTCCTAAGGCACAATAAGTAAAATTGAGAATTAATAAATGAGATTTTATAAAATTAAAAAGCTTCTTCACAGCAAAAGAAATAATCAAGAACTCAGAGGTATACCAATGGAATAGTACTCAACCTTTAAAAAGAATGAAAATTATGGCATTTGCCAGAAAATGGATGGAACTGGAGAATATATGCTAAGTGAAATAAGCCAGGCCAAAGTACCAAAGACCGAATGTTTTCTCTGATATGCAGAGGCACAATGGTGTGGGGGTGGATAGAATAGAGGTATTTGAGACTAGACAGTAGGGAATAAAGGGAGCAGAGATAAGAATGATAATAAATTGGACATTATTACCCTATATGCATATATGATTGCAATTTGGTGCAATCAATCTGGAAAGCAGTATGGAGATTCCTTAGGAAACTTGGAATGGAACCACCATTTGAAGCAGCTAACCTTTTCCATCTATATAACCAAGGTACTTAAAATCAGCACACTATAGTAACCAAACCAATGTTTATATCAGCTCAATTCACAATAGTTAAACTATGGAAGCAACCTATGTGCCCTTCAATTGATGAATGGATAAAGAAACCATGGTGTATATACTCAATGGAATATCACTCAGCATTAAAAGAGAATAAAATTATGGCATGTGCAGGTAAGTGGATGGAGTTGGAGAATATCATGCTAAGTGAAGTTAGCCAATGCAAACAACCAAAGGCCAAATGTTCTCTCTGATAAGTGGATGCTGATCCATAATGGGAGGCGGGGGACATGGGAAAATGGAGGAACTGTGATTAGTCAAAGTGGAGGGTTGGGGAGCTTGCATGGGGGCAGAAAAGATGGTGGAATGAGATGAACATTATTACCCTAGGTACATGTATGACTGCACATATGGTACTATACTACATCTTATACAAGCAGAAAAATGAAAAGTTGTGCTGCATTTGTGTATAATGAATCAAAATGCATTCTGTTGTCATATATACCTAATTAAAATAATAAATTTGTCACTCAAAGAAAAAATACAAGTAACAATCAATGTTGGTGAGGATGTGGGGAAAAGGTGCACTCATACATTGGTGGTGGGACTGAAAATTGGTGCAGCCAATATGGAAAGCAGTTTGGAGATTCCTCACAATACCTGGAATGGAACCACAATTTGACCCAGCTATCCCACTCCTCAGTTTATATCCAAAGGACTTAAAAACAGTATAGTACACTGATGCAGCCACATCAATGTTTATAGCAGCTCAATTCACAATAGCCAAGCTATGGAATCAATCTAGGTTCCTTGAACAGATGAATGGATAAGGAAAATGTGGTACATATATACAATGGAACATTACTCAGCCACAAAGAAGAATGAAATTATGGCATCTGCTGATAAATGGATGGAAATGAAGATTATCATGCTAAGTGATGTAAACCAATCCCAAAATGCCAAAAGCCAAATATTCTCTCTGATATGAGAATGCTGACTCACAATAGGTGGTGAGAGGTAGGAGTGACAGTTCACTGAATTGGATGGGGGAAATAGGAGGAATTAAGGGGGGTCAAAATGAGAAACACAGTAGAATGAATGTAACCTAGCTGTCCTATGTTCATATGTGAATACACAAGCATTGTAACTTCACATCAAGTACAATCACAAGAATGGGAAGTTATATTCCATGCATGTATGATATGTAAAAATACATTCTACTATCATGCATGACTAATAACAACAAATTTTTAGAAATCAGACCTCAAAACAATTAAAAACATTATTTTCAATGGCACCAATAATCCAAACAAGTGCTGACGGTTACTTCTCAAATACTGGTTGAGAGATAACCAAAAGCAAAGATGGAGAAATAAAAACAAGTGTCTAGGAAGTGTCAGATTATTCTTTAAACATAGTAAAACATAACCTCATAAAATAGTAATATTCAATAGTAGATCTTTAGTACAACTTTCTGCTCCCCCCCAAAATAATGCAATAATATACTAATTACCTATTAAAAATACTATTTTTTAAATAAATAGTATATAATGTATACCAATAATTAAACTAGAAAATCAAAATTAAAGGATGAACCTAAAATTGCAGTGGTTATATAATTAATATTGAGGACTAGCATACCAATGTTAAAAAAGTTAAAATTTGAAAATTTGACTTACAAAGACCAAATATGCTTTTTTAAAAAAAAAATCTGATATTGAGGAGCAGATGGACTTTCCAATATTATCTTTTTAAAGCTATGTTTAAAGTTTAATCTTAGTGTTCCCAAGTACTAATATAAAAGCTATACAAGAATTTGTAAAATATTAGCGATATATTTATTCATGATTTAAAATACTTAGGAAATTTTGAACATAAAAATAGTGGAAGCAAATTAGATAATGATTACATACCAGAACAATTCCTGCATCAAAATTATTTTCACATACTTTTCCTGGAAATGTAATACCTACAGAGGCAGAATGTTTCACAAAGCTAAAAAACAATAAGTTTACTCATAAGTGTATTTAAAGTAGTATTACTAAAGATAATAGTAAATGTTATTGAATATTTACTGTTGTCAAACAACATGCTACCCTCAATTACGCTTAATAAACTTTTTTTCCCAAGTTTCAATGTTAAGAACATTTCAATATATCAATTTTGAAACATCTAGAAATATAAAGGATGAGACTTAATAATTTATGCAAAATGCCATTGCACTAATGTTATAGTGTTCATTCTGGTTCACTTTACACTTGCAGCCTAAAAATTCAATTTTCTCTGACCTAATTTTTAATTATTCACTAAAGATGAATAGATATTTTTTATATTAGAGCCTAGATAGTATAATTTAATATATTCATTTCATTAGAAAATAAAAATATAAGAATTAATTAGATAAGTGACAAGAATAGAGAGATATGATAACAGGTAGTAAATGCTTATAAGCCAAAGGAAATCAAAGAAATTGTATCGCTCATGCTTAAGCTCTTTTAGTTATTTCATTTCCTTTTATGTGATTTTACTTTTTTCATTATTGCTCAGTTTTTTAATTTTATTGTGGCAGTAATAACATCCAGACTCCCTTCTCATCAAAATTTCAAGTGTTCATTACAGTACTTTACAAATATTGTACATTTGGTAGTTTCATATTTTTCAATAAAAATTTTAAGTTTATCTCATATTAACTTGATGACAAGGACTTTAGCGTATGTTTTTTCATATCCCATGACATCCATCAAATTAGTGAAACAACATATATATGTGAAACATGCTTATTTTCCTTATTAACATATAAGGTAACCTTGGCTTATCCCTTTAGTATTATGAAATGTAAAACACTGTACTTACGCAAATAAATATGAAATGTTATTATGAAATTTAAAGTTGTCATGTTTCCAATTTAAAAATCTAAATAACACATTCTCAGGAGCTCCTACAGTAGAAATTTTGTTTTTATATGACCAGATTTCAATAGAAGATAGTATGATAGTCAGTTTTAACTGGGCAAGCATCTAAGGGTCAAAGATAAATGAGAAATTTTAAGTAAATTTGAAAATTCAATTGAACTTTTATAAAAGCATATTTAATATGATATTTTGGTTACAGAAAGTCTTCAAGGGCACAACAAGCTACTATACACATTAATTCATATTACCTATATTTTAAAAAAATATATAAATGAAATAATTTTTTAAAACTTACAGTGTTAGCAAGGCCAATGACATGAATGACCTTCTGTGTTACAGTCTTTACATCAGAGCCCATATAATCAAACTGAAAAAGATAAATTATTTTTTAAAATGAGTTTATGTTTATGTTCACTTATAATACAACACAGTGAATTCTCCTTTATGTATAATGTACCAATAAAAAATTTAAAAAAACTGGTGGATGTAATTAATATATCACATCCCTTCCAACTGTAATCTAGAAAATAATGATACATCATGAATAACAAAAAATTCAATAACATAATTGTAGCAATGTTCAATGCTCTTAACATTGGGAACAAGATGGTAACCAAGGTGCTAGGTCTATTACATTCTCATACAGACATGAATTCAAACAGCTATTCATGTACCAATCTAGCTTCACAAGAAGATGAGGAAGCGAGGTAAGAGACCACAGTGTTTGGTTTTAGTATAATAAAAGTGAGAGAAGAGCCAGGCGCAGTGATGCACACCTGTAATCCCAGCGGCTCCAGAGATTGAGGCATGAGGATCACAAGTTCAAAGCCAACCTCACCAAAGCAAGGTGCTAAACAACTCAGTGAGATCCTGTCTCACTATCAGCCCTTGTAAACTGTAATTTTCAAGGACTCTTTTCATCAGATCTAAATATTCAAGTTTTCCCCACCAAAAAGAAATGCTAATCATAAACCTTGACATTCTTTATAGACTGTAGGATTTGTACTCATTTTCCCATTTTTATTTCTTACATTTTTTTAATAGAAAAGGATAAATTTCTTGATTAATCTCACCACAAGTTAATCAATTTTATTAGTTTTCTACTGTACCAAGCTTCAGATTTCAAATGATTTCTCTTTTTTTCTATATCCATAACATGTGCTCCCTAACCTTATTTCCTGTATTCTACTTTCTTTTGGTTTACCTTCTTCTTTTCTTTCTATTGTCTTGACATAAATGTCTTGATTATTTATTCTCACTATTCCTATTTTCCCAGTACTCACTTAATGGCCAGTGAAGGCTTTAACTGTGCTTATGAAATTGATATTAATACTGGACACATATTTTTTTCTAGTTTCTACTCTTGTCTCTGATCATGGGTTATTAAGAAGCTTAATTCCCAAAAGGCATGAATCTTTTGATGATGATGATGATGATGATGATGATGATAATAATAATAATAATAATAATAATAATAATCTTTTTTGATAATACTTTCTAGCATAAATCCACTGCAGTAAGAGAACACATACTATAAACATACTAACACTTGGTTATGGTTAATTATGGCTATTATGGTTGGCATCACATGTGGCCAATCAGAGTGGTCTTAGGCCACTATAATGCCTCAGCAGTAAGAACCATAGCAATATGGACTTTGGACATAACCAATGCTGAGCTGGTCTCAGCAGGCCATGGACTTCAGTGTGTGACACAAAATTGCCACATTCCTGGCCATAAGCATGACACAGGAGCTTGGGGCTAGAGTTCTTCAGTTCCTGACCACAAGACAATGATTGTGGGTGAGGTATTTGGACTACCCTTTCTCCAGGGAGACGTTTGTAGGCACAGACTACCCTTTCTAGGTCCCCTCCCCAAATTCATTTTGAACAACACATCAACTACAGGGTTGGGACAAACCTGGGCTTGGGCTGGACAAGTTGCAAAAACAACTGACCATGGACCACAGAGCTGGAGATCCTGTAGGAATCCTGTTCCAGAAGCTGGGCAGCTGCCTATCTTTCCCCCACCTTCCGTGGAACCTCTCCATTTTTCTTAGCTCCAGCCCTTGCACTTTGACTGCACCCAGGATTAAAATCTTAGACTCATTCCCCATAACTCCACAGTCACAGTGCTGTCTGACTCTTCATTTTACTTCAATTCTGGGTTCCTTGGTGAAGACTGAGTGTTCAGGGAGAGGCCAAACTACTTTAGACTAGACGAACCAAGAATCCAGGAAAGGCCAGTACACAGAAACAAGAGGGATTCTACTGATGACCCTCAACCCCACTTGATTACAAGAAAGGGTGGAGTTGTTTTTTGTTTGTTTGTTTGTTTTTTAAGAATTGAGGAAGATGGCAGAGCAGATCTAAGTAGCAAACCCCAACCCCTCACAGTCCAGAAAGGAAGCAGTGAAAGAACAACTACCTAGTGGGGTTATGACTGGACAGGTTGAGACTTGAAGTTTGGTTACCAGAGAAGAAAATATGAACAAAATTCCTGAACCCCGAATCTTGACCAGGTTGGGATCAGATAAAAGGAGTAACAAAGAAAGAAAGAAGAAGAGGAAAAGCACATAAGCTAACTCCCTTAACAACAGTTCAAAAGAAAAGCAGACCAAGTTAAAACATGATAGGTTAAGCAAATACAGTGAAGAAGATCAAGCAGCTTAACTCAAATTGGGTTCTGAAAGCTATGCTGGGTACGACAACCATTTTACAGTGACCACAGCTAGCCAGCAACCCTAGAAGAAATTAAATCAATACAGCTTCTCCCCACCTTCAGACAGTAACAAATAAAACCAGCAGGAATACCTCTGAGATGGCATATCTCAATGATGAGTCTAAAAGAAACTTGCAGAGATAACTACTATCTGAAACTTACTGGACCCCCCCTCCCCATCACAGCAGACAAGGGGAATAGGAAGCACCAGAGCTGAGAGCTCATCACTCCCAGGGAGTGTTAGCCCTGACCAAGCACCCAACACAACCTGCATGGGAGCTCAGACAACCACAGCTGACATTCCATCTTCATCAATGAAGACAGATAAAAAGCCCATGAGCTACACCACACAGAGGCTTCTGTCACCAACAGAAAAGAAAGAAAATGTGGTGCATATATACACATTGGAGTTTTATTCTGTCATAAAGAATAAAATTTATGGCATCTTCTAGTAAATGGATGAAACTGAAGAACACCATGCTAAATGAAATAAGCCAGACCCAGAACTCAAGGGTCAAATGTTTTCTTTTTCTTTCTATTTTTTTCTTTTTTTGGTACCAGGGATTAACTCAGGGGCACTTGACCACTGAGCCACATCCCCAGCTCTATTTTGTGTTTTATTAAGAGACAAGGTCTCACTGAGTTGCTTAGAGCCTCATCATAGCTAAGGCTGGCTTTGAACTCACAATCCTCCCATCTCAGCCTCCCAAGCTGCTGGGATTATAGGCTTGTGGCATGATCCCAGCTCAAATGTTTTCTCTCATTTGTAAAAGCTAGAACAGTCTAAGGGAGAGAAAGTGAGGGAATCCTATGGAAATAAAACAGACTTCAGTAAAATAGAGGAAGTGGATTGATAGGGAGATAGGAGAGATAGGGAAAGAAAAGATTTGATAAGCTGTATCTTCAATTTTTAATATCTGATTGTTTTGTGGATCTAAATCCACTGTTTTTTTGGGCATGGTGGTTCATGCATGTAATCCCAGCAGCATGAGAGGCTGAGGTAGGTGGATCATAAGTCAAGGCAAGTTTTAGCAATTTAGCAAGGCTCTAATCTTACTTAACAAGATTCTGTCTCAAAATAAAAAATAAAAATAGGGCTTTGTGATGTGCCTCAGTGGTTAAATGCCTCTGGATTCAATGCCTGGTACTAAAAAAAAAAAATGAATCCATTGTTTTTTTGTTTTGCTAACCACTTTTCAAGGTAAATTATTTCCTTATGGATTATGAGTTCATATATTGCTGATACTAATCTGTAGAAATCATGAGGTAACCTTCTTAAAAGCTGCATTTTTTTTAATCATCAATGTCATCAGTTATGGGCCAGAAATTCACCTGGGATTCCTTGGCCAGCTTCTCTCAAGGTCATACACGAACTTTTAAAAAAAAAAAATTTATTCTTTTATTTTCAAGAAAAAAATACAATTTTCTTCCATCAGACGCCCTCAGTTCTTACCAATCTTGGAAAAAATGTAACCTCATGGATTAATATATAATCAAAATCTAAATCTATATAAGATTTGAAGTATAGTCATGAATTCTCAATATGAGAATTTTGTTCATTTGTTTTTCTTTTCCTTTAATATATCTAGAACTAAGAAGAAAACAGATAACTTGTTTTCTCCCTTTGCTTGAAAGAAGTGGCATATTTGTTGTGTAGACTTCTCTTCCAATTAGACTAATGCAGTTAAATATTACTATTAGGTAGGGGTTGAGAGTTTTGAGGGAGTTGTAACATATCTGTTCCTGGGGGGTATAATCCTCTGATAAAAGAAAAGTAGCCAATTATTTTTAAAAAGAGTGCTGGGAGCCCTAAGACTCCAGAGGCTGAGGCAGGAAGATCACAAGTTCAAAGCCAGCCTCAGCAAAAGCAAGGCGCTAAGAAACTCAGTGAGACCCTGTCTCCAAATAAAATACAAAATAATGATGGGGATATGGCTCAATGTTCGAGTGCCCCCTCTGTTCAATCCACAGTGAAAAAAAAATTTGAAATAACAGAAAGATCAGTAGAAAAAAAGGGAAGGGAACTTGAGAAGGGGGGAGGGGAGGAAAAGGGGAAGCCCTGGGAACTGAATCAGAACAAATTATATTTCATGCTTTTATACTTACATCAAAATGAATCGTATTGTCATGTATAACTAAAAAGAACCAATAAAAAAGTAGCCAACAAGCTTCAGGAAATAAGATGCTTATCTTGCAAAAGTAACAGATTCTATCTATATACAAAATAGATTAACAAAAACTGCTTACATATATTTTTTAAATGAATTAATTAAAATGCAAAATAAATGGATGAAATTTTTCACAGTTATCACTGAACTTAAGTTAAAGATAAATGTCAAATAATTTGAAAATAATAATGTATAAAATAGGACATACCAGATTTTTATCCACAACAATATGCAATTCAAGATACCGAGGGAATAATGATGAGGCATATTCATTTTTCTGAAAAACACACAACATGAGTGTTGAGAAACTTATGAAACTTTACATTGCACTGAAATTATATCCAGAGATAACAATGTGTAACTGCCAACTATAATGTCAGGTCCAGTTTACAAATAGAAAATTTATGTACTATTCAGAGGATTACAGTTCAAAAAGTGTTGTGATAGCAAGAGTTTTCAGTTGGACTTTCCAAGCTATGGATCTAGGCATCTTACTTTTATAATAATTAAAATGAAAATGTAGGTCTATAATCTAGAGAACTATTTTTCTTATTCTTGTCATAATTATTCTACTAAACATTTATGTGGGCACATTTTCTACTACCAATTTTTAAGAAACTGCTTTTAGTTTAGAAAAAAATTACTAAAGTTTACCATCAGTGGCAGTTCACTACAGCCTGTTGTGTTATTTGTGGCAAGTTTATAGGTCTGTGGAGGAAAAATTCATCACTTTGTTTTACATGTACCTTATGTAAATCACAAAAATTTTCCATTTTGAATTCTCTTGAAACAAAGACTTATGTTTTTATCTAAATTATCTATAATGGAGGACACAGCATATTTTATATTATTTATGTATAGGCCCATGAATGAAAATTAATGTTTTTAGTCCTATATTCACATCTCCCTTTT
Organism: Spermophilus citellus; assembly: GCF_964194105.1. Lineage (NCBI taxonomy): Eukaryota > Metazoa > Chordata > Mammalia > Rodentia > Sciuridae > Spermophilus > Spermophilus citellus. Next base: position 337,313 of record NW_027673068.1, read on the forward strand.
TTCAAGCATGCCAATGAACACAAATTCATTCTCTAATAATTTTAACAGTCATACAGGTCCTTCATGAAAAGTAAAATAATGATAACATTTGCAAGTCACAAATTCAGCTCTGAAATCACTTCTTAACAAAATTATATGAATAAGTGGAAATAAAAGAGTTAACACTTACAGGTATAGCTTTTTTTCCTTCATGTGGTGACTCATCAGACTCAGCGTAAATGACTCTTTTTCCCGAGAGAGGAATATTAATTTGATTACTTTTTTCTTCATAAATCATGTGTATAAATCCTGATAGAGCATCAATTGGTTCAATTCCATATGAAACATCTTTGAATTGCATTATTCCCCTGAATGTTAAAATAATTCAAAGAAAGTCTGAAATGATTCTACCAAAACTATAATTCCAATGAGAAATTTTGGCCAGAATTGTTATTTTTTATTTTTTATTTTTTTTAAGATTTCAATGTCACCTTTTTCAACTTTATTCCTTTGGTCTTTGAGGTTTCATATCAGAAACAGACTACTACATCACAATGTATTTTGCTTTCTGTTACAAATATATTTAATTATTTTACCAAAAGCAAATAGTGGCATGGATTTGTGTTCTTACACAGGTGAGGGACCCCCTTTCTAGTGTGTAGATTTTCAGAGCATATCTGCAGGGTCTGTTAGTCTTGGGTCCCTTTTCTCTGAAACACTAACTCTGATACCTAATGTTCATGTGTGCTGAACTCAAGATACTACATGTCTAAAAATTATTGCATGCAGAGCCAAACTGTCTATTGGTCTAAGGTGTTGTACAATTGGCAATTATTGTAGAAAATTAAGAAATAGGTATAGACTGAGGAGTGGGATATAGCTGGGTCAAAGGTGGTTCTATTCCCAGTTTTCCAAGGAATCTCCATACTGCTTTCCATATTGGTGGCACCATTTTGCAGTCCCACCAGCAATGCATAAGTGTGCCTTTTCCCCCACATCCTCCTCAACACTTATTGTTGTTTGTATTCTTAATAGCTGCCATTCTGACTGGAGTGAGATGAAATCTTAGAGAAGTATACAGCCACATCAATGTTTATAGCAGCACAATTCACAATAGGTAAACTGTGGAACCAACCTAGATGCCCTTCAGTAGATGAATGGATAAAGAAAATTTAGCATATATACACAATGGAATATTACTCAGCAATAAAAGAGAATAAAATCATGACATTTGCAGGTAAATGGATGGAGTTAGAGAATATAATGCTAAGTGAAGTTTTAGCCAATCTGAAAAAGCCAAATGCCAAATGTTTTCTCTGATATAAGGAGAATAATTCATAGTGAGGTTGGGAGGGGGGCATGGGAAGATTAGAGGAATTCTAGATAGGGCAAAGGGGTGGGAGGAGAAGGGAGGGGGAATGGGGGTAGAAAAGATGGTGGAATGAGGTGGACATCATGACCCTAAGTACATGTAAGAAGACATGAATGGTGTAAATATACTTTGTGTACAACCAGATATATGAAAAATTGTGCTCTATGTGTGTGATATGAATTGTAATATATTCTGCTATTATATATAACAAATTAGAATTTTTAAAAAATTTAAAAAGGACAAAAACAGAATTTGGGCAAACTAAAAAAGTTATGGAGAGACCAGCACTCCCTAAACTCCAGACTCATCAAAGTCAATAAGCAGCAGATCCTTTTGGTATCAACAAAGCCTCTCATCAGGAAGCAAAGCTGCTAGGGTCCCAATGCGGTTTTATTAGTTATTCTGATTCATCCTTAGGGAATTGAAATAAAGTTGATTATAGAGTGAGAAAACATATATGAAGAATTAATTTGTAATTGAAAGAGTGGCAAATTGAATATCTTTAAATTATGAACAACCTGAGTCCTGAACAAGTGTTGAGTGTCACAAGAGAATTTATAAAACCTGCAACATATCCATTATAATTGCAGTTCATCTGAAAAACAAAAATACATAAAGTAAAACAAGTGGATAAATTTATTTTTAAAATTTACTTCCAATTATGACATTTATATTTATTCATATTAAAAAATCCTAAGACTTACCTGAGCTAACAAAGGCTCAGAATGTTCGGTGCCATTTTTGTCATAAGAATAAATAAGAGATGATGGAGATAAAAACGATCTAGGCAAAAATAAAAACAAACTCAAATGAAACAGAAAAAGTAGAAAACATACTCTTCATATACAAGTTGTCTATGGGTTGAGGAATTCAAAGTTTGGCCAATCAACTGTTTATAAACTATTCTCCAAATATTTCCAACTAGAGTTATAATACTAAAATGCAAGTTCATGAAAAAACAAATCACTAAACATATAAAAGTAAAATCATGTAGGCCCCATTTCTAGCATGGAACTTTCGAATCTTTGTCTTTATTATTCATTGATTTCATATGTTACTCTTGAATCTCAAAATTGAAATGTAGCATTAGGACTAAATTTTAAAAGATTTGTTTTCTTTCACTACAAATTCATATAAACTAAGCTTAGCTATGCACCAAATTCATTTAGATATTGGTTACATTTTCTTTTATTCCTCTCAGTAATCATTCAAAAACTTAACACCACTCCTATCAATCATTCCAGAAACTCTCCATGTGCCAGTCCTCACTCCTTCACTTCCAGAGGATTACTTCTTTTTATTTAAAGCAGTTCTTTAGGGGTTGGGGATGTGGCTTAAGTGGTAGCGAGCTCGCCTGGCATGCGTGCGGCCCAGGTTCAATCCTCAGCACCACATACAAAACAAAGATGTTGTGTCCGCCAATAACTAAAAAATAAATATTGAAAAATTCTCTCTCCCTCTCTCACTCTATCTTTAAAAAAACTTCTATTGTCAGAAGTTGAACATGGCATTTTCAAGTCATTACCATCCTAAATAACTCTCCCTTGGCCCTTTGCCCTATATTTTTCAATTCTTAACAAATTTTATCAAAAGAATAATTGTTATGATTTGGATGCGAGGTGTCCCCAAAAAGCTCATGTATGAGACAATGCAAGAAAGCTTAGAGGTGAAATGATTGGGTTATGAGAGTCTTACACTCAATCAGTGGAATAATGCCATAATAGGGATTAACTGTGTGTTAACTGTAGGTAGGTAGGGTGTGCCAGGATGGTGGTAGGTTTTTGGGTTCATGGCTTTAGGATATATAATTTGTCCCTGGTGAGTATAGCATTCTCCCCATATCTATCTATCTATCTATCTATCTATCTATCTATCTATCTCCCCCTCCCCCCTTCCTAATTGTTGTGTCTGACCTGTTTTCCTTCCCCACAGTCTTCTGCCTTGATGTTCTGCCTCACCTCAGCACACCCTCCCCCCACCAGAATAGAGCCAGTTGTGTATTACTGAGACCTCTGACACGTGAACCCTCTAATAAACATCTCCTCCTTAAAATTGTCCTTGTCATGTCTTTTGGTTACAACAGTGAAAAAGCTAACTAAATCAGTAGTCTAACACATATACTCCACTTTGTCAATTATTAGTCACCCTGAAACTTCTCTGTAAAATATTCATAGTCATGTATAGGTCAAATCCAAAAGATTTAAAATGCACTGCCATATTCCACTTCTGACTTCTATTTGAAAATCAGGACCACTCAGTCCAATCATTTAATTTACATTCACTTCATTCTTCTGCTTCTCTTCCTAATTCACTGGCTGCTCCAGTTTCATCTTCCATGTTAGCTACATTTTTTTTCTACCTTTCACAGAAATATTGGTCTTTCTCTAGGCTTAGACTTTAGCCACTAATCTGTTCATAAACATAACTCTCATCAAAAATATCAATATAGCCAAATTATCAATTACTGGTAAATCTATATCCCTATGCCTTTATTTATCTGTCCAGTAGGAAAAATCCACTTGGATATGTTATAAGCACTAAAGCTCACTCTTTCCTCATACAAATATCTCCCTTGTTCATATTCTCTGTTCATATCCCTCATTTGGTTACATCATAAGCTATCCACTTACTTGAGCAACAACTAAATTATATCTGAGGCTCCCCACTGTTTCTCAGTCGTTCTATCAAATCTGTCTTGAGGTTCACTGAATTTTTCTTTGCAGTGCTATAATTGGTGATGCACCACCATCACTCACCTAAACTATTAGTTATGTTATTAGTCACCCTACCTTTGGTTTTTCACCCCTGTAAGACTCAATTTGACTCTACAAGTACATGAGTAAAGCTATTTTTGTCTCCCAATATCCTCAAACAGACTCCAACCTTATTTTTCAGAATCTGTTACCTCTATCCTTCAGAAAAATTTATTATTTAGTAATTCACATTGACTTTTTGCATATCAAAAACAACAACACCACCACTCTATCTCACATGTACTTATTTTGTAAATGATTTTCTCTATATATGGAATGCCAGCACCATTCCCGCACCCCATTCCTACTGCTGTTCTTCACATAGCTAGCTATATATCTTCTCTCAATGCACAAGTTATCTCTTACCTCTTTCTAATAAGATTTCTTTGATTTCCAAACAATACGACTTATACATTTATCATAATAAAATACTATAATAAATTCTTTTCTCTATTAATGTATCTCCTTGAACTATACATTTGACTATGTATCATATTTTATTCTTTTTTCTGCCTAGTACTTTGCTCAATACCCAATATACAATAGGTATCTATATATTTGAATTGAAATGATTCTAATCATAACTAAGTTTTACAATAAAGAAACCAAAGAATTAAAATTTGAAAAGATGAAATAAATACTTACTGCTTTTTAAGATGAACAAAATATGGTTTTCCTTCTATTGTAATGATATAAGCAACCTATAACAAGAGTATCCAAAAATTTCAGTAAGATTTATAAATAATATATGTTAAATTATGTACTTTTTAGTACTTATATTTTTTTACCATACGATTTATTTTTATTTTTTTTAGTCATACATAACAGCAGAATGTATTTTGACATATAATACATACATGGAATGTACATACATCAGTCATAATGTCTATTCTATTCTGTTCCCCTTCCTATCCCCCCTACTCTAGTACTTATATTTTAAAATATTGACAGAATAACAATAATATGTAACCATTTTATTTGCTTCCCTAGGTGTATATCTGAGGATTCAGGATCCTGAACCAGTAATAAAGCACCCATTATTTTGCATCATTACTTTTCTGGGGGAACACTTACCTAATGTCAACTGTTATCTTTTGACTTAGAACCCACCAGTTCACCCATGCCAAAGACAAATTTCATGATTCACCTCACTCACATTACCTTAATCCTGTCTTGGGGGAAATTCAGTTTTGTTACCCACTTAATTTCCATATTTGTAGATTCTTATCCCTAAAGTCCTTCATCTTCAAAGAAATAAAGTCTCATGCATATTCACACACATTGAAATGTTCTGCTGTGAAACTATTCTAAGCTGATATCTCTGCCTCCTGCAGCAGTGGTGTCACATTAAAAAGGCAACTTAACATAATCTAAGGTTTAAAAATATTATTCCCAGGTCAGTAGAGTACAGGGAAGGGAGCAGGGGGAAAGAGGAGAGGGAAGAAAAAGTAGAAATACTTTATCTATTATTGAGACCTCTTATAATTCAAGTAAATTATATTCCATGCTTTTATAATTATGTCAAATGAATCCTAATGTGTAACTAAAATATAAATAAAATTTGCATATATAATAATATGATATAATAATTATATAATCCCCAATTACTCTATTTTCTCGATGGTCTTTTGCATCTGTTGATGAAATCCTTTCAGGAACAGTGGTGTGAAGAAAGCTTTTGTGCGACTCTAAAAATAAAAATAAGTGATTTTATTTTAGAACCTGTGATTTTACATTATTCATTCCTAAGTCTATTTCTGCATTTCTTTCTTTACATTAAATAATCTACACATCTCTTCCTTTCTACCATTTTTCTAGTCATTTTTATCTCCGAATTTCTAAACCCTTTCTTGTCAATATCTCAAGTTTTATTCTCTCTCTCTCTCTCTCTCTCTCTCTCTCACACACACACACACACACACACACACAATTCAGCAGTTTGACAGGGAGCTAAAGTACTTAGTACCAAATTAGTGTTGTGACAGGAGCAGAAATGAGAAAACAAACTGGTTAAGAAAGGGAGGTCATTTGCAGGAAAGCATGTAGATTATCAGATATAGGAATAATCTGCAATTTCCAAATTAGAAAATCATTGAGTTTCTTCATGGTGATTAGCAGAATTTTGTATGGGAAGGTGGGTGAGGGAGACACAGTTTTGTCCATTTTGCCCATAAGAACGCTGTCCCAGAGAAGTGAAAATATTCCACCAGAGGCAGCCTTTCTGGTTTCACTTTTTGGTAGAAGCAAGAGGCAAGGAGAAATCGCGTGGGAGATCATGGAGCCACACATCTGGCCTGGATCTGGGATGGGAAGGGAGAGCCCCCCGCTAAATGAACACAGTCCACACTCAGAAGCCCAGGCTGGGAGAGGGGGACAAGTCTGTGCACTCACTGCGGCCTGCGTGCAGCCCACCAAGTCCCGTGAGAAGCAGCACAAGAAGTAACATGGCTCCGGTGTCATGGAGCCCCTCTGTGTAACAGCAGTTGAGACGTTGAAGCAAGTGCAGGAGCAGCTCGCGCCAGGCAGCGGCAGGAGAAGCACCACAGGAAGGCGATCTGAGAACGGAGAGAAGGAAACCTCTGCGGAAGGACGCGCTGCTGGTGGCTGCTGAGTGCTGCTAGTGGGCGCCTGAGCGCCCTGAGAAGGCTTTCAGAGTTTTGTTTGTTTGTTTGTTTGTTTGGTTTTTTTTTTTTTTTGAGATTCAACAAAGATATTTAATTAATTTATTTGATACATGGCTATTGAATTAGTAAAGCATTAGTGTAAAACCAAAATAACAACTTTTCTAAGAGAGACAATGTACATCACATTAGTCCAACACATTGAGCACAATTCAAGATGAAGTGTTCAAAAATTCAAGAGAGCCTTTGCCTGGGTCAGGGAGCCAGATCCCTGGAAACACTTTAAGGCTCCAAAGCAAAGTTTTCAATATGATTTAGTGACAGTGACATAGGAGAAATAACTCAAGAATTTGTTAGAAATTAACAAAAATCTCTTCATAATATTGTTTATGGAATTTTGTATAATCACATCCAGAAAAAAAAAAACTGGCAGGTAGATATGATCAGCATTATGGCGACCTATGAGTTGTCCATTGGTCTTGTTTATTTTTAGTGGTGATATCCATTGAAATCACTGAGAGAGAAAAGATATAACCTAACAATTATAGTTTTGTTGAAATCATCTCTATTTTTTGCACTGGAGATTTGAATTTTTTTTTTTTCAAGCTTTCGGTGCAGTCTGATTACAAAAATCTGTGAAATATGGTATATTAAGAACTATGTAATGTTTTGAACAACCAACAATAAAATTAAAAAAAATTTAAAAAAAAAATGTTGTACATACCCTTGCTAACAACTATAGTTTCTTTCTGATTTTTAGGTGAACCCAAGTGAAAACTTATATTAAAATGCAAAAAATTCACATCACATAGTACAGAGAAGCAAAAACCACTTGCTTTAAAATGAATCTCACAAAAAATTATAATTTTCTGATAGATCTTTTCCTGTCATCTTCAAAGACTGTCAGTGAAACTTTTATTTTCATCATTTTTCAGCAAAAAAAAAAAAAATTCTTAATCATTATCAAAAGAATTTAAATTTGAGATACCCATCTGTTGCAATTTTTAGAGGCTCCAAACACCCGTCCTGGAGAGAAACCTTGGTTTTGAGCTTCAGTGATGAAACAGTGGTCTCCTTTGTGCAATCTGCTTATACTGCTGTTAGGTAGCAAGTATTTCAACCTTCAGTCAAGAGCCTCTTGTCCTACAAGACACTCATTATTCAAGAAAAAATATCATCTACATTTAAAAAATGAAAGAACAGAATCTGTGCTCATGCAAGTGTTTTATGTTGTATTTTTTTAATCTCTAATGCAGAGGCTCTGCAATCACCAGAATTGCAATTTTTTTTCCTCTCTGAAATAATAAAGGGACCACTTAATTATCATCTCATGGTCATTTTGCTTGTGACGTGCAGATTTTGAAATCCAATAACAACTCTAATGAAAAGCATTTCTTCATGGCCACAACCCTTTCACACCTGGACTATCGCTTTCAGAAGATGATTATATGGTTGCTACAAGGTCACCATACAAGGCCAAAGTTACCGTCAGATGCCTGGATTCCCCACAAGCACCTTACTAACATAATGCAGAATGAATGGCTCCAGAGGTTTACAAAAAGAGACTATTTTTCAATGTCCATTAGTGCTTTGAAAAGACAATTTCAAATAACATAACACTACAATGAGGTTAAGGTAATGGACTAACCTTCTAAAATGTTAACCAGCTTGTAGTTTGAATTATGTAATGTTTTGAACAACCAACAATAAAATAATTAAAAAAAATGGTAAAAGAAGATGAAACTAATACTTTACAGTAATTTTCACTGAAGTAAATGAAGCAAGGCTTACATAGGAGAACCTAGAAGAATACAGAATTCTACCCATCAATTTGCTTCAAACGACAGCATATGTTGTGTTTTATTTTGAATTCTTTGATAAATGAATGTTTATCCTGGGATCAGTGGCTCTAGGTGAATGGCAGATTGCAGCAGCAATTGCTTTCTTACCAAGAGAATTATCTTAAATCAGATCTCCTTTGTTTGATGAAACCTAAATTGCAGGGGGAATATTTAAACATCTAAGGAGAAAATCCCTAGATAAGTTAACACATGGCTCCAAGATGCATTTAGCAGAACTAATTGTCTCTATTATTCTTTTATTCTGGAAGCTACAGATAGAATGTATAAGTGAAGTAGCAAAATACTCTATCATTGTGCATTCTCTGATAAGGGACAGTAAGCCACCAAAATAGTAGATTTACTTCAAGTGGGTGCTGGGACCAAAGAGACAATTACATCTGTAGCAAGTCCAGCTAAATAGCTGGATTAAGAATAAAAACTCCTTTGTGCTGTGCTTTTTTTTTTTTTTTTTTTTTTTTTTTTTTTTGTGAGGCTGAGAAAACCTGGAATCTGGTTCCTCTGTGGAGTACCTGTGGTACTCTGCACTCTCGACTCAAATATATCAAGAAGACTGGCTAAGTGACTGCACATGTGTGGTCCTAAAGAAAGTGATGGTAAAACCACCATGATAAAGAGCTCAAGGGCAGACATTCCTGCATTTGACTCCTGTCTTTGCCACATACTAGATACATAACCCCAGGAAAGGTCTTATATCTCTCTAAAGTCCTTTTAAAAAATTTGATTAGCTTGAGAATGATAAAGTATAATCAAGTATCAAAAAGCCATCTGGGGCTGGGACTGTGTCTCAGTGGTACAGCATTTGCCTAGCACACGAGAGGCACGGGGTTTGATCCCCAGCACCATATTTAAAAAAAAAAAAAAAAAAAACTAAAACAAAATAAAGGTATTGTGTCCATCTACAACTAAAAATATTAAAATAAAAAAAAAGCCATCTGGCAACCTATCAGACATTTCTCAAGCCTTTCCAGGAGAGTTCCTTGCCTCCCCAGCCCACTGAAACTATCTTGCCTGAGCTTCTCCTTGACACTGAGCCCAGTAGCTCCATTCAAAGCCTGCTGGGTTCTAACAGGATGCCTCTGCAACCTCTAACTCTGCTGGTCATTCCCCTCTTTGTGAATCACCTCCTTCCCTCAATACAGAGAGAAAAGCAGACACATTTACAGAAGAGAAGCCACTGTTCTGGGAGAGACAGTAGCTGCCTGAGTTTCTTTCACCTCTTAGAACTTGGTTTTTGGTCTTCCTGACTCTAGGTTCTAAGAATGTCTCATTGAGCTGCCTTAAAACATCAGAGTTTAAGCAATGTTAAAGCTAAATGTTCAAGACAAGTCAGAAAGCCACTAAATTTTTCAGGTTAAGACAGTACCTGGTGAGGATTTTGTTTAGATGTTTTGGTAAAACCGTCACTTTTCGATTTATTTCCAGTTGTAGTGAGGAAAATCAAATATGCAAGTGATTAAGTTATGATAACAGCTAGGTAGCCTCCCATTATGTTCCTATACATCCAAACCATTGTGCTAGAACCAGGCAAAATGCATGTTTGAAAACAAACAAAATGTTGCAGAGGCTGTGACTGGTTGAATTTCACAATTAGATACACCATTACAGTAGCTATTGAAGGCAAGACACTCCATAAAATAATCCCTGATCAAATAATAAATTTACAGAAATATCTTCTGCAATATCCCAAGTTACTATTGCTACACTCTGTGATCCCTCAGCCCCCATGTTGTGGAGGGGGCAAAATTGCAAAGTATGCAGTACAGGGGGGAAATAAAGAATGTCCACATGCTTCTGCCCCTTTCAATGCTTTATTCACTCAAATTAATCAATTTCACTCTATAAAATCTTAAGAAAACATACGATCTTTAATGCTAGGCACTGCAACAGACATAATGAATTCACAGCAAACAATTTTAGATTACTTCTAAGGGCTGCAAAACACACTTAATCTCCACTGCTGTCATGTATTTAAAAATAATAATATAAAATCAATAAAAGATATAAAAAGCACACATACACTTAATCATGACAGGCTAATGACAGACATTCCCTCTGCATACTAAGTTCAAAAGTCTTAAGTCTTAGGCTTTGAGTCCAGCAGATGCACACTCACTTAGACTGCGGTGACCAGGTCTGGAATCAAGGCAGGCCTTTCCTGGCATGAAGTGGAAGACTAGTTGAGGAGAGGGTCGGAGGGAGAAGTGTTGTGGCTCTCATCAAGGTCCAGCAGAGGAGGGAGAGTTTGAGAGTGGTGAGGATCTCACAGAGGATCAGGAAACAATGACAAGTGACGGGATGTCAGGTCCCCATCAGGCTCTCCAGCTCCAGTGCATCAGAGGGCAGCCTTGTTTCGGCTTGCTAGATCCACTACTCATTAGCTCTATGATTTATACTAAGTTTGGGGGCTTTTGACCCCCCTTTCAATTCTTACCAGCTACCACTGGATTTCTCCATGACATAATTTACCCTGGGATCAGATATATCTAGTCTGGTGGTCTCCACCCTGATCTTCTCCTTTCCCTCTTATCAGGTGAGGATACCCTGCCAGGGGCTACACTCTGTTATCAGGGTGAAGGGAAATAAGTAACTTGTTTGAGGCCAAACTGGAGCACTCTATGGGTGTGCCTGGTAAAACTACCTGTTTCAAAATGGAGTTTTTTAAATGGACTTGCTTAGGCTCAGGTCTAAGGCCATCTTCACACCCCAGTTTTTATTTAATTAGCCCTTTTGAAGTTCTGCCTGATTTAGAGGCAGAAGCCTTTTGATTTCCTGGAGACCCTAAACTTTGTTACTTTGCAAGCCCTAGTTCACATCATAATAAGTACTACAGCTATATCCTTGCATTGCCTATATTTTGGTGTTAAAAAAAAAAAGAAAAGAAAAAGAAAAAAGGCAGAAAGCTTGTTTATAAATTGAATTTGAAATTACTTGGTCATTTTGCAAATCTAAGGGAGGTTATTAGCAGAAAAGCAGTAGCAAATCAATTTTAAAAAGGGCCAAGTAACCAAGAAATAAAGACCTAATAGATGGAATAAATTGGATGGGCATAACTGCTTAATGAATTAGCACACTGAAAAACATAGAAAGGAACAGGGAAAGACAAAAAAAATAGAAACACAAAAATAAAATTAAGAGATAAGGAGAATTGAAATATAATTATCAATATCTAGATAATAGCATTTTCAAAAAGGGAAAAAATCAAAATAGAAGGAACTATTTAAAGAGATAATAGGGAAAGTTTTGTAGCTTTAAAATATAAAAGAATAGAAAGAGAGTGAAAAGAAAAGAGTGAAAAGAAAAGAGTGAAAAGAGATTATGAAGTGGGCATTGGTGAAAAAATTAAATGAAAACTAAAAAGGCATGACATTTTAAGTGACAGCAAAGAAAAGTTCTAAAATCTGCCAGAGAAAAAGAGCAGTTCACAGGCAGTCAGTATAGATAGGTAAATCCAGTCAGGTTGGATCAAGGAGGCCAATTTTGAGCCCTGGAAGTTGTGGACTTTCCTTTGTCCACCCTTACCAAGAACCTGCCCCTGCTCCTGCTCTAACCTGTTGCTAGGGTAACCTGTCCCAGGAATTGCCCCTCCCTACAGGAGTTATGAAAGTTGTTCATTACTGTCTCCTGGGCTGCTTCCTGCCTGGATCACTCCACCTTGGCCCCTCCAGCCCATCTGCTTCTCACCTACTGGCCATCCCACCTGGGCCAAGCAGGAAGGAGAGAGATAAGGGGAAGAAGGCAGAAAAACAAAACAAAACAAAACAAAAGTCTAGGATGTATAAAAGAAGCAGGACACTCTCACTTCTTGGCATACCAGGATACCAGCTATGGCCCCTTCACTCTCCCAGAGAGAAGTCTGTATTACTATTTTTTTAAATGAACCCTGCTTTCTATACTTGCCTCAGCATGCTTCTCTAATGTTCAGGCTTCAACATGTGGGGAAGCAGGACTCCTCATGGATAACTGGTGGTATCAGAATAAAGTCCCTGGGAGCAAATGGGAAAGCTATCTATGCCTAAGGAGAGGAATTTGGTTCAAAAGCTCCAAACAATGACATGGCTGAAGCTTGTGTGTGTGACCTGCTCTCACACATGCACAACGAGGCACACTTTTGCTATCACGAAATTTTGGTGGAGTTAGTTTTTTGTGGTGTTGATACTGCCAGTTACCAATGACGAGTTCTGCTCCCTCAAATGTTAAAGTCTGAACATTAGAGAAGCACGTCGAGGCAAGCATATAAAGCAGGGTTTATTTAAAATGGAGTAACATAGACTTCTCCCGGGAGGGAGAAAGGGGCCATCGCTGGTATCCTGGTATCCCCAGAAGCGAGGTGTTCTGCCCTTTTTATTTGTCCTAGGCTTCCTTTGTTCTCCTGCTTTTCCCCCCTTATTTTCTCCTTCCCCATACATGACTAGGCCCAGGAATGCCCAGGTATGCTCGGTGGGATGGCCAAAGATGAGAAACAGGTGGGCTGAAGAGGGAACATGATGCAGCCCAGGACCCATTAATTAACAACTTTATAGCTCCCTTTAGGGAGGGGCAATTCCTGGGACAGGTTCCCTTAGCAAAAGTTTGGAGCAGAGGCAGGTTCTTGATAAAGGTGGAGGAGGGCTCTGAAGGAATTAGCATTTCAATCCCTTGGGGGACAGTCTCCAACTTCCCAGAAATCACTCAAAATTGACCTCCTTGATCTGACCTGACTGGATATGCCTATCTACACTGACTGCCTAATTCTGCTTCAGTACTATTAAAATCTTGGTCCTTTCTCCCAGATGCCAATTCAATAACAAGGATATGGTTTGGAGAAAATGGAAATAGGAGGTTTATTGCTTTGCTAGCTAGGAGAAGCTCAGGGAACTCCTGTCCCAGAAGCTGTAATTCTCCCATAAGAGAGAACAGAGGTTTTTAAAGAAGCCATTCAAAGGCTTTATTCTAGGTGTCCTTGTAAGGGGATTGTGATTCACTTGTTCATTTGGGGAAGGGAAAAAAGGAAAAAAAAATCCACTTCAAGATAAGCCTCAGGGGCACTGCAGCAAGGGCCATATTCAAAGCATGAAGTGGGCCACTGTTACATTGGGAGGGGCTGGGTTGCCGGGAATCCAGCCCAGGCCCTCGCACATGCTAAGCACATGCTCTACCACCAAGCCACACCTCCACCCATGAAAACCTGCTTCACAGAAGCATTTAGAGTGGTGACAGTAGGAGAATAAATGCCAGGGCTGCTCTATTGGAAAGTTAGTAATGATGTTGTTTTTTAGGGACAACAGGTACTGAAAGGTTAATAAAATAGGTACTTGTCACTGCGTTTTTCTGTATGCTTAACAAAACACTGTTGAAATCCTGAGAACTGTTTGCTAATCTTGTTCCCAGAATATGCTGTCCCCAAATGCCAAACTGCAGAATGCACTCCCTCACTCCCAAACTGCCCACTCGCCCTGACCCGTCAATGAACTTCCCTACCTGCCCTCTCCAAGAAAAGTATATAAGGTCTGCTTAAGCTGTTCTCAGGGCTCTATCTCTCTTTGCTCTAGTGAGCTCTGAGCCCCAGCATGCTGGTCTCCAATAAACCTTCCTTCTGTTGCATGAGACAGTCTCTTGGTGGTCTCTTCCTCCGACGTTTCGACAGTCCCTTACAGTACTAGAATGCAAACATGAATTAACAAGTTTTTAGCTGATTCATTTTACTTTGGAGAGTGACACCTGATCAGTGACTTTCAAGAAGGAACAATAGGAATATGGCTATTGGTTGCTCTTTCTATGGCCTTGAAGGCCTTTGAAGGTGACAACTGTAGCAGCTTAGTGTCTGAAGGTGACTCAGAAACCTGCTTTGGGTTCAGCTTTTCTTCAGGAAGGAGAAGCCCATCTGAGATACCTGACTAGTTCCCTGCAGTCACAAGGCCTGGCAGCCTGGATCTGCCCAGCCCCCCATCTCTGTCAGAGTTTGGGATGATGTTCCCAGTGCTGGGTCCTCAAAGTAAATGCAGCCAGGCCTCTTTCCCCAAATGTGAGGGAGAATGAGGGGACAAGACAGAAGGGGCAGAGAATAGAAGCGGTGAGAAAGCCAAAAATCAAGGTCTCAGTAACAACAGTGGCAGTAGTAGCAGGGCCAAGAACCAAAGCAACACCTTCCCGAAGGCCACGCCTTGGAGACCCAGATGAAGCAGCTCTCCCCCCAGTGATCCAAGGGGAGAGATGGATTATTGCTGGCCTAAACATGGTGCAGACGGGCTGACACATTTGGGGCTAGGGCCCATGTGCAAATCTATACTTACACATGAAACTGGGGAATGCTGTGCCAGTAATCATTTCAGATATGCCAAATATTAAGCATGTACTCACAACTGCACTAGGCAGTTTCAGTGACCCTGACAGCTGAAGAATTTCCCTGGGGTAAGAGCTCTGGGGCTGGTTTTATAGAGCAGGGTTGTTGCAGGTGTTCTCTCACAAGGGTCACTGCCTTTGCAGAGCTGTCCCATAACAGCACCAAGGAAGCAATAATTGGTTCCTGTGAAAGAATCCAGCCAGGAAGAGGACTGCAAGCTGAGCAGAACTGGGGGCCTGAGCTTGCGACTCTTTCCCTTCTGACTCTCAGCTTGTTTGGGGAAACAGAAGTTCTCCCATTAAATTCCAGAGCATCTCTCTTTTTTTTTTTAACCTGCACACACAACAAAACCTCAAACACTCAGAGCACACCTTTTTGAACTAGTGAAGCCTTAAAATGAAATGCAAGCACACAATTCATTTCCATTGCCTGTGGTGTTCAGAGTTGACTTTTGAAAACCATGTATGCCAGGACATTCATCAAAACCATTTTCAAGGAAAGCTTCATAAACTGCACTGTTTGGGGTTGGGGGGATTAGTGTCAATGTGGGGGAGGGGGGAAGAAGTCATAGAAGGGGATTTGTGGCATTGGGGAGAAGGTTCTCTAGCACAAACTTATCCTGCTAGCCTATGGGACTTATTCTGAGAAGTGCAAGTGAAGAATGATGGCCACTGTTATATCTAGATTGGCAAGGTGTTAATTACTCTGTAGGTTTTAACTTTAAATTATTTAAGGTTATGCTGCACTAGTATTCCTTAGAGGAAATTGTCCTTAAAGCTAGGAAAGGGAATAGGCATGTTTTTCCTAAGACTATTAAATAGAAGCAATTGAGTCTGTTATACTAAGAGGATGAGTTGTTTTTCCTAATTTTTTTTTAGTTATTTATTTGTAATGTGGTGCTGAGAATTGAACTCAGAGCCTCACGCATGCCTCACGCAAGCACGTTACCACTGAGCCTCAACCACAGCCCCTAAGAGTATAAATTTTAAGACTGCTTTTCTTTGTTTGCATGATTATTCATGCTTAGAGCACTGTATATTATTTTTCCTATTTCAAGAAAATTTAGCATTTTTAAAAGAAACCAACTTCCCATTTAAAATTGTCTGTTAACTATGAAAGCTGTATACTT
Source organism: Spermophilus citellus (assembly GCF_964194105.1). Lineage (NCBI taxonomy): Eukaryota > Metazoa > Chordata > Mammalia > Rodentia > Sciuridae > Spermophilus > Spermophilus citellus. The sequence goes on from NW_027673068.1 coordinate 353,348, forward strand.
GAGTCATTTGTATATCTCTTCATACTGTAATGGTCTTTCCTTTGTTATTGACTGATACAGTACCCTGATTACAAGGTTATTTTGTACTTGTCTTAATACCTTAGTACAATAACAACTGCTTAAAAATAAAATAAAATAAAAGTACCATGTGATATACATGTATCTTGTACAATGATGATTACTGTAATCAAGCTAATTAACATATCCACCCACTCATATATGTGTGTGTGTCTGTGTGTGTTTGTGTTTGTGTGTGTGTAGTGAGAACACTTTCAAGCAGAACAATTAAAAACATTTTTTTAGTTGTAGTTGGCCACAATACCTTTCTTTTATTTATTTTTGTGTGGTGCTAAGGATTGAACCCAGGACCTCACATGTGCCAAGCAAGTGCTCTGCAACTGAGCCATAACCCCAGCTCACACAGCAGCAAATTTAAGCATACAACAGAGTGTTATTCACTGTGGGGACCCAGTTGTAGGACAGATGTCCAGAATTGGCTCATGCTGCATCACTGAAGTTTTGTACTCTTTGGGTAACAGCTCCTGTTTTCCTAAACCCCGAGCTCCTGGGAACCACCATCCTGCTCTCTGCTTTTACAGAGCAACTGGTTTTGATTCCACACTTCATTGAGGTCATAGAGCACGACCTTCTACATTTGCTGTTTTCACTTAGAATAATGTCTCCTAAAGCTCATTAGGGTTTCAAATAACAAGATTTCCTGCATTTTGAAGGCAGAATATTGTTCTGGGTGTCAAATGGTTGACATGTTTTTGTATGTGGACATAATCTTAAAACACCAGTTAAGAAAATTAATGAGATTTTTTTCAGAAGTGAATTATGAAACATTATTTTTATTTGTTTTAGTACCAGGAATTGAACCCAATGGGGGTTAACACTGAGCCATATCTCAGAGCTTTTTGTTTGTTTGTTTGTTTGTTTGTTTACAAATTTTGAGACAGTCTTTGCAAAGTTGTTTAGGGCCTTGCTAAATTGCTGAGACTGGATTTGAACTTGCAATTCTCCTGCTTCAACCTCCCAAGCTCTGGAAAGTAGTATAGAAATCCCTCAGAAATCTTGCAATGAAACAAGCATTTGAACTAGTTATCCCACTCTTTGGCATATACCCAAAGTACTTAAAATTGGCATACCATAGGGATGCACCCACATCAATATTTTTTGCACCTTAATTCACAATAGCTAAGCTCTGGAACCAACCTAGGTGGCATTCAACAGATGAATGGAAAAAAATACACATACATACACACAAACATTCACACACACAGGAATATTACTCAGCCATAAAGAATGAAATTATGACATGTGCTGGTAAGCAGATGGAACTGGAGATGGAAACTCACATGCTAAATGAAATAAGCCAATCCCCCCCCCCAAAAAAAGTTTGAATGTTCTCTGATATGTGCATGACAATGCACAATAAAGGGGTGGGGAGGGAAGAATAGACATTCATTGGATAAGACAAATGGGAATGAAGGGAAGGGAAAAGGGATGAGAAAAGGAAAGATAGTAGAATGAACCAGATGTAACTTCCCTATGTTCACGTATGGATTCATGGCCAGTGTTAGTCCTCATCATGTACAGCCAAAATATGGGGAGTTATACTCCATGTACCTATAATGTGTTAAAATGCATTCCACTGGCATGTATAACTAAAAAGAACATAAAAACTTTAAAATTCATCTGCCAGAGGCTTTACTGGGGCCTATTCTGGATCACAGGGTGGGCAGTACATGGAACAGCGGTGTCAGAATGGCCCAATGAGCGTAGGAGGAATTGTGTGGTCCGTGACAGGAGGGTGGGTCTGTGCACATAGTCAGTTGCCTGCCTGCTGGACCCCATTTTGCACTGCCATGCCAGTCTGCACAAGCTTACTGGGCTCGTCTCTCTGAGCTGTCACATATGGGAGAGTTGTTCCTCAATAAAGAGTGGGGGCATCAGAAGTACTTCCACTGTGGGTGGGGACATACGGAGTAATTGTGTCCTAGAAACCTCCTTGGTGCCAGGGACTGTTGCAGTGGTCAAGCAGAGTCTTCTGGGCAACCAAGACACCTGCAGGGACCGAATCAGGGGGTGATAGAAGCAGCATTGGGTGGTGGGGTGGGTGAAGAGACCCCCACCCCCAGACCAAGTGGGGGTGGGGTCTCTTCACCCTGGAGCCTTCCTTTGACCAACCACCTTGGCCCAAGTCCTTTCTGCGTCACAGGTTCCATCCACGTGTCACAGGTTCCATCCACATGTCACAAAGGCTAAGCTCCAGTTCAGCCTTTGGTCCAAGGAGGAGCTGGCTTCTCAGCCAAGCTGCTCTGTGCTGACTAGCATTGGACTACTGTCGGACTTCTGCTAGTGACTAGCCCCAGTGCCCTCCATGGACGGTCTTTTGACCAGGTGCTGCCACAGGCTGCGCCGCAGGGCCCTGGTGGCCCAGCAAACTCCCCTCCGCCTCGCCCGGGAGGCTCCCTCTCCTCACAGGGACCACCCCGCTGCACCTGCCGCTCCCCCCAGCCCTGCCAGCAGGCGTTTCCTCCAGGATCCCCGACCTCGGGGGCCTCCTGCTGCTGGCAGGGACAGAGGCCCGCTCCTCTGTCGGAGGATCCTGCTGCCCGCGTCCTGGGGGCCGTTCCCCCAAAAGCCAGTACTCTCGCGGAAGAACTCCAGGATGTTCAGCCCCTCGACGACAGCAGTAAGGATCCCCCCTCCTGGGCGCAGGCCACTCCTCCTGCCTTCAGTTCCTCAGCTCATCCACCAAGCTGAGGGGCCCCTGACAGCTGATCGCTGCCCTGCTGTTACATCTAAGGAAGCTGAGCTCAGGGCCCAGGAACAGCGAGAAAAAAGCAAGAAACATCAGGAGGAGGAGCAGGAGGAGGAGGAGGAGGGGGAGGAGGTTGAGGAGGAGAAGGAGGAGGAGGAGGAGCAGGAGGAGGAGGAGCAGGAGGAGGAGGAGGAGAGGAAGAAGGAGAACCTGGAGGAGGAGAAGGACGAGGCGGAGGAGGAAGAGGAGGAGGAGGAGGAGGAGGAGGAGGAGGAGGAGGAGGAGGAGGAGGAGGAGGAAGAGGAGGAGGAGGAGGGGGAGGAGGAGAAGCTGAAGGAGGAGAAAGAAGAGAAGCTGGAGGAGGAGAAGGACGAGGAGGAGGAGGAGGAGAAGGACGAGGAGGAGGAGGAGAAGGACGAGGAGGAGGAGGAGGAGGAGGAGGAGGAGGAGGAGGAGGAGGAGGAGGAGGAGGAGGAGGAGGAGGAGGAGGAGGAGGAGGAGGGAGAGAGGGGGGGAGGAGGAGGAG